>NW_013952407.1:4253812-4259927 GCF_001266775.1 Austrofundulus limnaeus | reverse complement strand
CCTTCAGGGTGGATATAGCTCGCTCACACCGAGGACCTATCCATGTCACCATTTACCCAGAATGCTTTGTGTGTAAATAAAATGGCTCTGTCCGTGTTAAAATATATTTTTAAAAATTATAAAAAATAAACAGCCTACAGTATTTTTAGTCTTTATTTTACAGTTAAAATATGTTTATCAAATAAAGTCTAATGTTACAATTAATCGTGGATCCCTTTTAAAGACGTGATTAGTCATATGTACTTTTTTGTGTGGGGTTTGAAGAAACCACACAGAAGAACCTCCAACTATGTTACAAATTTTGCTAATCATGATTAGAACAAACTCCGCCCACGCAGTCAAGAAAATCTCTCTATGTGCTGCAGAGACCCAGAGTTGAATGTTTTAACATGTCTGAACTCTTCAGTTTGACCTCATCTTCACAGTTCATCTCACTGATTTGTCATCGTTGTCATTTCACCGGCCTGTTGTGTTGCAGCTGCTCCCCAGTTGTTTAGCGTGTAGCGGTAGCTCTGAGGTGTGCGAGGATATTCACAGAGAGTTGTGTGCTCGTACGTGTGGTTGTGGTGTTCCCCGTGAAAGGCGGATGAATGGGGGCAGCAGAGATCTGTGTGGCGGCGGCAGCACGCTCGAGCGCAGCTGTGGTCCTTGTAGCTGTTTGATAGTGGTTGAGTAGAGCTCCAATATGTCCCTCCTCTTCCTCACCTCGGTGAAGAGCGTGCCTCGTTGCGGGCCCAGGCAGAGCCACTCGTTGGCGGAGGGTTTCCCCGGCGTCGCGGCGTCCTTACGTTGGGATCTCGGCCGTACGAAGCCCCGGTTCATTTCATCGCAGCCGGTGTGTTGCAGCGTCGCTGTACTTTTTTAGTTTGTAGCAATTTTAAATGAAACAATAATCAGTTAACACAATCAACACTTTGATTTGTTCATTAAATCTGTAAAACTGTCATCTTTAAATCAAATCTTTTAATGGTTTTATGGGACTGCAGTATTTTTAGTTTATAAGTTTTTTATATTTCCTTTTTTTGTGATATTTTTTCTCTTAAAAACATTTTTCAATCGTCACTGCTATAAGCCATAATTTTGATTTGTAAAGAAATCAAAACGCAAAGGTTTTGTAAAAATAGAACGAGCTAACGTTAAGCTAGCTGAAAGTTGTTAGGTTTGGCAGCTGAAGTGTAGGAAGTGTAAGAATCACAGAGGAGGAAAACTTGAAGTTAATGAACAAACCACTTTATTATGAAATAAATCCTGTGAAAATAATATTACAGCCATAAAATGTTTCAAACATGATTACTTGTTGAGCTTTTAGTCATTAGTTGAAGGGATGCTGAGATATAAACTAAAATCATCTTTTAAATAATCATAAAGAGCCAAATCTCAAAAACTAAATGTGACCCATCACATCAAACTGAGAGTTCAGTCAAATTTGGTCGAAATGATCAGAGTCCTGCTTTTTAAGCTCCTGGATCATCCTGAGATATCTCTTGATTTGTCTTCCTGATCAGAATAACTCGTTAATATTTGGTCCGAATTCTATTTTAAGTTATTCTATTGAGGGATTTAGTAATTTTAAAATGGAAATCTCAAACAATTTTTTTGGATATTAAGATTTACTAGCTGGAAAGAAAAAAAAATCTTTGTTAGCTCTCAGGGAAAACGCAAAGGAAAGGCTTTTCTTCTCAAAATCATGTTTTTTGTTTCTGATTCTCAAAGAAGCTTCAAAAATTCTATATGATTATATTTCAGATATTTAATCGAAACACCCTGTAGTATTTATGCATGATATTTTGATAAAACGCAATCGTTTCAAAGGTTTCAACAATGCACTACAGCTGCTTATTTCTCACATACCACATTAGGACTCAGTCAATGTGATGGATCACAAATGGTTTTCTGAACCAGCTGACCTGTTATGAATCAGATCCATTAAACTCAGCTTCTCATCACGTTATCTTTCATCTAATTAATTTGTTTCATCAGTTTGAACCTGGCTTTCTTGTTGTTTTTCTGACCTACACGTTTTTCACTTCCTCTGCAGTCCCTGTTGAAGCGTCAGGGGGAGATGGAGAACGGAACGGTTTGGTCCAACTCCTCTGAGTCATCCGACGACTCCTCCAGCCCGGCGCTGGCTCACCAGAGGCTGACTGCCTCCAACGTGCTGCAGACTGCGCCCACCGCTCAGCTGTCGCTGGCGCCGCACAGCTCCAGCGTGTCAACGCCATCGCTCTCGTCCAACCAGGAGGAGGACGAGACGGAGGGGGGAGATGTTTTCACTCAGGCGGAGGCGGTGCCCAACGGCCACCTGCAGACGTCCCGCTCTCGCAGCCTGGGTGCCGCAGAGAGCGTCTCGGACTGCGCCGCAACTGACGGGACATCTGTCCAATCAGAGGACGTCTCTGACACATCCTGCCCTGACTCTGTCGCCCCAGTGCTGTCGGTGGAGGGGGGCAACGTGTCRGCTGCAGACACACAGGGCGAACCATGTGAGGAGTTGCCGGTGGACTATCAGCAGACTGAAGCAGAAACAGAAGAAAACCCAGCYGAAGCTGCAGAGGAACATCAGGAGGAACAAAACAAACCCTATCAGTCTGTCCAGGAGTTAAAACCAGAGGAGGCTCCAACGGTGAGCAGAAACTAAACCCAACATGTCCACCTGAAGCTTCATGTCCTAAAACTCCTCTTGATCCTCCTCAGGTCTCTTTCCCCACTTCAGCCAGCTTCAATCAGGAAGTCGAGACGGCCCTCGAGAGCTTCGACTTTCTCAACAACTCTGATCTGGACGAGGCTGATGAAGAGGAAGACGGACAGCGGCAGAAGGACGAGGGAGAAAAAGAAGAGCAGGGAGGAACACAAGAAGATCAAAACGATAAAGAAGATAAAACAGAAGAGGAAATAAATCAGAAGGTGGAGAACTTGTACTCTGAGGGCAGGTCAGTGTCGCCCTCACTGCCAGCCTTCTACATAATTATGAAATTATCCTGAAGTAACCAGCGTCAAGAAAACATTTCTGCTTCACCAGAATAAATGAAGAGGTCAGGGATCATAAAAACAAAACCTGAACCTGTAGAACCAGATTTAGTCAGCTTTTACTGAGTCCAACCACCTGCGGCTAAAACAAAACGTTAAAACCTGAGACTTTTCTCACATTTCAGGAGTTTTCCAGCCCTTTTTAGTTCAATAAAAGTACAGTTCAAAATGCTGATTAGTTGTTCACACAGTTTTATTTTTCATGTTTGTTTTTATCTTAACTACTTCATATACTTTTTGTGCAAAAAAACCCTTTGTGCTAATGTAGCTAATAATCGATCAAAAGGTTATGATTTTTTTTGTAACTTGTATACTTTTAAAATTATTTACAAATATTTTCTCCTTTAAAAAAAGGCTTAAAGCATCTTTTAATTTCTTCTAAAACATTCTTTTTAAAACCTGCCTCAGCAGACAACTCTATTTTTGTATTCCTTTTGACTATTTAGTTTTCTAAACTAACATCTGTTTTGATGCTTTTAGCTAGTTTCGTTTATTTCATTTGATTTATTTAAAAGGACAATGCACATTGATAGTCTATGAATATAAATGCGCCAGAATTAGCACAAGTAAAATAAAATTAAGAACAGTTTGCAAAACAAGTGCACAAAACGAATATAATAGATTAAAACAATCCAACAAAACATAGAAACATCACACACTGCAGGGTACATGGTTAAAATAGACCTATTTAGCAAATTAATACATTAGTCTTTTGATACTTTTAGCTTTTGATAGTTCTGCCTCTTTTAGTTAGTGTTCGGACGCTTTTAGCGAGCCTTTTAATAATTTTATAAAGACTTGTTACTTTAGCAGTTAGCTAGCCTTTTTCTTCTAGATTTTAGCATGTTTCTACTTTTTGCTAGCCTTTTGAAACTTTTGSTTTTAGCTAGCTACTTTTACTACTTGTAGCTTTTTACTACCTTTTAACTGTCATTTTGCTTCTTTTAACTTTCAGCTAGCATTCTGATTCTTTTCATTTCAACAACAGTTTTTCTTTCTCAAACTTCAGCTTTTGCACAGAACAGTTTCTCTTTTATCCAGTTGCGTAATAATTGTTCCAACACTTGCATAGATATCCTCGATAAGCTGGATTAGCACTCGGCTTATTTCAGAGCTTTTTACCAACGCTGCTGCTCATATTTGTGTTGAGCATAAACTCGCATTAATGAGCTGATCAGTTTTTAATCTGAAGGCCAAAGATTTCTAAGACAAAGACTGAACTGTGCAGAAATCTCAGTTTTGATGAAAACAAGATGAGTTGGCACAAATTGTTTGTTTGTCCGCAGTGATGAAGAGGAGGCAGACGGTTTGGAGTTCCTTATGGAAGCTCCAGAAGGATTCAGGAACTCTGATGAAGACTGTTTCTCTGAATCACAGGTAAAAATCACTACTTACTTTGTTTTTTTCTGTCAGAAACTTTGAGGTAAGTCCGTTTCGTCTTTTAAAGGAGTCGAACGCCGACGACGTGCAGGATCTGGGTGAAGTGGAAATTCCAGAGGAGGAAGATGAGCGAAGCGAGGAAAATGGAGACGAACCAGGTGAGAGAAGCRTGTCGGTGAACAGATGTTAGTCCGCCGGCGGGTGTTCGAGGTTTGTTTTGACCCGTTGTTAATCTTTCAGGGGAGGAAATGTCACTCGATCAGCAGGAGCCTCCTTCCTCTCCCAGCTAGTCGGCAGCTCTTACTGGACTCTGTTGATCCGTTTGGACGTTCGGTGCCATCTTTCTCCCACACTGCAGACACGGAGGCCTTTAGGATGTTCCACTCACAGCTCAGACAAACAAACTCCTCCATCTCGCTGGAGTTTGTGCTCATTTTTTTTGCCTTGTTTACCGTGAAAGGATAAGCCCGGAGGTTCGTGCAGCTGGCTGAAAACAGAAACTCTGTCACGTCGCCCGGGTTAAAAAGTGGGACACCGCTTACGTTTACACTTTCAGACGCTGATCCTGTCGTGTTAAAACCCCAAACATTTCAGGAGCAGATCCAAGCGGCCTTGTGTTAGTGCATTTTTTTAAGTTACTTGGAACTAATTTTATAAATTACCTTTTTTTTTTCAGTCGACAGGAAAAAAATAAACCAAGTTGCTTTAGAATATTTTCAAAAAGCTTAGTATTTACGGATATAAAGTCATGATTTTCAGTGTTAAATGGGCTCTAAACTCAGTGGAAAGAGCATGTGATGTTTATCGCTACGCCAGGAATGTACCCTGAAAACACAAAAAGATCTTTTTCCTTCAAAACATCCTTTTCGTTTGTCCGAGCTGAGCTGTTTAAGAAATGTTGGTAAGCTCCAGAAGAAAAGGAGCGCAGAACTCATTTATTTTTAAAGCAAACATGAAAACCATCTGCAGTGTGGAGCTATATTTAAACCTGCATGTGTAGCTGTCTCATGCTGCCAGCATGTCTCTGTGATTATTAAGAAAAGAAAAAGAAAAAAAAACAAAGCTTAAATGATAAATTTTCAGTGTGTAAGCTAAGCTCTGCTCCAAAAAAGCCACTCGGTCTGTAACTGTGTCCAAAGGCCGCCTCTTGGGCGTGCTGTAGTCTTTCATCGTTGTGCTTTTATTTTTTTGTTTAGTTTTTTTTAACGTTTTTTTCTTCGAAAAGCCTCGTCATTCAGAAAGTGCCTCAAGTCGACGGAGATGTTACGGTTTTAAAAYGCCACGACGGGAAAAGAATCCGGTGGACGATGACAAGTGTTTATTTTCTGAATCACTTTAAAGAGTGTGCAAAATAAGAGATATTTACTGTTTCATATCAAGAATTGTATATGTCCTGAAATGTTCAAATGTTTATGATCTGAAATGTTTAAACTTTATAAAAGTTTCTTTAAAAGCAGCGCGTCTGTGTTTTATTGAGCGACTAGTTTAATGTGGTAAAAACTGAAATTTTACAAGATTATACAGTGGGGAAAATAAGTATTTAGTCAGTCACCAATTGTGCAAGTTCTCCCACTTAAAAAGATGAGAGAGGCCTGTAACTGACATCATAGGTAGACCTCAACTATGAGAGACAAAAATTTCAAATATAACAAATATTTCAATAAAACAACTATAGAATTGCAAATGTACACATTAAATGTATTTATAC
>NW_013952407.1:4250286-4253182 GCF_001266775.1 Austrofundulus limnaeus | reverse complement strand
GTATAAATACATTTAATGTGTACATTTGCAATTCTATAGTTGTTTTATTGAAATATTTGTTATATTTGAAATTTTTGTCTCTCATAGTTGAGGTCTACCTATGATGTCAGTTACAGGCCTCTCTCATCTTTTTAAGTGGGAGAACTTGCACAATTGGTGACTGACTAAATACTTATTTTCCCCACTGTAGATATATATTAAAAAAACAATATTTAGTTGTTAATGAGAAACATTTTTATTTTTATTAATCCACAGCAGTAGAACTGATATAAAAACAAACTGCACTCCTACCTTTATGTAAACAAACAAGCACAAATGTCTAAAATCGTTTAAAAACAGTGACACATTTAACAACAACACCAAAAACCAAACAAAAAAACTACAAACCAGAATGTGTCACCAGGATCATTAATACTTGAAACAGTGAAACCGCTTGAACTCTTCATTATTTGAACATGTTGAAATATTTCATTCACAGCCTTTAGTGCAAAAAAAAAAAATCATAAAGCATGTCAGAATAAAACTATAGTAAAATGTTTATCCTTAAATCCATCTGCTGTCTTATGGCTCGATTCTGTGAAAAGAAAGTAGATTTTACAGGAAGGCTTTACTGCACTTTCAACTTGCCTTTTTCTCTCAGCTTAAATCACTCACTGCTGAAAGTGATAATGTTTTTGCTTCTGTGTGTTGGTATGCCTGTCTGTTAGCAAAATATCTCATGAACCACCTGACAGATATTACTTAATCAGCAGTCAACCTGAAATTAAATAGCCCCACAGCTAATCGAGAAGACCCAACTCATATTTATTAGGTTATTAGGGGTTCGTTAACCCTGATAACTAAGATACCCTGAATATTTTGATTCCAGTTTATAGTTCAGGGTTCTAGTTAGTAATAAGGGGGCGGAGCCTCACCTAAAGACTGAGCGGCTGCTCCATGGACCCCCCCAGCTTCTGTAAAGCAGCACAGAGTCCTGTCTTCAGTCCTGAGTAGTCTGGCTGCTCAGAATACTGCAGAGACATGACTGCTGACAGGTAGTCTTGAAATGCACCTACACAACACAGACACACATTAACAAAAACACTGACATCATTTTATTGTCTAATCAAGCCAATTCTTCCTTGATTTCAAATGACATCATCTTTTTTGGACACCTCATCTACAAAAACACATAAAACATGTAAAACTCACTTGAAACCTTTTGTCTCCCAAAGCAGTGGCTCATCAGGGCTTTAACGTCTTCCATGTACCTGAATGAGACATGTTTTTTTAAACAGATCTGCAGCCTCTTGTTTCACGTTTTAAAGTGCAGATCCTGACAGTCGTCATAAACTCTTTGTCGTACCTCTGTTTCTGAGCGGCCACCTGGTCGGGCTGAGCGAGCTCGGACCACGGCAGCGTCCCCGTGTGCCAGTGCAGCATGCAGTATCCCAGAGACTGCAGGTCGCTGCGACGAGACGGAGCTGGAACACAAGATCCAAGCATCAGCAGGAGACTTCGGCTTGTTTTTATGATCAAACAGGTGGGACATTTTAGAAGATGTTTTACAAGATTACAGTCAGAGAGGAAAACATTCATGCCAGATGGTTTGTGGGTGCAGAGCTGGAAGGAAGAAGATCAATCTGGGAATGATTGGTTTGCAGAAACGAACAGGATTAGGTCCTATTGGATGTAACTGGTGTGACTTTTTTTTTTCCTTTGGTGAGGATGAGTGGGACAAAGATTAAAAAAACAAACCTGCTCCCTTGTGAGCGTCCAGGCTGATGAACTCCACGGTGCCTTCGTGTGCCGTTCTGCTGCCTTCACGGTACTCAACGTGCTGACCTCCGGGGCAGAACCTGAAGGCGTGGCAGTATCCTCCCAGGTACACCTAATAACACACACACACACACAGATGCACAAACTTATATTTAGCCGGCAGGTATGAAAAAGAACCAGGATAAAACTGAGTAAAAGACGAAAACAAAACACTGAGATCACAAATTTGTAAAAATGCTTTTCGGCAATACCTCAAAGGCTGTTAATTTCTCTTTTAAATGGTGCCACATTTGTAAGGAACATGCATTTGTGGGATGAGCAGTGGAGCTGAGTATGTGGGTTGTGCACAAGAAAGATTTGCCAAATCTGAGTTTTCGTGCTAATTTTGTGAAAAGTCTGTTTTTTGTTGCCCTGCAGGTTCCGTAGAGTTTCTCACCTGTGATTTTGGTCCAGTTTTGATGTAGATATTCTCTGCGTTAATGTCAGCATGAACATACTCGTTTGAATGCATAAACTGCAGCACGTCCAGCTGAAAGGACCAAAAAATAAAAATAAATAATCACGTTTTACCAAAAGAGCCGAGCCCAACGAACGTAATCCTGCTTCATGATGGGATTAAATCACTCACGATTCTACAGGTGAGCTGCAGGACGTCTTTCTCTGACAAAAGCTTGTTTTCCTCATCGATCACAGAGAGCAGGGAGCGACCCATGTTAGGGAAAATCAGAAACCTGCATAAAAATAAAATAATAATCTGAGTCAGTGAAAGATGCTGCAGCAGTTTGTAAATGTGAACGAGTTTAATGCACACCTGTAGGAATCTGCATGGAGACCAAATCCAACACAGGTGGGGATCCCCAGAAAGTCCATCTTGTTCTGTTTGATCCACTTGTCCACTAAAGAGATGATAAGGTATTAGTTCTGTCTCTATAAAGGGTTAAAATGAGTCATAACAAAAGACTCAATATTTTACTGCAGGAATGCTGATTCAGCATTTACTGTTCCCTATGTGTAGTTTCCTCCATATATATATATAATTTTTTTTTTCAGATTAACTACCTCAACAAACGAAATGTTTTGATGATGCATCATGTTGAACTCGTTCAGTACTTTTGGTTTTAGTAACTTTTATACTTTT
>NW_013952407.1:4247918-4248990 GCF_001266775.1 Austrofundulus limnaeus | reverse complement strand
AATTTTCTGTTTCGTTGCACCCCATATATATGTGTATATATATACTGTATATATATATATTTATATATAATATTTTGCTCTTTGAAGTGTACTTCGGCATACGTGCTTCATTTTTAGCTTTTAGCTACTGTTTTGCTCCATCTGCAGTAAAGCTGTCCGGTTCTTAAGGACGGAATCTGCTGAACATAATAACTCTCACCAGTTGCGGGTTTAGCGGCTCTCTGTAGGAAGTTCTGCTCGTTGAAGATCCGTCCATCTTTAGCTCCCTAAAATAATTAAATAACAATTTAAAAACCAGACAATAAATACAAGAAGAAAAGAACAAGAAAATAAACTGATCCTGTCCAGGAATATGATAAAAACGATGTGTGTTGATTAAAAATCCAGAAGTAATACAGCGTTTCTTTATTAATCTAAGAACTCCACAGAAAACATGTTGGCACCGACCAGTTTGAGGATGTGATCCGATTCTTTTAAACTGGGTCGTGAAACTGGAAGAAAACACATCACAAATATTTGGATATCGTTTCCCTCAGTTCATCATGTTTAATATGTCAGCTCACAATCATCACTCAGCTGCCATTATGCTACCTTTGCCTTTTAGCCAGCTCTTTAGATTTTAGCTGTTCTGCTACTTTTAGTCAATATGCAAACAACACAAACAAAACAAACTCTTTTTGTTTCTCTTACTTCCTGAACACTCCGCTCTCACCTTCGTAGAGGAGCTCCGTCGTGCTCCGACTGAGCAGCTTCATCAGTTTCCACTTCCTCCCCATCGTGTCCGTCACCTCCTCCCCGTCCTGCAGCGGCTCCACTGTGAACGTGTGCTTCACCTTCTTCGCTTTGCTTCTTCCTGCTGCTGCTCGTTTGAATAAACATTTAAAGTTAATCTCATTAGCCCGGGTTCCATATAAACTTTGTGTCCTGCAGCTAACATCATGCTAAATCTGAAAAAATGACAGCTAACGAACAAAAAGTAAATAATTTTAATTTTTTTATTTATATAACCAGTTTTCAATAAGATGTATGACACACAACTGAAAAGATTGAAGTGCCACAAAAGGGTAAAAAC
>NW_013952407.1:4214175-4244727 GCF_001266775.1 Austrofundulus limnaeus | reverse complement strand
ATATTATATTATATTATATTATATTATATACTGTTACGGTGAGTGATTTGGTGATTGTAAATCTGAAGCTCACCTTTTGAAGGAGACTTGGAGTTCGGTGAGGAAGTGGACCCGTCTCCTGCTAAACCTTCTGTTATCCCTCCTGATGGAGTCTCTTCCTTAGCAGGACTCAGGACTTTCCCCTTCCCTCTGACTGTTCAACAACCCAACAGAGATTAAAAAAAGACACAAAAGATGAAATTCTGCAGTTTTTATGGACCATCTGCATCACCGTTTGTGTATAAATGAGTTTATAAAGCAGGACTCTGTTTCAGCTCACCAGATCGAAGGGATTTTACGACAGGGGGCTTCACCTCTAAATCACCTTTCACAACAGGTGTGTGCAGCTTTGAAGCAAATCCATGAACAGTTTCTGTTGTTGACACGAAACAAAACTTTTAATTTTAAAAGATTACATGCTCTCACTCAGCAAACTAACAGGTTTTTATTAGGTTAGAGCTGTTTAGACCCTTACCATTTCATCCTTTTTAATACATGTCTGTGATTAAATCTATTACCAAGCTCTCATCAGGAAACCAAATGAAATTTTTACCTTCAGTTGTGACATTTCCAGCAGGATGAGTGGATAACAATGTTTGTATAGAAGCATCCTGGATGTTGAATTTTACTTCCTTTTCCAGGCGCAGAGAGTTACGGGTCTTTTTCAGAGCGGGACGAGGTGAAACTAAGCATGAAATTACAGATTCTGAAAAAAAAAATGTTTTAACCAATTTATAAGCACATAAGAAAGACAAACAGATTACGAAGAGGATGTTGCAAAGACGCTCACCTGTATGTTTTGTAGTCTCTGGACTTGTTTTAACCACAGATGTTGTTGCTTCGTGCTTCAAAGACGCAGGTGAGGAAAGTCCAGTTTCATCAGCAATGCAGGGAAGTTTCTCCCCGCATGAAGGACAGAATTTAAAATCAGGCTGAAGCTTCGTCCCACACTGGGGGCAAAAACTGAAGGGCATGCTTCAAGAAAGACCACAAGCATCATTATATGAATCATCACCTTCCTAAAATAACAGTCATTTTTTGGTGGACAAAGTTTACTTTTTTGCCTAAATTATTTCTCACCTGTGGTAAAACCACCCTCATTTAGTCAAATCATTTGACCCACAACTCTTTAAGATAATGGACTTTGTCAAGAGGGTGACTTAAGCTGATTTATTATGCATAACTCCAAATAAAATATGACTTCCCTTATGTCGTGTTAAAATTCTGGTTAAGTTTTTTGTATCTTGAAATTTTTTAAAAATAGGAAGACACTAAAATAAATTTTCATAGAAATAAAGAAACGTTTTATTTAATGTGATATAATCTGTTAAATCTCTGTGTCTAAACAAACAAAATGTAGCCATCATGGAAAATTATAGCTTTTATAATTTTGATAGATGATGTTGATATTTGGAGTTTTTAATAAAGCTTCCAAATCAGTGAAGATCCTTTTGTGAATTAATTAAATAAAAACAGAGAAATATATATAAAGAATTGAATATTTCTTCATCTTATGAGATTTTTGTTTATATTAGACATTTATTTTTGATTTGAAGCATTTACTGAACTAAAACTTGTCCAAACAATTATCTTTAGAGGACCAATCAACTTGTTTCAGGAYGATGTAAACTGAACTAAGTTTGATCGAACATGTCTGCAGAGAACCCAGATAACTAATTTTAGTAAATAAAAACTAACTCTGAAGTCTGAAACATTTATCAGCCGAACAGCTTTGTTGACAGAACAGTTAGCTACATTTTTTTTTTTTTGCAAACATGGCTTCCAGCAGATTAGTCGCTGTGTTTTTACTCATTTCAAAGGTTTCGTCACTTTGACATTTAAATGACGGCACGTCAGCTAATGTTAAAAAGCACAAATATATTTTAGACAGACGTTTCAGCTCGTTCCCAATTTTCAAGAAGCGACATTTATAATGAAGCTCGTGTTTCATTAATAGAAAACCTGAAACGTAAACTTAAGCTTTAATTATCGTGTTACCTGACAATAAAAACTTCTGCGATCTGTTTTGGTTCAGTAGTTCTTCTTCTTCTTCTGCTTCTGGTTCTTCTTCATCGGATTAAAATCGAACAAGACGACCTGAGTGGCAGAAGTGCTGCCCCCTGCAGGACTAGATGGGAAATGCAGATAGAATAAATGTTATTTTTATGTTATAAAAAACTATTTTTTAAAATCAACAGCATGGTTACATGTTTTCATAATTGTTTTTAGATGTTTTGGTTATTTCAGAGAAGTTTTCAGGTACTTTTTATGTTCAAAGTTACAGCACAAGATTCTAAAGGTAAATATTTTAATTAGTCACTGTAGAAAAGTCCTTGAGTTGTCAAAATTATTCATTACACAAGTAGAAGCATGGACACCAGGGTTTAAAAATACTATAACACAATATTAATATAATTATAATAACACCTTTAGCTTTTTTATGTAAGAGTGCTGGTTTTAAAAGTAGGCTATCTAACTTAATGTAAAGAGAGAAAAAAAAAAACGCAATTGAGGACAAAAGCTTTTATACTGTATTTCTCATCCAACCAAATAATCAAAAAAATTTGATCCAGGCAAATATCTGGATAGATTTATTTTTGGAAGATGACAAGTCTGTATGAAAGAGAAAATTAAAAACATTTACATTTCAAAAGCATAAGGAGTAGAAAGTACAAATAACTGCGTGAAAATGTAAGGAGCAATAGTAAAAAGTTGGCTGAAAAATAATTACGTCAATAAAGATTATCAAAATATCTACTTATCTGTACTTTGACAATTAATTAGGTTAAAAAGACCTTATTGGTGAGGTTTCTCCCCTTTTAAATCCCACATAAAAACTCAACTTTATACAGGCAAACTCACTCTGACCACTTATTTTTTCATTCACTTACTGTAGGTTTTTACTGTTCACTAATTGCATGTTTAAATTATGATTTAATATTGTTTTACTGCATGTTTTGCACATTTTAAATTGTACTTTTTACTTTGACGTCCCAGAGTGCAATGAAAGGCACCTTCAAATATAATGTCAAATAATTATTATTAAAGTTTCTTTATTGGMAAACAGTTCCAACAATATTGTTCACAAAAGAATAAACTCAACTTGGTGAACAAGTCCTGATGGCATAAAATACAACACAGATTCAAGGTTATACATAAATAGGAATGTTTATKTTGGACATTCTTTAAACATTTAATAAAAAGCATGGCACAAGTGACAGCACGATAAACTAAAGTGATGGAATCTAATTGACCTCAGCTTTTTAAAGATGTGAACTAAAGGCTGGAAAATCAAATAATATAATCGTGTTTTGAAAGAAGTATGTTTAACAAAATAAATGTAACAAATAAGTGATACATAAATCCAGTGTTCATAAGTACTTGTATTAAAAGCAATCACTTACAGACCCATTTGTATTTATTTATAACCCCACCTCTTATCAGCTTTTAGAAACCAACCTATTCAGTAACCCAGCACATACAGATTAACAAACTTAGTTTATATTAGATTATGTACTGATTGAACACAGCAGCCTTATAGGAAATATATCTGATAACAGTTTAGGAAATAAAACCAGTTTTGTGGAGCCAGYAAGTCACGTCTCATCATCCAATTAAACAAAAACAGCTAAACTACGGTAAATGATGGCACAAAATTGAGTGCTGTAAACTTTGCAATTAACAAAAAAAGGTACATAAAGGAGAGAGATGAAATTCTTTCATGTCTGCAATTTGAGATGTTTCAATGGAAGCAAAACTGTTGTTTTAGTGCTAATTTGATCAGAAGGCAACATGGATTATTTTATCTCTTTTTYTTTGTAGACAAGGCACTGCATTTAAAAAGCCAGGGAATTGGTAATGTTTTAGAAAGAAAAAATGGAAGTCATTTATAAATTTAAATGYATCTTGTGTTTCAAGTCATTTCATAATTTATTCTTTTCTAATAAAAAAAAAAAACACTTTTCTTGTAACCTACTGGCCAAAAGTGCACTTAGAGTGAAAAAAAGCAAGTGTTCCCCCAGAAAACACTGGATTAACAGTAAAAGAGGTACAGTTTTCTGGTGGGGCTGCAGTTTTTAACAAGACATTCAGCAAGTTTTTACATTAAGTGACCTAAAGGTTCCTAAAAGTACATCCTAAATGCTGAGAACATATTTACAGCTCATGTAACACGCAGCAGGCTCTCTGTTCTTTGGATAGTTTCTATATGAAATGAAATCAGCACATTCAGCTGATTAATGAAATGAAGYGAGTTTGGAATCACATGAAATAAACCAAACTCAGTTAAACTGAACCATTCAGAAACCTCATTACTGACAAACTTTCAGTAAATCTGTAACACAGGTTTGTGGAGCAGAGAACACATAACGATGACGATAAAGATTTTTTTCGTTTCTTCAACATAAATGTAATAAACTCCCACTGGTTATACTTGGACGCCTTCCTATTTTCCTCCAAATACCATCAGACATGAAACAAAATCCGCTCTAACACGCACATTTGCCTCTATCGGAGCTCTCCGAGAGGTTTGCGTTGGAGGGACCGTTGGCACGGACCGTCCCGTCTGGGATCCAGGACTTGTCGACGCACCGTTCCATCCTCTTCATGATGAGATCCAGGAGGACGTCCACGGCCTCGCTGACGTTCTGCCCACTCGCAGCGCTCGTCTCAAAGTAGGGGACTCTGCACAACGGGGTTAAAAACACTGAATCAGACCTGCAGCTTTTTTWATTATTATTATTTATTCATTTCATTTAAAAACAAATCAAATGCCTTACATACAACAAATACAACACAAATAAAATGAAAGGTAGCATAAAGAAGAAAAAAATTCTTACTGATATCTGCTCCTTTTCAAAAATAAAAATTCAAACAATTATAATCTTCAAATAACAAAAAAAACTTTAATTCCTTCTCGAACAACGGTTCTTATGAATGCACATTATACAAATGCATTTTTCTTCAACAATCTAACTTTTATCATTCTCTTAAATTTAATTTATTAAGCCAGCATTTTTATAAATCACTTTCCAGATTGTTCCACAGTCTTATTCCTTGGACTGAAGTACAACCCTTAAGGTTATAATTACTTACTCTCTTAACACAATTTAATTGAATATTTAGAGGTAATAAATTTTTATGAGCTTTATACATAACCTGCAAAATATTATAATCAACCAACTCATAAAATTTCAATAATTTCAACTGTCAAAATTATATTTGATGGGTGACTGTAGTGTTTTCTGGTGATAATTCTTACGGCTCTTTTCTGTAAAATAAAGATRGGATTTGTAAATGTTTTACATGTTTTACCCCAGACTTCAATACAGTAAATCAAGTGTTTGTTTCAACATGGCACACGTGTCATATCTCCTGCTTCGCCGTCATTTGACACATTTCATTCGTATCTGGTCGTGTGGTTTCAGTAAAGGTGGCACCAGAACAGGATATTTTACACATGTAGGTAAATATTTGCGTTTTGAGGAGGAGTTTGGTCTTCCTGGCCAGAGTTGGACAAACAGTGCAGCCACTGCCTTCTTGACAAACGCATGAGGGAGAGGTTTAAACACGGATGGATCTAAAACATTTTGACTTACCCGTATTTTTCTGCCAGTTCACGAGCCTCTTTTTCACTGACAGCTCTCTGATCCGACAGGTCGCATTTGTTGCCACACAGGACCACATCTGGATTTTCACAGTATGCGTGAACCTGTAACTGACCTGAGACACAMATCCAGGTGTCGTTTAGTGTAAACAGGTTTTACAAGACTGATTTTCATAAATTATGAAACACGTGCAGCTCAGGCCAAAAGCATGATTTAGATGATTTAACGACCGACACCTGGCATCAATAAAACAGAGAATCAGCTACACGCTCACTAACTCTGCCTCAAACCCTCCATCAGGGAGAACAGCATATTTAACTGGACAAATCAGGAGACGTACTCATCCAGTTTCTGACGTTGAGGAAACTTTGCTCATTTGTGAGATCAAACAGGAGAAGAAAACCCATCGCATCTCGAAAAAAAGCTGTTGTCAAACTCCGGAACCTGAAATTGAAAGTGAAACACTTTATGCAAATAATGTTTTCTTTTTTATATAAAAAAAAAAATCAAACATTTGTAAAGCCATTTGCTAGCTGCAGAAGACGTTAGGACACCTTTCCTGTCCTGCAGTGTCCCACAGCTGTAAGTGGATCTTCTGTCCTTTGCCTGAAGCTCCATCTGGACCTGTTGGATTGTACACCTGAGGGAGACGGAGACAAACTGCCTTAAATATTAACCCACTCTGAATAAATCACATTTTAACAAACAGAACAAAGCTTTCAGGGATGGTTTGTTAAAAAAAAATTGTCCATCCTGAATCCATCATGAGGACCTTGAGACTCCAGTAGAAGTCATTCTTCATCTGCCAGATGACAAAACTTTCGTCATCTGATCGTTTCCACCAAACCAGGATGTTGRCATTGTGCCGGCTCATATGAAAACATGTACTGTTACAGCCATATTTAAGAGCAAAAACAGCCGTTGTGAACAAAGACTAGTGTCAGAAACAAAAAACAATTTTTTAATTCTAAGGTTTTACAAATCAGAACAAAAATAATTTGAATTTTAATCAGTTTTTACATTTTGATACAACCCAGTTATAACTCAATTTACAGATTTTTCTTAAAACATTACCAACAGTAGATGAGCTTAGTTTGTATTAAAGATTTATTTTAAAAAAATAATTATTTTTAAACACCAGGATATCCTTCAGGAGCTGGAGATAAGTAGCATTAAACCAAGAACATTGTAAATTGGAATCAGCTGTTTGCCAATGGTAGGAGTGTTTATTCTTCAGGAGGGAGCTGCCTGCTGTTCAACATTAGTCATCCCTCTGCTGTTACAACATCCAGCAGAGGGCTTTTGTTACAAACCTTAAATATGTATTCGACATAAATACACATTTGGAGAATCTGATTCATCACAGCTGGAATAATAAATAAATAAATGCTTGCCTTTCTTTTTTCTCTGAAGTCTATTCCAACTGTAGTGATGAACTTGGAGTTAAACTTGCCGTCGGTGTACTGGTACAAAAAGCTGGTTTTCCCCACTCCGGAGTCTCCCAGGGCTAAGAACTTGATGAGGTAATCATAGTCCCCATCAGACATAGTGATTCCTTAATTTCTGCAAAAACAACAAGAACAAAAAACAACTCGAATCAAAGTAACTGTCGACAAACAAAACCTGGATCCAAACTCTTTAAAAGCTCAGGAGGAATCTGAGATTTATTCATTAAGACTAAAAAATTATGTTTCCAGTTTTAAGCTTTATTTTCACAGTATTTGTTGCCCTTGTGTGACTATTTTTATTATAAGAACTAAACTTTAACCTACTTATTGATTTGAAGCATTATTCGAATCATGACTTGTTCCTTCACTTTGGAAAAATGTCCTCTGTTGAAATCAGTTTTGTGAATCGACTTTCTTTAAATAAACTGAATAAATAAGCGACACGCTCTGAGTGCAGACTACATAAAGAACATCCAGTGTTGTATAAAGTACCACAAAGTGATACTTGAAGAAAAGTACAAATATCTTACCAAAAAATAACTTTAATAAAAGTAAATGCCTCCTTTAGGAATACTACTTGAGTAAAAGTATTAAAAAAGCTGATATTTTTTGTACTTAAGTATTAAAAGTAAAAGTACTGATTTAAAATGAGCAGTTAGATTATCCCTAACATTTATTACGATTTGACCTTCCCCCCCAAAATGAAAAAATTACTATGTTGTATTAAAATAAGTCATTTGTTAAATTTAGGACACACTGGTCTAGCTGTTTCACTTTATTATATATGCACACAATTAAATTCACTCTATCTAGGATGCACAATTTATATAGTATTTATTTTTTTACAAAAAGAGGCTGGAATAAAAACCAGCAAAAAGGAAATAAGTGACAAGTTTCTACTTCTTGCCTTTTTAAAAAACACAAGGAGCAGAAAGTACAGATAATTGTGTGAAAATGTAAAAAGAAGTAGTAATAAGTAGGCTGAAAAATAATTCCTCAAGTACAGATACCCAAAAATTCTACTTAAGTGTCAATAACAAAGTATTTGTACTTAGTTACTTTACAGCTCTGAGAACATCTGACAGTTGGATATTTGTACTCACTGTTTAGAACTGCAGTACAGTTCTGCCACAAACATTTCTTTATTCTTCTAGTAAATTCATTTCTAAAGACACTTGAAAAACCTGACAGTATTTTACAAACAGATTAACAAGTTTGAGCAAAGAAAAGGGCAAATAAAAAGGTGCTGTGATGCATCAAACATTCCTTTACATAAAGTTTATTTAAAAAATAAAAGTATACTGAAGTTATTACAGAAGCTCCACACTTTCAGAGAATCTAATCATCTCCTCAGCCCACCACAGCAGCGTGTTGACAAGTAGAAACAAAACAAACTGATGATGAAAAGGCTGAAATTAGACGGGTGTTGCAACATTACAGTGTTTTGTACAAAACTCTTTGGTATTTTAACAGAAGACTCTGATCAAACACCATCAGGTTCACGTATCAGTCAGATTAAAAAAATTAAACTTTCTACTAATCTCTCCAACCTGAATGTGTCAGAACTTCACAAGTCCATTAAATACTGCCCCAAACATCACGGTGTAAATATTTAATTGGTTTTAATTAACTGAAACTATATATAAATAAGAGAAACTCTTACTGATTTGCAGTGGTTCACTAATTATTAGATTTAATCACATGACTGGATCTGAGCCTCACATTCTTTCCCTGCGTGAAGCTGAGCCTTTCATCTGGACCCAAAAGCAGATTAAAGTCTTGTGCAGAAAAAACTCAAAACCCATAAGAAACGGCTGCACCAAGGACTGATTTGGCCATAAATGGTGCATTAATCTGAAAACTGCATGACAACCTGCTCTTAATCCTGTTTTGATTCCAGTGGGTTTTACGTTTTAAATATTGTTACTGGGTTTTCATCGGGCTTCAAACAGACGCCACGTTTTATCACCGTTAACGAGGCTATCACAAAAACATCCGGTAAGATCTGACATTATGAACAGGAAATCCCAGATAAACCTAATAAAATAACAAAAACTATTAAAAATTGTATCTTCTTGTATGAAAACGTAATCCAGAGCAAGTAAGTCCACGATTTCAAAGATGAAACGTAAAAAACAAAAAAGTGTATCTAACATCTGCACTTTTGATTTGAAATGGAGAGAAAATAACTGGCTAAAAATAATTATTTAAATTATGAACTGAATCTAAACCCAAAACAACAGATGAGGACATTGCAACAAGTATATTGATTTTAATTTGAATTAAGCCATTAAAATTTTTTTTTGCAATTTTTGTTTTCCAAACTAAAGGACATTTTTATTCATACAGCGGGTAAAATAAGTATTGAACACGTCACCATTTTTCTCAGTAAATATATTATTAGAGGTGCTAATGACATGAAATTTTCACCAGATGTYGGTAACAACCCAAGTGATCCATACATACAAAGAAATCAAACCATAAATGTCCAGAAATGAAGTTATTTGTAATAATGTGGAATGGCACAGGGAAAAAGTATTGAACACATGAAGAAAGGGAGGTGTAAAAAGGCATGGAAAGCCAAGACACCAGCTGAACTCTCTCAGTAATTAGAAAACAAGCCTGCCCCTTGTCAGTGCAAGTTAATATCAGCTGGTTCAGTCCCAAATGATGGCCAGGTATCACACAAGAACCATCTGATGATGGGTAAAAGTAAAGAGCTCTCTCAAGACCTTCACAACCTTATTGTTGCAAAGCATAATGATGGCATCGGTTACAGAAGAATGTCTAAACTTCTGAAGGTTCCAGTGAGCACAGTTGGGGCCATAATTCAGAAGTGGAAAGAACATTATTTCAACATAAACCGACCACGACCAGGTGCTCCTCACAAGATTTCTGACAGAGGAGTGAAAAGAATTATCAGAAGAGTTGTCCAAGAGCCAAGGACCACKTGTGGAGAGCTTCAGAAAGACCTGGAATTAGCAGGTACGATTGTTTCAAAGAAAACAATAAGTAATGCACTGAACCRCCATGGCCTGTATGCACGCTCACCACGCAAGACTCCACTGCTGAAGAAACAGCATGTTGAAGCTCCTTTAAAGTTTGCTGCACAACATTTAGACAAGCCTGTGTAATACTGGGAGAATATAGTCTGGTCAGATGAGACCAACATTGAACTGCTTGGATGCCAGAATACACATCATGTTTGGAGGTCAAATGGCRCTGCACATCAGCCCAAAAACACCAACAGTGAAGTTTGGAGGTGGGAACATCATGGTGTGGGGCTGTTTTTCAGCATATGGTACTGGCAAACTTCAAATAATTGAAGGAAGGATGAGTGGAAAAATGTACAGAGACATTATTGATAAAAATCTGCTTCCATCTACCAGGATGATGAAGATGAAACGTGGCTGGACATTTCAGCAAGACAATGAGCCCAAACACAAAGTCAAGGAAACTCTCAGTTGGTTTCAGAGAAAGAAACTAAAGCTGCTGGAATGGCCCAGCCAATCACCTGACCTGAATCCAACAGAAAATCTATGGAAAGAACTAAAGATCAGAGTTCATAGAAGAGGTCCACGAAACCTTCAAGATTTGAAGACTGTTTGTGTGGAAGAATGGGCCAAAATCACACCTGAGCAATGCATGCCACTAGTTTCTCCATACAGGAGGTGTCTGTAAGCTGTTATTGACAACAAAGGCTTTTGTACAAAGTATTAGATAAATTTCAGTAAGTGTGTTCAATACTTTTTCCCTGTGCCATTCCACATTATTACAAATAACTTCATTTCTGGACATTTATGGTTTGATTTCTTTGTATGTATGGATCACTTGGGTTGTTACCGACATCTGGTGAAAATTTCATGTCATTAGCACCTCTAGTAATATATTTACTGAGAAAAATGGTGGCGTGTTCAATACTTATTTTACCCGCTGTATATATTAAGCTCCGTTCAGGTTTTTCTGGTCAAACTTCTAACAGGCCTGAGCCTCTGAGCGCTGCAGGACTGGTTTGTCCCTCTGAGCGTCGTCCATCAGTTAAGGAGGGCTGCTGCGTACATCAGAGCAACAAAAAGATCAGATTATTTATAACTGGATTACTGGTTTTTGTCAATAAATAAATAAACAAACATCAGGTTTCAATAAATACATCTAATTTACTCTAAATAATCAAACATATTCACAGAGAAATTTTAAACTCCAAAGTAAAAACATAACTAGATAATCATTTAGGGAACATACATTATATAGATTCTGGATGTAATAAGACAATTATTATGTAAAGCTGGAAGAAGACTGTGCCCAGTGAACGGACCGGCCTCACTCTGAAGCACTTCCTGCAGCGCTCATGAGCTGCTGTGATGAAGAAACGATCGGTTGGTCAACGGAGGGAGAAACCTGGAGCAACGCAGCCGTTACATAAACGATGTCGTTAAAGACTTTCTGAAAACGGTTTCAGCAAAATGTGATTATTAAATACTCATTTATTGCAGGGATTAAACCGATATCACCTGCCGCCAAGAGTTGGTGCATCTACAACTGATTGACCTTTGGAGCCAACCCAATTCAAGATGGCCACCACAGATTTTCAATCTAAACAAACATGAACGAGGTCATTACTCGGCTGATTTTACAGATTGAGCTATAATTTGATGCGGTGGTAGAAAATTAATACATAATAAAAACTAATGATTCATTTCTTTATTGGAAGCCATTTCCAGTTACTTTTCACTCTGGTTCACCAGAGAGACGAGTACAAAACATTCTTCCTCTGCCGTGGCGAGTCAAATTTTACGCAATGTAAACCTCGTGGCAAGTGAACAGTTTAAAATGTTTGGTAACAACTCGGTCTGACAACTACCAACATGATCAACATTACAGATTCTTACTTTAAACACCGAAACTAAAATTTGAGTCAGTTTAGGATTTCTGCTTATGATAAAATAGGTCACAGAATTGCAAAACCACACAGTTGCTTGAGTGACGGTTGCATCAGCATATTTCTGGAGATTAGAATCAGTCTAATCAGACATTTACACACTCAGGCATTTCAGGAGAATGCRCTTTAATCTGTCTTAAATGAGTGTACACGAGGAAGTGTAAAAACAAGCAAATCTAAAGCATCTGGTTTAAATTTAAAATTGCAGAACCATCTTTGAGGGTGCTTTCTGTCCCCTGTCCCACCGTTACCATGAAAAGGAAATGACCAAACAGAGCGCTGTTGACAATCAGATAAAAATCGTGTATTATTGCCAAGCTGACATCCAGAACTCCCCCCTCTGCGCTGCTGGTATCAGAACAAACAGATGGAAAAGAAATGGTTTGGAGGACATATTAAAAAGATAAATATTTCCTTTATGAGGTGGTTAAAAATGATCAGGTTCAGGTTTGAGACTAACTGTTAACTTCTGATTTAGAAAAAAAGGTGCAAGGTTCTAACTGAGAAGATGGAGCAATCTCGTGTTTCCCAAAACCTTTTAAAAACAGACAACCGAGTCCCTGTTTCACCACGAGTCAAAGGCGTCGCATTAAACCGGACACCAGGATGGAAAAGGTCACATCACATTTAAACAGCAACGGTGAAGAAAAGCCCCCGAATATTTCCTGAACCACTCAAACTTTAAAAAAAGGCATTCATCACAGCCAACTGCTTTAATAATTAAAATAATTCAGTCAGTTTTGGTAGTAGCAGAGACTGATCCTCAACACATATGTTGATCTCATTGAGGTAACAGGATCTTTGTTAAAAAATTTGACATTATTTGTTTGGAGTCAACTAATACTGTATCTCATGAACAGCTGGGAAGATTTTAATGACATTTTTAAGAAATAATCAAAGTATCTTCATAACTAGCTGTTCAGTCAGATTCAAGATGGCACAGCCAAAAAACACAAAACTCAACCACTTTCATAGATATTGAGCTCAAGTGTGGTGTGGTACTAGCTAAGAGTCATTCACAACACGTACTTACATCTTGCAATAATTAATGGGAGTAGGAATACTGAGTACAAAAAGAAGGGAAATTTGTGTTTGGTTGAGTATTTTTGTTGAAACAATGCTTCTTTACAATAAATCGGATATTATCAGACACTTGATTTGCAGCACCTGGATGTACCAGAAGCTCAAAACATGACTCAATAACAGCAGCAAAATATGCTGGCAGAGACAATTTGGCTAATTTTTCATGTGCACAACCCACATACTCTGCTCATCCCACAAATGCATGTTCCTTACAAATGTGGCGCCACTTAAAAAGGGAAATTAACAGGCTTTCCAGCAGTGTAAGCTTTACTGTCAAGATAGTTACAACAATTAAATAATCTAAAACAAATTTCCTTACTTTGTGTGCCATGTTTATAATATATATATATGTATTAAATACCTGTCTGATTATCTAAAATTGGAAAAAGGTGGTGGGCGTTGTGTATTTCTTTCTTTAAGGAATGTCAGGGATTTTATATGTTATTTTTATTTTTTTGGCTCCATGTTATTAGAAATCTATAAACTGAGCTGAAGCTGGGTGTCTTTCAGCATTTTTTTCCCCCTGCAGTGGGAGTGGACCACATGTCTGTGTGTCTGCCAGGCAGCAAGAGCAAACAAATAGCAGCTTTAATCATTTGTCAAGGATAAAGTAGAGGTCCCACCCTGGGCAGCCGTTCAAGACAGAAGCAGGAAGCTCCTGGAAAAATCCAGACACGTAAAAAATAAAATAAAATCTAAAACAAGATGAGTTTGGTGTGAAACCCAAAGACTGGACCTCTGAAAACCTGCTGCCAAATACAGTCATTAAAATACCACATGAGGATTTATCAGCAGCAGGTTGGAAGAGGCTTGAATCCAATTTCCAGGCTAAAAAAAATACAAAACAAATCAATTAACTGAAATAGAAAGCCTAATGATCCTCAGCTGGTCCTCATGTGGTGGTCACGTGACCTTTGAGGCATCTTTAATGATCTTTTTTCCCCCTTTAAAACTAGTTCTAACTAATAAAATCTTAATTGCAAAATATGTGTCAAAGCATTACTTAAAATTCTGACATAATATTCCCGACTATAATATAGCGAAACGAGCGTTAAACCTTTTTTTTAAACTGTGGTTATTGAGCAACTTTAAAGCTTATCAACTGTGAGAAAATAAAAGCAGGTGGGAAAATGTTTTTCGGTGCCAAGAGAGTACAGCTATGTTAGAGTGACTTTAACAGGCAGGACAAGATGAAAATTAGAGCGATGTAAAGTTAAAAGTTTTCTCTAACTCCTAACAAATGCTTCAGGTTTCTTCGTTAGACACATTTCCTGAAAACAAAGTTGGTCTCACCAGCCGCGAGGCGCTGCTGCTGCTGCTAGCTGCGTCCTGTTCTCTTCAAAAAGAAAGTGCTTCAAATGACGGCTGAAGACTGGAGAAATGTGAGGTAATTAGCGCTTTACTTCCTCCGTCGCCTCTGTCCCATCAGTTCACATGAGAGCAGCCTCATTTACCCGGAGGAGAAACACCTTAACTTTCCGAGAGGTTGTCGTCTCCTCCTGCTGAGAAACAGCTCCTCCCCCCGGAGCTAAAGGCAGCTAGCTAGATATGTGGCTGCGCTCCATTTGATATACGACTAACAACGTAGCTAGACGTAGGTAGGCGGGGTCTACAGTCTGTGTAGAGCGACGTATCAGACCCATTATCTTCCAAGCTGRGTCAGAGTCCGGCGGATTAAAAAGGAGCGAACCATGTCAACCAGCAGCCCGTCCGTTGAAAACACGCAACTTCTGAGTATGTGCTTCAATCCTTATTTGAAGTTTAATTCAAATCAGAGTTGAATCCACCTTAAATATATTATTACATAGCCTTACAAATAAAATCAAACTAAAAAGAGTGGAAAAGTGCACAACTCTCAAGCCACCCCTCATTTATTTCTACTTTTTTTCACCCAGCCTGACTTTTTAATCATTATTTTTTTTTAAGTTGTCTTAATTAAGTTTCAACATTTTTTATTTTGTTGTTTGATTACAATTTACATTATTGATTCATCTTTGGAAACGTTTAACCAATAAACAATTTTCTGGTACTGAAAGCTCATCCCAGAATAATTTCAAAACAAGCTGCAAGACAAATTTTTTTTATACAATTAAACATGAGGGGTTTGCCTGTCATATAAATTTTCAGATTATCCCTGTGGAAAACATATTTGTCATGGCAGTTTATAATAAACATTTAGAGAAGCACTTGAATTCATGTTTTAATTTGACTATTCATGTAAAATAAAATTATCCATCACAGACATTAAGCACAAATGTAATCCAAGGATTTGGACAAAAGAGAGATTTGGTAATAGCAATCTCTCGTAATCTATAATACACCATTTTAAAAGGAGGTCATTCAGGATGTCCAATAATCAGATATTGAAAACCAATCAGGCAGAGCAAACCGCAGAAGCCCAGATGTATCTGTGGCCATCTTGTCAATCGTTTGGCCTTCAGTCGTTTGTCTTCTGTCAGTGAAGAGGTGAACCGGTTCAGTCCGTTCCTTTTTGTTCCTTTGGTACATCTTGGCTTTGTTGCTCTGAATTCTTTGCCACTTGATTAAAACAAGGTTTGTAGATGTAAACACCACCACCAACACCGAGCATTGTGACAAGGACCACCTGTGGGAATGGCAGTCTTCGTCGGAACATGACTTCTGTTGATGAGGAATCCTGATCTGCAGACTCCAAATGGTGCTGAAAAGCACAAAAAGTAAGTGTTAAGCTTTAAAATGTGCAGCCATTAATTTATATCTTCGTGTAACATTACCAAGATAAGGTAGTGAGATAGGTCTTAGTGGCATTATTATTATTATTATTATTATTATTATTATTATTATTATTATTAATATTATTATTATTATTATTATTTTCTGGATGACTGATGTATTTCAATAACAAGACATGCAGTTTTACTTCTTGGCTGACTGAACTAAGCATCAGTGTGTATTTGGTCTAAAGTCCATTTATACTTTAAATGAAAAATGTGACAAACACCCACAAAAAAAGGGGGTTATTAATCTCATAGGGTTATCAACATTTCTAAATAAACAGAATCCCCAAAAAGTTGTCTTATTTTGAAAAGGTCAAACCGGATAAAAAAACACAAGACTAGGTGGCAAATGACTCCGTTCAGACTGTGTGGCCACAGAAAGACACCGTGGTGACTTTACACATTTGTTTACAACAGTCATAACTCACCAATGGAGCGATTTATACGACGTGTCTGTTATCAACTCGCACAAGAGGACAAACAATTAAAAAAACAAAGACGGAAGAAAAACGTCCACAGGACACCTCTGTGCCGAAGGAGTTTCTTCTTCTTCTGCTCGGAGCTGAAGCAAACAGCTCCACAGCGCCCCCAGTGGAGAGAGCAGGATTTTAGAGGAATAAAACTAACAAAAACTTTAAAAGAAACTAAAAATCATTCACACGAATTTCAGTGGTGGTGTTGCACTGGAATACAAACAAAACTCGAAGCATAAAATGCATGTTTTACAAGACTTGGCTAAGATGTTTTATTGTGACTCTGGCTAAAGAGTGAGGTCTCCACACCAATGTCTTAAAACACGGTTATCTTATTGCTTTTCTTTACTTAATGCTCATTAAAAATATTTTTGATTTTACAGAAAAATAAACTGTATATATAATTTTTGTTTTGAGCAAAAATATGCAGAAAGTTTGATTGTGAAATAGAATATACTCAATGATTTACCAAAAAAATTATTCTACCGAGTTCCAGAGGATGGCGCTAAAATGCATCGCTGATTACCAACCTAAAGGATGACAGGATTAAAAGCTTTTACTTTGAAATTGAATCGAAAACAATTCACCGGAAGTTATCCTAAATTGCGGAAGCGATGGATTTCTCTGATTTTAAACAAGGAAGTTTGGTTTTAAAAGCCATATAAACAGATGAAACTGCAGTGAAAGCACCTGTGCATGATAGTTAAATGTTGTTTTTTTAGTCTCTTTATTGAGACATATCTCACCTGATTGACGTCCTAACAGGTGAGTTATGTCCGCAGCAGCAGATGGAGAACCTCCGAGCTCGGTTGAAGTTTGGGAACGAAGAAGAAGTTGTGAAACTGAGGAAAAGGAAATCTCAACTGTATTCAAAGGAGGATAAAAACCCTTTCAACGGTGCGCCTATAACAGAGATATATGTTAATAAAACTGTTATTATCTCTTTAGCTGCGTAAATGTGCAGGTGTTTCTCTCACGCCGTGATTTTTATTACCTGCACAGGTGTGCTGGGGCTCGTTTTGTTCTGTGTTGTGTTCAGGCTGATCAACTGTGTCCTGGTTCGGACCAGCTTCGTCCCTGATGAGTACTGGCAGTCCCTGGAGGTGTCCCACCGCATGGTTTTCAAATATCCTCCAAAAACTAAACAGACCACTCTTTGAGCTGGGTGTTAAAACAATTAAATGTTTGCACCAAAACTATTAGCAGTATGGTTTCAGTTTAATTTAATGTTAAAGTTAGGTTTTAAGTGTGTTTTGTTGGTGTCTTGTCATATTTATCTTTGCATTATTTTTCTCTCTTTTGTGTATTTGTCCTCTGTTTTGGTTCAAACAGCTGATGATCTAAAAACCTGGAACCATTTGTTATATTTAAAACAAATAACATGCAAATTATTGATTATTCTATCAGTAATAATCAGAACTAGACCATCACATTGATTCTTAAAACAATAATATATACCAGCTCTAAATCAGGCTCCAGAATACATTTAAAAGTGATCAGTGAGAGGTTATTTACTCTGGATATTACTAAAATACTTTTATTTTCATTACTTCAAGGACTTTTCCATCAGAAACTTTTATTTATATAACAAAAATCTGTGTTACACCATGTCTCTTTATCATGTTATAAATACCACCATGTTCAGATAAAGATTTCCACTTTTGTGACTAAAAGCAGCATCATTTATTTGCAATTCATTCAACCTTATCAGTGAAACATATGGGTATCTGACCTGGGAGTGGAAAGCAGGAATAAGAGGATTCATGTATCCCCTTTTCTTTGCCTTCCTGTACAAGATACTGCATCTCTTAAACTACGACTCAGTCCATCTCCTGGCAAGTCCTTTTGTCTTTGAGTTTTTTTAAAATTGTTATTAATTGAGCTTTTACAGTGAGCATTTGTTGACTGGTTTTATTTCTCTCCRCAGATTTGGCTCCCACGAGTCGTTCAAGCGCTCCTGGCTGCGTTCGCTGATGTGAAATTCTTCTTCCTCATCAGAACGCTCGAAAGTTACGACTCTGCGAAATGGATGGTAGAAAATTCTGTTCAAGTCTGACGGGCAATTTGTGTTTTTAGCTTAAKTGAATGCATTTATAAGATTTTTAGGTGGACTGTGTAGTCAGTTCTTTATTTGTCTCCCTTGGGTTTTTAAAGGGCACTGCAGCACAGACTTAAGCACATCAAATAAAGTAATACAATAAAACCACATAAGATAAGAATAGTAACAAAAACCCTTGGCAGTAATAAATAATTAAAACCTGTGTGGAAAAATGCTGCTGAATTTAGCCATGCTTAGTTCTAGCTTTTATGTTTTTTTTATTAATGATCTTGATAAATATGTTGTTTAAGATGCTGTTTGTCTGTGAAAAAATATTGTTTTACATCTTTAATTATCTCATTGTCAGGGCAAAAGCTCTGCATGTATTCAAGCACTGAATCCACCTGTTGTTCACCTTGTTCTGACCCGTAGTTCTTCTGTCACCTGTGCTCCTGGTTCTCGTGGTTCTGCTGCACCAGGACGCTGACTAACAGCACAGAGACCATCCTCACCTGTCTGGCTCTTTTTTACTTTCCTCTCCCCGGGTCCAGAACGTACAGCAGGTGTTCTGCTTGTTTACATCCTCACCCTTTCTCATTATTATCAATGTTAATCAGTCAGATTTGTGATTTACTCRGACCTTTTTTTTTGTTTTTTCCTGCAGTAAGAAGTATTTGTCCCTGGTTGCCTTGGCTGTGATCATTCGACCCACAGCCCTGATCGTCTGGTTTCCTCTGCTGATTTACCATTTCTGTCAGGAGGAACACAAGCTGASGCTCATCACTCATGACTACATTCCCATAGGGTTTGTAGTCTTTATTTACACTTTTTATTGTGTATTTACTGAGTCAACACTCTGTGTGGCTGTGCCCCACCTTTGGAACTCCCTCCCTGACTATGTGAGGGTTTCACAATAACTGGTTGACTTAAAAATAAAAAAAAAATGCCAAAAGACATTTAAAACTAGCCTGTTCTGGCTCCGTTTGAAGGCATAGAGGTGTTTTTAACGGGGCTTAAAGTGCCTGTGACATGCCTATCAATCAAAATACAAAAAGTCAAAGAAAACACATTTTTATATAAGAAACCTTGCATTAAACATGTGATTTTACCCATTTTGTCACATAAGTGGCATATTTTCTTTTGAACTTGGCTCAGCCAAAATGCAACAGGAAGTGACATCAAAGGGGAACTTTTTAAGAAAGAAAACTCTCTGATCTTTTTTTATTGTAACAATGCTATTTGAACATCATCTCTGATAGWGACTCAAAATAATCATAAGAAACATCAGATTATTCTCTGCAGTCTGTGTCGTTAGCWATTTTATCAACGCTTTGTTCCATGCAGACATTCCCCTTTGACATCACTTCCTGTTACTTCACATGTAAATATCTCAACAACTGTTCATCTCAGCAGCGGGAAATTATTTTTTGCAATATGTTAACATTATCTTTCCAATAATGCCTTTATATTTATTTAAAAAATTTCACGTCACAGGCACTTTAAAATTGAGCCTTTTCTCAGCTCTGACTGTTGGTTTTATCAGTGTAATTTTATTGTTCGGTTTTTTGATTTTACTAATTTTATGGTTTAGTTTTGCTGTTTTGTAGCACTTTGAGATTTTTGCTAATGAAAAGTGCGCCACAAATTATTTTTTTWAACTTTTATTAGAACAACTCCTTGACATGGTCCATACATATATACAGTACATACGCATTGCCCCCTTTTTACAGAAATAGCTATTACAAACAAGTATTCAAGATATTGAATTTAACAAGACAAAAAATATCTCAAAGACTCAAGTCTTCTATTCCAGGTAGAAAATAACTGAAGACCATCTTTTATAAATGTCCTTCTGCAGTCGCAGAGTTGCAAGTGCGTCACAAATTAAATCTATTATTATTAATAATATAATAATTATTATTATTATGTACTTTGTGCTATTTTAACCATCCAAATATCAAAACATTCAGCTTCATTAGGACTGATGTGCGCCAAATTTTTGTTCTTTGTAACTTTATGCTTTTTAAAATATTTATATATCCCACAGAAATACATGGAGAGATTTTTGAAAGTCCTTGTTTAAATTAGCTTCAGCTTTTGGCTACAGCTGAGCAAATTTTAGCTTCCGTTTTGCAGATTTTAGGTTTTGCTTTGCTACTTTTAGCTTGTAGCTTGTGCTCAATTTTCTTTTTTTTTTCAATCATGAGTCATTAAATCAGTTTTAGCTTCTTCTGCAGATTTGAGCGCAGTCCTTCGGCGCTCAGTTTCTCTAGTTTTCTTTCCATTCTTCATCACGTTTGTGTGTTTTCGTCACCAGGGCGTTGGCGGTTGTGACCTCAGCTCTGGTCGACTGTCTGTTCTATGAAAAGGTAAAACAGGACAGATTTACAGAACTGTGTTTAAAGTCGATTTAACGACCTGATCTCTCCACTCCAGTGGACGCTGGTTCAGTTCAACTTCCTGAGGTTCAATGTCCTCCACGGGGTGGCAGAGTTCTACGGCTCCCACCCCTGGCACTGGTACTTCACTCAGGGGTTCCCCGTCGTGATCGGCCCCCATCTACCCCTCTTCCTTCATGGGTGCACCCTCGCCTTCAGAAAATACAAAATCCTGCTAGGTGCTGTTGTGTGGACCGTTGTGGTGTACAGGTCAGATGGTTTAAAGTCATTATTATCTATAATTATAAATGTAAAAGGTTGAAATCTCTTGCTTGCAATAAATTAATAATTTTTATAACTTTTCTATAGTTTTCTTCCTCACAAGGAGTTCAGGTTCATCTATCCCGTACTGCCTTTCTGCATGTTCTTCTGCGGTGAGTTTTCTCCCACAGACTCGCCACACGTCCCTCAAAGATGCTTACATGTCAGATGTTTGTCTCGTCTCGTCACAGGGACGTCGCTGGCTCACTTGAAAGCGTGGCGCCGAGCCGCCGCCGCCGGCCTGGTGGCGTCCAACCTGGTTCTGGCTCTGTACACTGGCCTGGTCCACCAGCGGGGCGTTCTGGATGTGATGGGTCACGTTCAGGCTCTTTGTGACGTCGGCAGGAATTCCTCTGTCCCGCAGCCAGACGTCCTCTTCCTCATGCCCTGCCACTCAACACCTTTCTACAGGTACGATGGCTCCTCCCACAGCTCGACGACGAGGAGCGTTAAAGAGCTCCAGAGGGTTTTTATTGCTGCTTCAACACTTTGCTTTCATCTAGACCAGGGGTCTGCAACCTGTGGCTCTTTGGTCTCTCCATATTGGCTCTTTGAAAACTTGACCAAACATTATAGAATAAGAATGTTCAAAAGAATGTCCCAACACAGACGAGCTAATTCTAGTGGCCAGAACTCTGCAGTTTTCACTCATTTACAGGCCAGTGGTCACTCTTTCAGAGATGAGGATGTTCTCATTCTTGATAGAGAGGAACGTTGGTTTGAGAGAGGAGTAAAAGAAGCCATTTTTGTAAAGAAAGACCGTCCGTCATTAAACAGAGGTGGGGGCCTCCGTTTTCAGCTGTCCCCCTGCTACAGCGCTGCCATTGGCAGTATCACTCCACCCCCTGTTAACAAAAGGGATTAATTAGGGTGAACGATGGCCATGTGATGTGAGTATGAGTCACCTGTGAACGATGGCCATGTGATGTGAGTATCAGTCACCTGTGAGTCATAGCCAGGTGATGTGAGTGGGAGTCACCTGTGAACGATGGTCATGTGATGTGAGTATCAGTCACCTGGAGGCAGGACATAAAAGCCTGAATTTTGCCTGAAACTCTCAGACTGAAGAAGTCTCTTGGAAGAGAGACGAAACGTTTCATTAAAGAAGAACCCGTCCAGAGGACCTATACAATTTTTTTTCCTTTGATTTTTTACCTGGATTACTGAGATGCATCAGGACATTATAGAATAATTTTTTGTGGTTTTTTTGTACCTACAAAAGCAATCAATTTGTATGCAAATATGTGATCAATACTACTAATACAAAAAGAAAAAACACATTTTATCAGTGAGCCAAGGAGCACAAATGGCTCTTGATTGTAAAGGTTGCAGACCCCTGCTCTAGACTTTTGCTAGTTCGTGACCATTCTACTTTTAGCTTTAAGCTAGTATTTTTATTCTTTTAACATCTAGCTAACCGTTTACTTAACCTATTGCTACTTTTTGCTAGAATTCTGCCTCTTTTAAGCTTAAACATTTTCATCTTTTTCAGTACTCAATCCATTTCAGTTATTTAGTTGTTCAAACTGTTTCTTTTTATATATATTCTGCTTAACTGAAAGTTTATCCTTTATAGTTACAAAACATAAAAATTAACTCAATGTATTATAAAATATTTGGTGTTACATGTTGTATTTAGTATTTATTTTAACTTGGTAATGTTGGACTCAGATCATTAAAGCCTGAGAGGAGAAATCTTTTACCAATTTATTTTAGAATAAAGTCTGATATTTGATTTACTGTAACGTGTGCAGCCACGTCCACTGCCCTCTGAAGATGAGGTTTCTGGAGTGTCCTCCAGATCTGGGGGATGAAGGTTACTCCGATGAAGCTGACAGATTCTACGACGACCCTCTTCTCTGGCTCAGGACCTCATTCCCGTACAAATCCTCCCTCCCGACACATCTGGTTCTGTTCGATGTTTTGGAAAAGGTACAGCCGCTGAAATGCATGCATGTAAAAAGAATTTAACTTTTAAACAAACTTTGTGTTTCGGCTGCAGGGAATCTCCACGTTTCTGCAGGGAAATAATTTTAAACGGACAGCAGAGATGTTTCATACTCACGTTCCAGAGGGAAGAGTTGGAGGAAGCATCTTTATTTATGAAAGGCACTGACAAACAACAACAACAACAACAGTAAACATTCCTCTCTTAATGTAACTGAATTGATTTGCAGCTCAAATAAATGTTTTAAACTCAGATGTTGCCATTTTGAAATCAACGGCATCCTTTTAAATTAGCAATAATTTTGTTTTTCCAGTCTTTTCCTTCCAGGACGTTAAAGTGAAATCTCGTCCAGTTAAAAGGTGGAATGTYAGAAAACAGCATCTGAACTGATTAAAACACAAACCATTCATATAAAAACACAGACCCAGATAATTACTGTGGTGTCTGGTGTTCTGCTTAACGAGACACAGAACTTCAAGTTTCAGTTTAAATTTTTCATTTTGATGTCTGAGATTTGTTTTTCCGACTAAAAAAAAGTGACTAAAGCAAAGGTGGGTATGTTTCAAGCAGGAGCTTCTCAAAAAATTCAAACTCTTATTTTCATAAAGAACCTTCACAGGATGTCTAAAATCAGTTCAAACAGAACAGCACAAGGACATTCAGCAGCATCGAACCGACTGTGCAAACTTACAGAAAAACATACAAAAATTGGCAACTAAAAATTAAAAGATTCAACTCAAATTTTTTTAGTATTTGGGGTCAAAGGGCATTGGGCCCAGCTCTATCTTGACGTCAGCCATGTGTCTTTCTGCGTTTCTTCCTGACCGGCTCCACTTGCGTTCGCCGTGAGGTCGAGACCTGCCTCGCTGCTGCTTCCTCTGATGCTTCGCTCTCGACGACTCGGTTGACTCGGTGTCGGGTCTTTGGGACGGACCGCTGTGATGGAAACACAAAGCAGTGACCCCAAGTACACTCTTACCTAATGAATCACCAACATAAAAACAGGAAGTCATAATAAATCTCTATATTTGATAGGGGTGTAAACCACCAGCTTTATCACGATACGATGTTACATCGATACGTTTGGATATTTCTTGATATCACAAAGTCTGTCACGATATGATTTCGATTCAATTCAATCCACACGTCTGCAATCGATATAATGTGATATCATATGCCCATCTAACACAATAACTGTGTTAGATGGGCATATGATGACGATATAGATATTTTCATTTTGCCTCGATTTAACTGAATCATGAACCATTACAATCGACATATCGATATAGATCGATGTATCGTTACACCTCTAATATTTAATTTGAGCAAAATTTATTCACACTAAAAGACCGAACACACCAGCCAGACCACATTTCTTCTACTTGTAAACAATATAAAGAGTTTTGTTATAACATCTAATCTTTCACAACCAAAGGAGTGAAACGTTTGGACTTCCACAATCTGCAACATTTCTGTCTTTTAATGGTTGACTCTGATTTTTCAAATACCAAATCTAAAAAGTTCAGTTTGTTTAAAAAATAGCCACAACAGAAGTCATCTCAGGTTTAATTTAGGTTTGAGGAATCTAAGTTTACCTCTTTAGTTTATCTTCCAGTGTATATTTCTCACATTAAAGCAGAGCTTTTCAAATAGTGGGTCCCCACCCCCTGCGGGATGCCAATGAGTTCTTTTATATAATGGAGTGTTTCCCTAGCATTATCAGGGGATTACTGGTGGTTTGTACAGATAAATAATTAAATATCACGTTTTCAATAGTATTTTCATTCAGGGTGTGTGAAAATGAAATGTTCCCTGGGGGGCATGATGGAAAATAACTGAGACCCACTGCACTGGTGAAAGATAAAGCCTGCAATTCCTCAGAAGTTACATTTCTGTTGGATAAAAGGATCTCTGTTTGGAGCTGAGGTCCAGGTTTGAGACACTCTGTTCATAAAGCTGCAGGAACTCACCTCGGGCCGTGGCGTTTGGTGTAGGTTTTTCCAAACAGGTGTCTGTAGACGTAGTCGTCCAGGTCTGTGAACACGTTGTCGAGGCCTTGGTATTCGTGCATGCTGGACAGATAGTCCTCCACTCCGCTCAGGAAGTCTGTGAACAGCATGCGGTCGTGGATGAACACTCCGTTGTGGAAGAAGTTGTCGACGAACGCCTCCAGCTCCTTCCAGTGGGAGAAGTCCTCCACCTCCTGCTGCAGGTAGCTCTGCAGCAGCCGGTGGAACTCGTCTGCTCTGATGGGCTCCGTGGCCGTGTTGAAGAGGCTCATGAACTCCTGGAAGGCGCAGTCGAAAACCCCGGTGCATCCCTTCACGCTGGCTCTGTGGTGATCCTGGTGAACCTTCCCGCCTGATTTGCGCGTATTGCAGTCGCTCTGGAAGAAGTCAGATTTTTGTCGGTGCTGAGGCCTGTGGGCTCCGTGGCGCCACGACTCCTCGCTGTTCTTCTCGTCGCGGCCCTTGCTGTAAAAACTCTGAGCTTTGTGGATGAAGGTCGAGGCCGAATCTTTGAAGTGTCGGAAGGTTGATTTGACAGAGTCTGAAAACTTCCTGAGGTTCTCTTTCACCGCATCTTTGGCTTTCTTAATCTGCTCCTTGTGGTGGTGGACGAAGTCTTTGGTGGAGTTCCTCACAGCATCAAACGTCTCTTTCACTTTCCCCGTCATGCTTTTTGCTCTTTTCACTTTGGACTCTTGGTCTCCTTTGKCGTTTTCCTGTTTGGTTTCCACATACAGCCTCTCCCACAGGTCGGAGCGCTGCTGCTCGAAGCTCAGCCTCTTCTGCAGCTCCATCAGATGCGCCTGCAGATCCTCTGAGCCKCCGCCTTCTTCGGCGACACGACTTCTCAGCTGATTCAGCTCTCTCCTCAGGTCGTCCGTTTCCTTCCTTTCTTTGTCCAGCTTTCTTTTCAGCATCCGCGCTTCAGCCGTCATGTCGTCCCTCTGAACGTGGACATCTCGGATCAGCTGCTGCTCGTTCTCCAGCTGCTCCCTCAGCCTCTGATTTTCAGACAGCAGCGAGTCTGCTCCGGCTCCCACCGCCTCCAGATCCCCGATCTTTGAGCGCAGGTTCCTCAGCTCCTCCTGTAAGATGGATAAGGCCTTTTCCTCTTGTTCCAGGGAGGCTTTCAGCTGCAGGTTTTCATCCTTTAAGCTCTGCTGCTGGGACATGATGCTGGTCCTCTCCTCAGCCGTCTGTCTCAGCAACATCTTTAGGTGGTCTCTTTGGGCCTTAATGAGGAAAAAACAGAAAGATTATGTTCAATGTTTGAAAAAGAAAATACATTCTGCTTTAGTAAATGTGAACACGTTTTAAAAAGTTCATGTTACCTGAATGTGATCTTGTTTTGCGCTGAGCTCCTGGTTTTCTTTCTTTATCTTCTCAATCACTTCTGCAAGCAGCAGAATAACGTCTTGCTCCTCCAGATCGTCTCGACCAAAGTTGATCCTTTGAGTTAACTGATCAAAAACAAACATGAATAATAACAATAATAATAATAATAATAATAAATATTATGGATTCAAATTTAAACACAGGTTGTAATTTTTGCAGCAAAGACTTCAAAATAAATGACCCTAAAATGTGACCCATCACATCGAAACAAGGATTAAGTCTAAAAGTGGGATATGGAGACGTAGGCAAATATAGTGTTTTGATTAAAACGTGCAAAAATTGCATTTTTGTTAAAACAATGAATAAATGCCTTATCAATGTATCATTTGAATGAACTGTCTGAAAAAATTTTGAAGCACTTTTGAGTAGTAGCAACAAAAAAACTGATTTTGAGGAAAAATGCCATAAAAGTTTGAGATTTTCCCAGTGAGCTAGCAAAGTTTTGTTTCTTTTCAGCTGAGAAATCTCAATATTCAAATATAATTGAGGTTTCCTCTTTATAAGGACATGAAAAATTCCTCATCAAAATTACATAAAATTAGGATTCAGACCAAATATTTATGGATTATCATAACCAACAAGACAAATTAAGTCATATACTGTATATGGATTTGATTATGATATCAGAATGATCCAGGTATCAAAATGTAGCTTTGAAAGCCAGRAATCTGAAAATGTAATTAGGTCATTTTGACCAAATTTGACTTAATCCTCATTTCGATATGATGGGTCACAAATTTAAAACTCAATGCTGATCCTAACGATAATTTATTATTTTCAGTTCTGTGGGGAGAAAATCAGGGATTAAACAAATTACGCTCCAAACTAATCCCAGGGACTGTGTTCCATTCTGTGGTTCTATGAGGTGACAGGGTGGTTTTAAATGGTCTCTAAACTCAAGCAGAGACGTTCAAGAACCTGGGAGTCTTCCTCACTAGTAGGATGGAGTGGGAGATGAATTGAAGGAAATTAGTATTTAAAAAATATATATATATGTATTGGACAACCTTACTTTACATCATTCAAACTCACCAACATTCTCAATGACTGTTTTTGATTTACATTTTAGACTGTGAGGGAACTTTTGATTTCCATATCACCTGCATGTGACCCATCAAAATAAAAGCTCATTGTAACATAAACAAATTGATGCCGTCTGTGTTTCCTTGTACTGTTTTACAAWTGATTTGATGAATGTGTGAATCGAAAATCCACAAAAGCTGTACATCGTTCAGATTAAATAAGGAGACAGCAGGGTTAAAACACTTTGATCTGCTGTAAATGAACTTTTTGTTTCTTGAGCCATCATGTTTGTTTTCACACACCTGGTTTGCTGAACGTTGTTCTCTGAGGTGCAGCTGAATCAGATCCCTCACACCTGCGACTTCATTCACTTTGAATTTCTCCTCCGTTTTCTGCCTTTCCTGAACTTGGACTGTACCTGAAAGAGAGATTATTTATGCACAACAGAAGGACGAATGATGAATCTAGAGTCAGAAGTGATCTAGTAAGACCAAACAATCAAACCTTCAGAAACAGATTTTCTTCATTCATAATAATGTAAGATAAATTATATATTTTGAGTGAATTTCCCACCGTAGAAGTGACCGAAGCCCATGCTGATGGCTATGATGAGGGCAAGCAGGATGCATTTGTTGAGGATGCCGCCACCTCGACCTTCTCCATCATCAGGAGGTTCAGCAGTTGGTCTCTCAGTCTGCTCCTCCCGATGCTCCTCTTCTTCTTTCTCCTCYGCTTCGCTCGAGCGCGACTCTGGCAACACCTCCTCCTCCGGATCTGTAACAACGCTCGCCGTGTTCCTCCTAATTCTTCGTCTTCGGACGATGGGAGTGGAGCTTCTTCCTATCTCGTCTTCACTGCTGCTTGAGTTTGTCTCTGCGGGCCGCTGCACTGGAAAAACTACATTAAACGCACAAAATGTTATTTTTACACAGGGATTTGTGCATCACTCCAGGCTCGTGAGGCAAATTATTGGTCATAATGTTTTAACAGAAAAAGCATGTATTGTACATACATGCAAATAATCACTCAGACAGTAGAAAAACACTCAGATAAACATGTTTAGTAACTTTTTTAAGCTATACTTAGCACAAGATGTAAGGAAATTTGTGTTTAGTAGATTATTTCTTTGTTGTAACAATGCTTCTTGGCAATAAATCTTATAGTGGACACCTGACTGGCAGCACCTGGAGGTACCAGAAGCTCAAAACAAGAGTCAATAGCAACAACAAAATAAACTGTTTGACAGAGAAGATTCGGCAAATTTTTCATGAGCACAACCYACACACTCAGCTCTACTGCTCGTCCCACAAATGCATGWTCCTTACAAATSTGGCACCATTYAAAAGCGAAGTTMACAGGCTTTCCAGCGGTATAAGATTTATTRCTAAGAAGCTTAATAATCTACCAAAGACACATTTCCTAACTTTTTTTGTGCTAAGTTTAGAAGTCATCAAGTTTTCTTGTGTTTGTGAAGTATATTGAATTTACTGTACTGGAATGTTCCATACTGTGTACATTTCATACGGCTTATATTTATACCAGATCACGCCAAACAATACAGTTTATATTTCATTCTGCATACATTCTATTCATACCAAATCACTGTTTATATGTAAACTAGTGTGTTTATTTTGTTTTCCTCTAGAGTRCTTTTTTATTTTCTAATTATTTTTACTTGAACGGTTGCAGCTTTAATAACTGTAATTTCCCTTGGGGATAAATAATGTTTTCAAAATAAGTTATTTTTCCATTTGGTAATGATGCTTGTTTTCTTTGGTTTTATTTTTTTGTCTGAAAACTACATTTTTGTTAATCATAACACAATCGTGCACACAAACATTTTATAAAAAGCACACATCTCACAGGCTGGTCAGAAACATGTTAGCATTTGTTTGGTATGTTGCTAAACAATGTTAGCATCATGGCTGCACAATATTTGTAAAAAAACACACAATTGCAATTTTAGGGTTAAATATTGCAAAACTAYATGAATTGTGATGAACTCCCCATGTGCCGGCTGTGGGCTTTTGGAGGAGTTGGTGTCAATATAATATTTGGGTTTGGGATTCTCGTTTAAACTTGTGCAACTTGTTTATTGTGCAGCCCCGGTTAGCATCACGTTAGATTGAACACACTCTTAAATCAGACCACCTGGACCAGATCGGCTGAGCTTGCCTCTCAGACGGTAAGTCAAGTTCATCAGAGTCTGTGGAAGTTTCCAGTGACTCAACAACAAGCCTGCTCAGGCAGAGGAGAAACGCTCATGTTGAATTTATCAGCAATGAGTTCAGTTTGCTGGAGGAAACCTGAGGATCGTTCAGTCCTACCCGTCTCTGTGGCGGTGAAGGTGTAATGGCTGCTGCAGGACGTGCCGAGGTAAAGCTCCTCCCGGGCGGCCTCCTCCTCCTCAGTGTGCTCGCCCTCCTTCAGTTCTCCCAGTGTCACGATGTCAGAGTGGTCGCTTGAAGAAAACCCGTGCTGTTTTCCAACATGTTCCTGAAACGATGCATTCCAGAAGGCGTTACGGTCAGCTGTAACAACTGGACTTTACAGAAACCTCCTGCATCCTCCCACCTGCAGGCTGTCACCTTCAGTCTGTTCTATCACGGTGTCATCAAGTGATCCAGCAGCTTTTTCTTCAACACACAAAGCTGGAAATGAATAAAATAAATAAAAACATTAATTGTGATTTGAAACGATACATTGCAATTTAAAAAGCCACAGAAATGCAATTATTTTCAATAACAGCCAACTACAACTAAAAAGAGGAAGATAAATATTTGTTTTGTGCTGAACTCACTCAGCTGCGGTGTCATGGTCACACCGTGCTCATAGAGAAAAACACAAAATATATAAAACCAGACAACAACAGTAATATAATGTGCATAAAACTAACGACTCAATAATTGAGTCGAAAGACAAAACTCTCAATTTACTRGTCTGTCATCATTTCAAACCTCATCTATAAGATTTGGATCATGACCCAAAGAATAAGATCTCAGACATAAGAGCAGAAATCAGCTTCTTTCACTGGAGGGATTATGTAGATTTAGGCCTGTCACGATAACAAGTTTTGCTGGGCGATTAATTGTCTCA
>NW_013952407.1:4211809-4213690 GCF_001266775.1 Austrofundulus limnaeus | reverse complement strand
GTCTTTTTTTTTACCGACCTCAAAAAAATTATCATGCAATTAATTGATTTATTGACTATCGCGACAGGCCTATGTAGATTCTCTGGCCTGGGAACAGATTGGGGTGGTTGTCTGGTTTTCTCTCCTGGACCTGTCCCAACCACAGATAATCAATAAATCCTTGTAAGATATGGCTTTGAGTAAAAAAACCCAAAGACACCAAACATAATGAGCAGCTACCCACCGAATCAAGCTGTAAACTAAAGTATTTTTGCTGTGACATCAGCAAGGACTGACTCGCTTCTAAAACCAACACCCTGCAGCTGTTTGAGACACTGCAGTGTCTGCCACTAAACACTGACAACTTTTGTAACTTCCTAATGTCAGCACTAACTCTCTGTGAGAACAAAGAAAGTATGAAAGTTTKTTTTTTTTAAACCTGCAGATGTTGACGTTTGTGATTCTTGCAGGTTTGTTTCTTCCACTGTGGAGTGCTCGAACATCTCAGTTCCATCTTCAACCACAGCCTCGGACCCCAACGTCTCAATATCTGAACCCTGAAAGAAAAAAAGCAGTATTTGTTTATCTAAAGCCACATTTACTTTATGTTTTCTTTTAACAATTTAATAAATTTAATGTAAATGCAGAAAGAAAATAACATGTTTTGTTTGTTTTATTCTTTGCTAAATTATCTGTTATTTGTCAAAACAAGACATTTAAAAGGCCTGAACAACATATTGCTCAACAGAACTTTAAATAACAAGAAAGCCTTTGACAACTAATAAGGAAAAAGATGAACCAAGACTTTTACTCCACACTGTAATGTCTTCATCAGATTTAAAATAAGCTACACACAAAAGCAAACCCTGGTGAATGTAACAAAATCAGTCTTCTAGCACAAGCAATATCAACATAACATTATTACAACAAACATAATATTGTGCGTTAAAAACTGTGCAATAACAAGTTAAACAGCTGTGCTAAAGAATAAAAGAAAATATTTTATACCTCATTATTGAGAATGGTCCAACCACAGGAGGACTCTGTGTCACTGGATGTTTCTGACATTTCTGTCAACAATAATTCAGACTCCAGAGGTCCAGTACCTGAAGCTATCTGCTGATGAGAAAAATAGAAAGACTAATAATAAAGATTTAAATTCACAAAAATGGCAGAGGAGTAACAGCGACCCCTGGTGTTGAAATTTCATAACAGCTAATACTGCCAGCACGCGGCCTGATTAAAAAACAATCCCACGGTTAGCTAAAACTCTCATCTATCAGCTGCTGTTTACTGAAGCAGGCCTGTTCGAATATCGACATTTAGCTGCTGTTTTAGAAGCGAATTAAATTTATAACAGGTTCAAATATTAACCTCACCGCTTAAAAATGTGTACGCAAGACACAAACACTGCGGTGTCGACGRCAAAGCTTGTTTCGAAACGCAATTAAACATTTAGCTAATGTTTGTAAACTAAAACAAGTTGCTTAACTCACCCGCGACCAGACATCTGTTTGCAAACAGTTCCACAGTTGTTGCAATCAGCCCAAACCGTGTGTTTATCCGTTAACATAACAAAGCTCACTATAAAAGGGAAGTGTAGTTTTTTTGTTGTGTTATAGACTACAGCGAAACTAAGTTTAAGACTAAGAAAACTACGTTTCCCATGATGCCGCGCGGCGGAATGACGAGCTCAACTGGCTCAAAACCGTTGTAAAAAAAAAAAGAAACATAAACAAGGAAGCGTGATGAAGCAAGCCCAAAATAAACCAGTGTTATTAATTATTAATTAAGCTTTTTCAGTCTGAAGAAATCGACCTAAAATGTTTTCTAAATAATAAAATATGTTCACTTATAGGTATGGTTATGTCTTTACAAAAGCTTAAAAAATACTATAGTATT
>NW_013952407.1:4205395-4210875 GCF_001266775.1 Austrofundulus limnaeus | reverse complement strand
GTGCAAAAGAGTAATGTAATTTTACCTACAGTGGTAATAATATGTAAATGTCCAAGGGAAAATATTTTAAAAACTCAGTTTTAGCACATATTCTTACAAAAAAAAAACTAGTTTTAAGTTTAATGTAATACTGCCAAATTATTAAAAATCATCTTAGTAAAAATGTGTTTGCTACAGAATTGCCAACACCTTATTGAACTACAAGACATTAAATATTGCAGTTGTTGTTAAGGGTGTTGTGTGAGTCTGCCTCTCCGGTCTACGTGTGTTTTGTAGACCTGGAGAAGGTTTATGACCGTTTTCCTTGAGGCATTCTGTGGGGTGTGCTACGGGAGTGTCTGGGTTGCTGTTAAGARCAATCCAGTCCCTGGAGAACCAAAGCAGGAGAAGTGTCCACATTCTTGGCACCAAGTTGAGCTTGTTCTCAGCGTGGGTTGGACTGCAGGACTGTCCCCTGTTTCTAATCCTGTTTGTAGTGTTTATGGTCTGGTCTGTCTACATTCCAACCCTCACCTATGGTCATGAGGAGTGGATCGTGACCAAAAAAWGTTCCCAGGTACAAGCGGCTTAAATGAGCTTCCTCCGTAGGATGGCCGGGCTCAGCCTTAGAGATGGGGTGAGGAGCTCTGTCATCTGGGGGGAGCTCAGAGGAGAGCCGCTGCTCCTCCACATTGAAAGGAGTCAGTTGAGGTGGTTCATCTGATTTGGATGCCTCCTGGACGTCTCTCTTTAGAGGTGCATGTCCCACTGGTAGGAGGCCCAGGGGAAGGCCCAGGACTCGGTGGAAAGATTTTGTATCCTCTCCGGTCTGGGAATGCGTCAGGATAAGCTGAAGAGTGTCGGTAGGGAGAGGATGTCTGGGTTTGRGTTTCTCTCCTGGAACTGTTGCCTCCATGACTGGACTAAGGATCGGCAGGGCTGCCCATACTATGATACATTTTGCTGTAATATTTGATCATAAGATATAACAGTCCACCCATGCCTGGGCGAGAGAACAGTTTAGCACTGAGAAGATACGCTGTCAGTTCACCATGTATCGCTACAAAGCACACCGTAAAAAAAAAAAAAAAAAAAACATGGTAGACAAGGCTTATTTTGAAATTTTATTTAAACTGAGAATCAGAGTTTTTCATAATTAAGCATTGTCTAAAAATCTTCTAAACACTTCTGAAATAAAAACAAAACTTGCAAGTAATTTTCTGACAAAAATATAGCAAAAACATTAACAGTAAATTCAAGATAGCATAATTATAAAAAGGTACATTCATTTAAAAAAAATCTTATAACCTGTTTTCAGTTTTGAGGGGTGAGCGGCTGCGGGTCCCCCTGAGTGTGATTGTTTATGACCCGCAGCGCCGCACCGTCCCTTTTCATTCACATCCTCGGACAGGAACGTATTTCTCAGCAGACAACACCTTGAAAGAGTTGAAAGGCAGCCGACCAACATCCTGTTTGACCTCCATCCTAAAGACATTCACAACCCAAAGTGTCTCATCTGCTCCAAACACAAGAATATGAACAAATAATACGAGGCAGAACTTAATTACCTGCATGAACTATTAAAAACCYAACGTAGAACCTGTAAAACTTTCAAAAGCTGCGTTTTTTTGTTTCTGTTCTGAAACAGGAAGTGAATATTGTTCCTGCAAAGCACCTTCTTTAGTGTTTTATGTTCAAAATTGTACATATAATAAATGTGCGTTGGGTTTTTACAGCTTCACAAAAAAAGGAACATTTAAAACAATTGAATAAAAAAAATTCTGCCTTTTTTATCTTGTCAAAACAGGAAAACAGGACTCCACTGTGTCACTAATACATTTAATCCTGCATAACAGATTTAAAATAACTGGAATCATTGATTAACATTTCCATCCTCTTTTATGAAACATCTCACAGTAATAAAACGAGCACTGAAAAAAGCGTCTGACACAAAGCTGATTTCCGGCCGATATGCAGCGGTGACGCCAAAAAATAAATCTTTGGTTCGTTTTGTTTGCCTTTTTTTTTAAAAGAAAGTTAAACTGATTGTGTCTCTTCTCGTCCCACATGATTGAATCCTCCGCAGAGTCCTCTGATTAAACACAGCAGCATGAAAACGTTCGTGCACCCAAACCAAAATAAATCCTCTGCAATCATTTCTGTCCTCGATGAAGTCGTAAAATATTACACAATACCAAAATGTAGAGTTATAAAATCTGAACGTTTTGTAATGTATTTTCTCGTTGATAAGGCAGAGAGAAAAATAGTGAATGCACATTTACACACAGCTGCACCTGTTGCAACACAGACCTCTAATCAATATAATATACTGTATTTATATCCTATTATTTTCACCTACATTTACAGACATCTGCTTGCAACAGCTTATGAGGAACTCTGAGAAAGGATCGTTTGGTAAAAAAATGCATATTATTGATTATTAATCAATTATTCACTCCTTGAAGCTTCTGCTGGGGCTTCCAYGGAATTTGAACCCACAACCCTCTGCAGGTCAAGGCCACTAATGTGCAAGGCTTAGTTTGAAGGAGCACCTCAGCTGGACTTCAGCTGATCTCCAGCGTCACGTCTCGTCTTTGGTCCGATGCGTTCTGATTATTTCTCCTTTCGTTTCAGTCAGAGATCAGCCGAGAGACTAAAACAAATAAACTCAATCAGCAAACAACTCTTTGGGTTAATAGCTTCAGGGTCACCGCTGCAAATTGGCTTTTTTTTTTATATATGAATTTATATAAACACTGTGTGGCAGACATGTGCTAATCTCTACTCTACGGAGGAGGAAAAAAAACCTACAAACTAGAGCGTGTTCCTCTGAAGTACATTATATTCTAAGAAAAATAGATTTGTTTTCAGAGGTAAAATGTTTCACTGTGTCCGTTCTTCACTTCAGTCTCTGATTAAACATTCTTCATGTGTCGTTTCCTCACGTGGAGCCGCTCCCTCGCACAGGTCAGGGTCTGCTTTCCCCGTTTGAGGGACGCTTTTCCACGTTAAGGCCAAATCGTAAAGCTTTTCTGTTCAGACATGCCACTGTAAGCACTTCTGGTGTGAATGTTTTTACAAAAACCACGACCTTAGGAGCTTATAAAAACAGACTTTGTGGGAATAGAGGGGGATGGGGGGAGTTTCATCAGCTGGGGAAGGCAGCGCTAACGTCTGAGCTACCGGCACCCAACTTCAGAAATACATTCATTGTGTTTTCAGCATTTTCTACGTGGCAATCACAACARTTTAGCACAGAGAAGATACCCTGTCAGTTCACCATGTATCGCTACATGACTTTTCAAATGTGCTAAACCTTGTTCCCTGAGTTTAGGAAGAAAAATTAAGAGTTACATTAATAAAAGTAACTTTTAAACGAGGTAGTATAAAACAGGATTAGCAAGGGCATCTGCACACCGGCACACAAAACACAACACATTTCTTTCATACCATCACTCAACAATGGAACAAATTAACAAAAATAATATTATTAATACTGGCTCAGTACCTCAGCAACACCTGAGGAGTTAAATAACACAGAGTGTGTGTTTTAATCCTTCATCCCACACAACTGGTGGAGCGAGAGGAGGAAGCTGCAGCGCCGCCCTTACCATCCACAAAACATCAAACAAAGAGGACGTGACAAATGAGAAAAACAAAACAAACAGTCATCAGGAAGTTTAACACGTGACGCAGGGGAAGCAGCCCGTCACGTAACACAAGTAGTTATTAAATATTCAGAGGGAGGTAYGCCCGGAGGCAAACCGAGGTAGATCATCAGCAAAAAGGACTTGTGCTTTCCCTTCTGCTCCAGTGATAAACTCTCATAAATAATGTCAATAATGTCACTTTTTTCCCCCTGACATTCATGACAATCTTCTTTAAACATTCACGGTGGGTGAGATTTTTTTCTTTCAAAATATACACTGAAAAAAAAAAGGCAAAAAAAAAAGAAAAGAATTAAAAAAATAAAAAATTCTCAGCCAACACTTGGCTTCCTCTGTGGTGTAATGAAGCAAAAGATGAGAAATATTTCTCTCTCTGCTCTTTTACACCTTACAAAACTCTCACGCTCACTCACGCCTGCAGTGCACTTGCAATGGAAAATAATTACAGCAGGATTCTGTGGGTCATTTTGAGCAGAATTTGGTCCTCATAGCGTCTACAAATGGACAGAAACAAACCCAGAGGTGATGAAATTTACCTATCTTTGTGCAGTTTTCTTTACATTATACAAAAAGTAATGTGTGAGCTGATATTTTGCAAATAAATTAGGTGAGACTCGAGCAGCACTTGTTACACCTCCTCCTAAATGAGCCCCCTCTTTAAGGATCACTTTAGAGGAGTAAATGTAAGTTTCTGTACACTAACTCACTGCTGGCTCTAAGTTTGTTGTTAAAGGGAACCTTGACTATTTGTAATTAGATATTATGTGACAAACATTTACTTACTTACAAATACTGTAAGCTATTTTTAAAATCTTATAAAATTTATTGTCACACAGACAGCGCCATATTTATTACACGGCAGAGCATACTGGGTAAATGATGACATATACTACGTTCTCTGGTTCGATGCTCTATCCACCCTGAAGGTTAAGCTTGGACAATATCTGAAGTTCAGCCCTTTTAAATGAAACCAGAGCGCTTTCAATGAGGAGAATGTAGAAATGACTCAGCCTGAAACTGGAAATGCAGATTGAGGACAACAGAGCTGCTTCATGGAAGAAGAACCTCTGCTTAGCCTGTTAGCTTTCAAGTTAGCACCTGAGCTAATGTATGTAATTTGGTGACAGCGTTAGCTATATGTAAACTAATGCCACATATTTATTGGTAATATACTGTATATATGGCGTTAGTTCCCAATTTAACACTATTAGTTTGGGAACTAAYGCTATATCGCCAAATGTATACGTATTAGCTCGGGCGCTAACACAAAAGCTAACAGGCTAAGCTGAAGTTCTCCTTCCATGAAGCAGCTCTGGTGTCCTCATCTGTATTCTCAGTTAAAGGTTGAGTCATTTCTACATTCTCTTCTCTGTCAAGGCATACTGCTGTGGTTTCATTTAAAAGGGTTGAACATCACATATTGTCGAAGAGTAACCTTCAGGGTGGGTAGAGCTCACAGCCTCGCACTGGTGGAGAACCTAGTGAGCGTCATCATTTATCAGTTATGCTTTGCGGTGTAAATAATACGTTGCCATCCATGTAACAATATAGTTTGTTTTAAATATATAAAAACTAAACGACCTACAGTATTTTTACAGTCTTTGTTTTACAGTTGAAGCAAAGTTTTATTAAATAATGTCAAATGTCACAAGTAGTCGAGGTTCCCTTTAAGAAACGATGAAAGTGTGAAACCATCCTTCTAATCTAGTTTATGCATCCTAAAGTTCAGCTATGCCTGCTGTTTTTCTCCTTCAGTAAATCTAAACTTTTATGCACTGCCTTCATTCCCTCACACACACACACACACACACACACACACACACACACACACAC
>NW_013952407.1:4188063-4205009 GCF_001266775.1 Austrofundulus limnaeus | reverse complement strand
CACACACACACACACACACACACACACACACACACACACACACACACACACACACTCACGGACATGTCTACACACAAAGTGCAGACTGAGAACTCTGTGCTTCCTGATGACTGCAGCCAGAATCAACAGACATTTTTCCCTTCAGGTCAGAGTGACTCTCCTCCTCCTCCGACAGCCCGCTCGGCTCCACAGCAGAACCGCCGGCGTCTCCTCTGTCCTCTGCCGTCGGAGTCGGCGGGCGGCTGTTGGGACCGGAGGACAGGTTGGTCAGCTCCGTCTCGTCGTGAGAGTATCGACCCGAGTCGCCGGTTTCGTGGCTGCCCTCGCTGCTGGACGATCCCTCGCCGTCTCCGGGACTTTGAAGCAGGTCCTGCAGCGGGATGAGCTGGTTTGGAGACGCCGACAGCTCTTGTTCGTAGGTCAACACCGTGGTTCCTGGTTGGTAGGAAATCGTGCCGTGCTCAAAATCCTACAGCACAGAGGAAGATGGTCTGTCAAACCGTTCCTGTTTCAGTTTTTCAACTCAATGCTTATTACCTTACCTGCACAATCTCACTGTCCTTTTTCACATCACATCTAAAGACAGACCATTTCTGTTTCTTCTTCTCTGTTGTAGGCTGAATGGGGCCCAGAGAATTGATGATGAGGTTTGTTCCACCCTGTGAGGAAAAAAAACTTCTCTTAATGAGGTTTTAACATTCAAACATCCTGATTGTGGACTACTCTAAAAAAAGTAAAAAAATATTTTAGGGTCATCAACACTCCAGACATTATATTACTCATATGTTGCTCCATATCTGACTTATTGTGTAGAGGTATGGGGTAACACATATAAAACCAACATTAAACCTCTGTTTGTGATACAAAAGAAAGCTACGAGAATTCTTTATAAAGTGAATGCTAGGGAACATACAAACACATTTTTTATTCAATCATATATCTTGAAACTACAGGACTTAGTTAATTTAAAAATTATATTAGTTATGTTTAAAGCAAGAAAGAAAGACATCATTGCCAATTAATTTACAAAAGTTTTTTGTCTTAAGTTCAAATGACAGAAATAATAATAATAATAATAATAACAGAAGGATTTCAAAAGTAAAACTGTGCGTACTACTTTAAAGCAAATGTGTATGTCGGTTTATGGAGTAAAATAATGTAATAGTTTGGATGATGATTTAAAAAATGTTCTACTTTAAATCAAATCAAAATACTTCATAAGGAAAAAATGATTAAGTCTTATACACTTTTGAGTTAGCAATTAGGAGAATAGCATATTGTTTTCAATTTATATTCTTGATTTAATGTATGTGGCCATGAAAAAATATTTAATTGTAATTATTGAGAAAGGAGCAGGTTTATACAAGGTTTTTCTTCTTCCTGCTCCTTTTTCACTCATGTATAGTAAGTGTTATAATAAAAATATGTTGTGTATGTTAATGCTAATGATGAAATTTTTGAAATGAGTGAATAAACTTATTGATTTCTACTCCAGTATGTAGTTTTTGGTTAGTTTTATCTACCTTGGCATCAATGAAATGCCTCTGACTCATCATCGGCATGGTCATCTCAGTGTTCTGGGCTTGTTCCTCAGATCCTTGATGAATCGAAGCTGCAGCGGACGTTCTCATCTCTTCTCTATAGCTTTTAACAGCTGAAAGTTTCCTGAAGGGATACAAACAGAACTCGAGTCATGGAAGAAAATTAGGATAACGGAGGAAAGTAATTATTGTTCTTACAGTAAGTACCTGTTTTTGCCTCTGCAGACAATGATGAAAGCGCAGATGATGATGCAGATGAGTGCGATGCAGACTCCCACAGTGATACCCGTCATTGACGTCTGGTCCAGTTGGTAGAAACCATCAGAAAAGCCTGTGAGGGATTCCACAGACACACCGTATGAGAGCCCAGTTTCACAACTAAAGATACTGTTATAAATCACGTGGATCTTGATACCATGACGTTGATTTCGACCTGTAGCGTGTGTGGAAGTGTGAGAGAGCCCGACATTTTTACTAGAGGAGAGATCTGATCGGACCGTCAGCTCCACCGTGTCGGAAAACGGTCCATCGCCCATGTTGTTGGATGCAGAAACTTTCACCACATAAACCTGACCGGGGCTCAGGTTCTCCAACAGCGCCATGGTGATGCTCCCTGTGGTGACATTTAACGCTACATTAATAAACTGTTAAATACAAAAAAATCTTCCTCATTTAGGTTTTCAGAATCAGTTTTATTGCCATTGTCAATGAACAGGATTCACAGACTAGGAATTTGCTTTGGTGTAAAGGTGCAATAAGTACAAAATACAACAAATAAAGAAAATAAAGAAAATATGTATTACGTATTTTTCATTTATTTTTGTATTATGTATTTTTGATTTATACTTACACTGTACAAATGCCAAAGTATGCTTATTGTTCTCTGTATTCATTTAGTTCCCCAGAGTGTTTATACTTATTTCTCCCTTGTGTGCTCTAATTTTTTTTCTTCATATTTTATCTCTAATGCTTACTTGAACAGTTGCTGCTGTAATAATTGCAATTTCCCCCCGGGTATCAATAAAGTATTCTGATTCTGATTACTATTAAAGTTTATGAAGATAACTGAACTTTTACATAAAGAGATCGATTAGTTTATTACTTCAGTGAATCAGAAAAGAAAAATGTAAAAAGAGTCAAACAAAAGGATCTAAAAAAGGCTGTGGGTGAGGGGATCAATGGATACCACCCAGTCTCTCCATCACTGGGGTCCCTGCAGGGACTTCATGGAGTCCGGTCTGAGGAAAGTGGGGGCTGGGCTGGAGGGGCTTTGTGAACGGCGTCACTTTTGACCTTTTTGCCAGTASCAGAGTGGGGTTTGTGTCTTTGTGAGTTTCCTGGGGTCATCACTCACTAGAGACCATAAATTCTTTATATTACTAAACTTTGATACTTTGCTTTAAAAATCTAAGTGTTTTAATACGATTTTCTAAAATAATAACATAAATGGACCAAACAATTCACTCAACTCTAACCCATACATGATCATTATTAAATCAGGTAGAAACAAAGCTGCATTAAAACTAGGATAAATTCATGTATAAATGCACAAAAAGCATCTCTTGTTGTTATATTAAGCATCTTAACTGGTGTAAGACAAAAGCAGAGAGCTTGAAAAATGAGTGAAAATTCTGAGCTCACAAGATGGTAAAATTAGAAACAGGAAGGATAAGTGATGAAGATGCTGAACGTCCTCTTTCAGTTCACAACAACACAGCCTGTAAACATCCGTCCATTCTCCTTCCTACCGTCTCTTTGCAGCACTTTCCATTTCCCAGCAATCCAGGCGTTTCTAGATGCATACAGGATCGTGTAGCGCGTTACAGCAACGTTCGGTTCATCCGGGAGTTTCCACGAAACAAGTGCAGTGTCCGCCTCGATCAGAGTCACCTTGATGTTGGACGGAGGTCTGGTTGGGGCTGGCATGTGAACAATAAAAGGATGAAGTAAACAAATCAGATATGTATGCTCACGTTTGTTAAAAATGTCAATTTTATGCTTACCTTCAGGGAAGGTAGTCTGATAAACCACAGGGCTCCATGGGCTGGAGAGCTGGTCAGTGTGGAGGCGAACAGCAAATTCATATTTAGTGTTGGGCTCCAGATCTTGCACAAAGAGGCTCTGCTTGCTCCTGTAGAGCAAACACAGGACACAAAACCAGTTAACTTCAAGCTTATAAGGAGATAAACTCTATAAACTTCAAACCAAAACACCAAGGAACGTTTATTGACTTTAATGTGGTCACTTCTAGTTCATTTGAGGTGAGTCAGCCTTTTAAAAAACGTCCAGCAGGTGGCAATGTGGAGCTCTGCTGATGGTGCTGGACATACAACTCAGTGAAACTAATGTGGAAAGTTCAAGCTATTCAGTGTGAATATATTCAGAAATCTGATCAGAAATCCATTTTACTGCTAATTACATAACATGATGCCACAATCTGCATATGTCTGACAGTAAACAACAATCCAGTCTTCTTTAAAACCATCAATAAACAATAGAGCAATAAACAGAATCATTCAGAAATCAATACCGGTTCCTCCTGTTTACTACATATCTCATCCTATCATAACAAACATTTGAGYCATGGCAAGTGTAAAAGGCCAAAATATGTGAGAGTTGTTGAGAAAAAGAAAAGAAGCTCTGAAGACAGCTCGTGTTTTAAGGAAACTCTTACGTCTGCAGGTAGAGCACTAGCGAAGCGTTCTGCAGGCCGACAGGGTTGCATCGAACGGTGTAGTTGACCACATTGCTGGAGGTGAAGGCCGGTCGGCCCCACTGTAGAAACATGGTGCTGGAGCTGTTGGTCTGGGCCTGCACGTTGTTTGGCGGAGGTGGAGGCGGCACCAGGCGATCTCGGACAGCTGAGAGGTGAAGCACATTTGGGTTTATGCTCCACTTCACTCTAAACGAAGTGCGATAGAAAACAAAACAAAAAAAAACACCAAACCTCTAGAATAATGTTGCACTTACAGACACATCCGGGGGTGCTAATGGTCTGGTCTGCTTGGTACCCTTCTCCAACAATATTATAAGCCAGAAGCTTGACATGGTACTTCTTTCTTGGGTCTAAAATCAGAAAAAAGAAAAAAAATCAGATTGGATTTATGGCACTGACTTCTAAAGCCAATATACGGCAGGGTAACGTTTGAAAGAGAGTTAAACCGGGTGGGTTTGGGGTCAGGCTGGTCCGATGGTGTGGTGGGAACAAGAGGTGAGGCAGTGTGACAGATGCCTGCTGATGTGAATCCTTTGGTCAGTTTCAGCAGCAGAACAGAGGAGCTCCACTATCAATCACCCTGTCACCCTGGGTCTTTTGACTGCAAACAACAAAGCCCTTTCTCCGGCCCTGGTCAGGCCTGCTGGTCAGCGGCCATTTCTGCTTGGGTCCTGAATCCAAGGGTCAAGCTGAGAGGCCAAATCCCCTGGGAGGGATAGTGCAGACGGTTGCAGGCCCCTGACCCTAAAGACCCTCTCCTCAACAATAGTCCTTTGACCAACTGACCCGTTTATTTTTTTTTTTTTTTTGCATTAAAAACAATAATCAGGCCTGAATTTGAAAGTGTATTTTTGCCTAAAAGGGTAAAATTGAGCTGAATGTTTATGCATTTTCTATCAGTTCAAAAGTTTAAAAAATTTAAAGGTGGTGCCACCTTCCTTTTTTTTATTTAAATTTTTTTATGGGACAAACACGTTAAACATTTTTAACCACATCTTCTTGCAGGCAATACAGGGATTATTAAAACAGTCTGTGTGTTCAGCAGAAAACAAACACCTCTGTTGATGGAAGGGTGTGAGAAGAAAGGAAGACCACAGGAGATGAATTAGTCTTTGTGGAGGTTGCAAAGTTTAGGAGGGGTGGAGCTAAGCTGCTCGAGCCCCGAGGAGTTTCATTGGAGCCACACCAGGGCCAGCAGGTCAGGCTGAGATAAAACTGAAAGAATCCAGGATGGCGGGTGTGAAATATGAGATGAGGATCTGTTTTTGTTGTTCACAAATTATACACCTTGGTAGTTAACCGCAACACTGATTAAAAACTAGACTAGAAATTATATAAAGGTTTATCAGTGAATTGATCTTTCAGWTGATGGTCCTTTTAGGGAGATTCAAAACTCAATTAGTAGCATCATCTGAAACATTAATCTATTTTTGCTCCTAAAACAAGTAGATGAAGACTGACAGACTTGAATGTCTTTTTTGTTATTTAGAGTTTAATTATTTTAAAGTTTGTTAAGGTCCGGTGTCCAGTTCTAAAGAGGACTGGGCATCTCCCCAGCCCCACAGTACAATGGGCCTGCCGTAATTATGCGCAAGAGGAGCTCTGAGAGGGGGGAAGCTGTGACATCTGGGCCACGACCTTTGACATGGAATCTGGGCAAGCTAAATCCTGCAAAAGGAGGGGTTACACATCTCGCTTTTCGGGGAGGCGGGGGATGGTCCGGCACAGGAAGTGAGTRGAAAAACAGGGCAACATCAGGAGTCAGAATAAAATATTGTTTAAAAAGGGAGGGAGTTACAGTGTCCTGGAAACTCAACAGGTTTGTTCATCAGACACAGAGGATGCTCAACATTATGTGATRTGATAAAAACCCTGTTCACAGGTGAAGGATCTCCTGGAAACGTTGGTTTTCAGAAKTTCATCATAACTGCAGTTTAGACGAGAAACACTGAATCAGCTGTRGTTTTCATGCCAGGACTCTAGCTTTTTCTTCACCTTACAGAAACTTTTAACACTTTCAGAATGTGAGAGATGCATTCTAGATTAAAAAAAGTTTGACGTCTGAGAATATGATCGCTGTTGTTTATATGAACGGACCAAAAACGCGACAGAAATTAACCAGTTTCACATAAAAACAGCTTCACATAAACAGACTCAAAGAAGGTAGTGAAGACATTTGTCTTCTGGTTTGTGTCATTTTATGCCTTGGTTTTCCTAGTGTTACGGTGTTTCCCCTGTGTTCTCTCATTTATGCCCCGCCCACGCCCACCTGCTTCCCTTTGAGTTCCCCCAGGTGTTTCTTGTTTGTAATCATGAGTTTGCCTTTATATTCTGTGTCCTGTGTTCACTGGGATCATTGCATTGTCAACCATGACTGTCTCACGTCTTCTTGTTCCTTGTACCCTCAACTACCAAGTGAGTTTTAATGCTGCTCTACCAGCCTTTTTGAGTTCCATCAAAGGCCTTGTGTTTCTTGATTTTTTTTAACTTCCTGCACCCTGGGTTTTTCCTGCACCGAGTCTGACAGTTTGAGAAGTTTTCTTGTTTTAGAACTGAAAAAATATCATCTTCAACAATAGTACAAAAACAAAACATCTGCTTTTAAACTAAACTTAAATTTGAAACAATTAAATTCAGAATGACTGCGAATCATATTCATCAGGATGAATCATAGAATCATCTATTACAACAACAATAATTCTGGCACAGTTATCAAAACACTAATTATATAATCAGTGCATTTCTTTAACATTATTAATATGTTTACTTTTTGCTAAATCTAAAGAACCACAGATAATTTATCTGTGGTCAGAAACAAGTTTTGTTGCTACATTTTCCACATTTAAAATAATGCATTAGAATTCACTACAAGTATTCAATCATCYATTATTTTGTGTGTACTTAATAGAATATCTTTCCCACCCCCTGCTTTCTTTCTCCYTTTTTTTACAGCTGAAATTCAATTCCTCTAAGCCCCCAAAGTTTTGTTCTGTTGCGAAAAGCCCCCCAGGCAGCAGCGAGCCAGGCCTGAACAAGGGCCGTAAATGTCAACTCCAGCATGAACTCTCACACCGGCATCTATCATCCCTCCCACMCTCCGCCCTCCTCTCCGCTGCCCTCACTTCACACAAATCATCACACAGACGCACACTGACAATCACGCAGCTCGAGCATGAAATAACCTTTAAAAAAATGACGGCTGCTCCAGCTTCGTTTTCACACCGGGGCATGCTTCGCGACACCTCTAACAGGAGCGGACAGGGCGCGGGTCGCCGTGCGGCCGTGACATAAATCTACAGTTGAGCACACGGCGCAGTTTGGTGCCAACAGGTATGAGAAGCATTCAGGCCTCCGCTCTGACGACATGTTCCTCTTAAAGTATACACAAGTGAGAAAGGGTCAATTCGCTGTGCTGCAAATACCCAGAAGGAGCCTGTCTAACACATTCCTATCCGTCATGCTGCGCTTTTAATCATTCTGATTGTCAGAAGTGACAATTTACCAGGTTTTCAGTTMAGAGTGTGTTTTTCTACAGCTGTACACAGAGCTGACTCAGCAGCTTCCACAGCTGACTTTCCAGAAATCAATGTTATTGGTAAAAAAAAAAAAAAGAACGAGGGGGGTAGCTCGTGTTAAACATCAAGTGGGGTATAGGAAATCCCATTTACGGTGCAGGCAGATTTAATTTGAAGTGATCACCTAATGAGAAAGATCAACTCTGACTTCAGGCGACTTAAACTCAACAAAGAGTCAAGCTGAAAAGAAAAAAAAGCATGAAACTTTAGAATTAAGCACAAAGTTGAAGCATAATAATTTGAGGTAAAAACAAGGTTTTAACATAATTTGCTGTGAAACAATGAACGAGTTTATAAGTCTTCTGTACTTGTTTTACTGTCGTTTTTTTAATCCATAACTAGATTGACTCTAAATCCTAACAWTGTTTTAATGATTAATACTTTTTTAAAATCTGAGTGATTTTAAAAATTTCCACATGCTGCATCAGCGGTTTCACTGCTGCAGGATGTTTCCACACAGGAGGTCACGTGTTTACACCTCACCTCTCGTGCTGCAGCTCCGAGCTGTAAGACAGGAGTTCCCAAGACCTGCCCATTGTTTGGCCAACAACTGAGTTGGGCCAGGGGATGCATTTCCTTTAAGTCTTGGCTAATAAACCATCTTTGTGGCTCTCAGAGTTAAACACAATGAGAGTCTTTGATGTCTGTGCTCCTCCAGCAACACAGCTCAAAGCAGTCATAAAACACGTGATAAATCAACCTCCACAGAACAGCTTCCTTCTCCGTAAAACAGTTCTGCAAACCTCCTTCAAACAAAGGGGAGTAAACAACAAATACTTTTAATTCGGCTGCAGCTTTGTTGCTGATTTAGCTCATTTTGGCATTTTTAAAGTGTATCCCAATATTAAGTGGAAGAAAAAAAAAACTGAATTCAGAGCAGCTATATCTGCAGATATTACCAGCAAGTGAGTTTAGTTATGTTATTCTTGTCAGCTATAATGTTTATTATTAGTCAGTCTTATCAGTAACTCTCATATAGATATATTGCTAYGCTATCATTTACTGAAGTAAATGTATAACCAACTAAAGGCCTGCAACAGTTAAAGATAACACCTCAAGTAATTTATAGAACCTCTCCTCTTTTTTCCCCTTTTTTGATCTCATTCAATCCCAGAACTTCCTGATTTACAAGTTAGCTGCTGACCAGCTGGTTGACCCGCTCTGGACACAGATGGTCAGATGTCCACTACGCTGGCCTGAGTCKCCTTTCTTCTTTCGAACAAAACAGCTAAAATGAAACTGACCCAAAGGCCAAAAAAAAAAAAAAATCTGTGTTGTGCTCCAAACCCAATTAAGCGGCCACAGAAAAGCCACACACAAAAAAACTTACTCAGAGGTGGAGAGGTCATGGAAGTGGGATGTGGTGCTGTTCTGCCCCACGTCCCAACACATGACAAGACTTAAAGCCAATTAATCACTCACACGTTCGACTGTCCACAGATGCCTCAGAAAGGCTGTGGTTGATAAATGCATCCTAAGCTTCTTTTAACTCTACTKACCATTTAAAGTGCCTGTGACACGCCTATCCTTCAAATACAAAAAGTCAAAGAAAGMATCTTYATACTTAAGAAAATTGGAMGAATACACATGATTTTACCCATTTTGTCACATAACTGGCATATTTTCTTTTGAACTTGGCTCAGCCAAAGTGAAACAGGAAGTGACATCAAAGAGGAACTCATTAATAAAAAGAAACTTGCTGGTCTCTGTTTATTAAAACAATTATTTAAACTTTAACTCTTCGTCTCTCTTTGATAGCAATTAAATATAATCTAAAGAAAYATGAGGTTCTTCTCTACAGTCTGTTTTGTTAGCTTTSGTAACAACGCTCTGTTTACATGCAGACGTTCCCCTTTGACATCACTTCCTGTTTCTTCACATGCAAATATCTCAACAACCGTTCATCTCAGCGACGTGAAATTTGTTTTGCAATATATTTTCAATGTTATCTTTCCAAAAATGCCTTMATGTTTATTACAAAAATTTGATGTCACAGGCACTTTAAAGATGWATAGGACTGTAGTGTAGTTATCTGTAGAACAGATTTAGGTAGCATTTGTCATCGYTTTCACGCACTTTGATGTGCTTTGATATTGGCAATATCAATAAAAAAATTTGTTTAAGCAATATAAATCTGTTTTTCTCAAGGTGCACATGCATAAGAACATTCAAACCACGTTTAGAAAATATTTGAACTTCAGAGAACAGGGAACTCCGCAAAAGAGAAGACTTGCATTTACAGCCCAGATAGAAAGGTTAATTATAAGTGATCGTGTGGGTTTCACTTAAGTCTTAACTCTTCTGTCATATACTGTATAGTCCCTTCGGTTTGTTCAGTTTTTCAGGATCTAGCATTACTAAGTGAAGTTTATGAGTCATAACTTTTACTAATGTTTACGTTTTTATCAATTTGTTTTGTTTAGAGTGATGTCTAACCCCAAAACTGCACACAATATTATAATTATGGGGCCAAAAATACATGTATCTGCATTGAACCGTTCAATRCACACTTGTTTCAAACAATACAGATTTATAAGTTTATTTTATCAACTTGTCTTCTGAAGATGAAGGTGTTGAAGGTTCAGTAGATCTGTGTTCGACTACTCCGCCTAGGCTGTGTTGTTGAGCACAGATCCAATGAAAAACTTGTTTTAGCAACATTTAATTTTAAAACTTTAAGGTTAAACAAATGTTCATAATTAATTTCAATAAATCAAAAGTTATAAAGGGCAAAGAAATTTCTCTTTTTGGAATCAAAAAATATATCGAACAGTGACACTAAAGTATCGAACCGAACCGAATTGTGAATTTTCTGTATCGTTGCACCCCTACTTGTAATGTATCACAAGTGGTTCCCCACAAGATCTTAAAGTTCCTATTCTGAATTAAAAGTTAAAAATGACCCATTTTAACTACAATCGGTCACAAATCCAACAGTGTTGCAACAAAAAGCGGAAAAGATGTGTAAAGATCCCTTTACAACACATATTCTCACCATTTTAACAGACCAGAAACATGCTTTGTAAATACAAAACATCACACGTTGGTGGAAATACTGTTGGTGATCAACATCTGAGGTACCAGAGTGGCACAAAGCAGTCTGAAACAACACTCACCAAGGCCTTCAATGATGTACGTATGAGTGTAGGCATGCAGCTGAAGAGGGGTGCTCTCCGGCTGGCTTTCTTCGTGGTAAAAAAGTCTGTAGCCCAGAACTCTGGCTGAGTTTCTAGGAGTCAGCTGCCAGCGTGCTGAAATCGTGGTGCAGTTYAAAGGATCCAGATACAGCTCAGGAGCCAGGGGAACTGAACAGGGACACGAAAAACAAAAAAACAAAAACATATTTCTGATGTGGATACTGAAATATATTACAGATTATTTACTAAAATAAAACTGTGTAGAGGATAAAAGATTGTACTGTATATCAGAATGAAATATTTTACCATTCTTGCACAATTTTAAGAAATAGAAACTTATAAACAGAAAAAAAACATCTCTTGCCACCTCAGTCTCAAAGCTATACATTCAAACAGCTGTTTATTATTTCCCMCTGAAGTCCAGAGTCAGTTTTTCATGACTCATGACTGAAGCCCTTCTAACAATACTGACAGTACAGAGCAAAGGTCACTGAGCAGCAAAGTCATTAGCCTAACATCATTAGTACCAGCTCCTCTCTATCTYGCTCTGGCTCAGGATTTAAACACTGCAGCGATCACGTTTCTCAACAGATTAGGCTTTCAACATGCCAGCACATTTAGACTCAAACGAACAAACTTGACTCGGGTTTTGTTCTTCTTTGCTGCTGTTTGAAACTCAGAATTGTTTCTCGAAATGTACCTCGAGAACTAGACGCCTTTGGAGTGCGATGAGACGTCCAGGCTGACTGCTCCCCCCACCCTACGCTGGTGGCAGCAGCAATCCGCAGAAGGTATATGGTGTCGGGCTGCAGGTTTTCCAGCAGATGCTTGGTCTTCTCTCCTGGCAACTCTATTTGTGTTACTGCACTCTCTGAACTGGTGCGATAGGACAAACGGTAGCTGGAAACTCGGCCACGGCTTAGTTTCAATGGAAGAGGCTGCCAAGACACCTGGATGTCTGTGGGGCTGCGGCTTGTAAGGCTGAGCTCCGGGGCCCGGAGGGGAACTGGGAAGACCAGAACTGAGTGAGACCTACATCTTTCATCATGCATCACAACTGATTACAATCACAAAATTATCCCTTTTAGTTGTTCGTCATTGTGAGACAAGACCAAATTATTGGTTAGTAATAATGATAAATTAGCTGTTTAAACAGGAAATTGCAAAAGGGACTGATTTAGGAGGAATTTGTTGTGGCAAAACATGAATTTTATTAATTTTTTGTGTTATTATCCAGTGAATAAAACTTTTATTAATTGATAAACTTTTTTCAGCCAATTTTCCAGGATCTGAATCATATAACAATGAAATACAGAATTTCTATGGCCAAATATTTACCAACCTTAAATATCTCAATATAAAATGATTTTTATAACTGATTTTGTTCGAAAGATTAAATTCTTGATTGTTTTTCCGCGTTTAGCCCTCACCGTCCTCTAGTGTGTGCTGAAAGAYGTGATCCGACATGCGACTGGCTCCCATTGGCATGTAGGCCACCACGTAGAAGGTGTAGTTACGAGCCGGCTCCAGATCATCAATAATATAGCGAGTCGTATCGTTTCCAATAACAACTTGATACTCCTCATTGTTCAATCCTGGTCAAAACAAGAAAATTAAATCAGATGAAATAATCATAACAACCTAGCAGATTAAGGTTCATTTACTCATAAAAACATTATCCTTTGGTGGTAGGGATTTGTAGTTAAAAATAAAAACAAACCWGGAAAAACCGACCTGTCATTTAGTCAAAAAYAAAAAACAAAMACTACTTTTACTCCTAAGTTCCRCAGTATAGTTTTCTAAATGAAAACAAGTTACAGAATTCTCTCACAAGATTTGTGCCTAAAGGCAAAGAAATACCTGCTCTTATATCTGCCGTGGTAAACAAGGTACTTCAAAGTAAATAAAAGCCATTCTAAACAGACTGCATGCCTCAGTAAAAGCCTTCATGAAAAGAGACAAAGCTTGTCTTTCTGTCCACTTCACACCATTTTGTTTCCTCACAGAACACACAGTTTCTGAACACTCCATCACACAGGCTAATTAGTTCCCCCCCTTTCTGCAGAGCCTCAATTTAGTGCCAAACCTCTCTGTCAACAACCTCAGGTGCAGAGTGCACTGATACTCTGTCAATGTCAATGAACAGCTATTCTTCCTGACTGGAAACAAGATTGAGTAGAAAAAAATCTATATCAAGAGCTGAAAATCCCCGACAGATGGTTGTTTTTCAAGAATAAAACAGAATCTGTTCAGCTTCTATGTTGATCTCCTTATCCTGAATAACATGCAGCAGGTGTTCCTTTCTTCCAGCTGAATTCTGGATATTTCCTTCACTTAACACAAGTCAGTGGCTTTGCAATTAAGTGCAGCGTTTGAATGAACAGGAAGCATGTTTTCCTGAAATCTTGCACTCTTTGAATGAGAATCTTGTTATCCACAGAAAGAATTTCCCAGGAAAGCTAAAACCCTTAAAAGTTTTTTTTTTCCCTGCTGCTGCCACAAAACAGCCCTTGAGCTTTTTTTGTGAATAGTGTTGTCTTCATACTGTGTTTTATCAGGCAAAGGAAGGGACCTTGCCTCTTGATATTCAACAAGTCGATAGTCTGTAACTTCGTGGAGCGCTCACATTTCTGACTTACAACAAAGCAGTGAAATAACAGAGTTATTCTAAAACGGAAACATTCCTGGACAGGATGCTGAGGAATCAACAATCTACATTTACATTATTTGTGTACTTCTTATTATGAAACTGACAGTGAAGCATTTAAAACATGTGTCAAACTCAAGCCCAGCGGACCAAATGTGGCCAGTAGTTGATTTCCATCCGGACCGCCAACGAGACCGCCCCTCATGCAACAAAATGAATTAATTTTAAAAGTTGTCCGGCCCGAGCTGTTGGCTTCGAGCAACTGTGGCAAACTGAGCAATTTAGTTTAATATCCCTTTATTAATGTCTCAACAATAAGCTGCTTTAAAGGCAGCATTGATCATAAAACTACATCTCCCATTATGCATGTTGATTAGCTACTCACCACAACTTATCAGTGAGTAAAAGTCTTACTTTTCATAGTATTTCTATATTATTTATTTCRTGTTTATTTAGTCGTACACATGGTGCTTTTCAGGATGTGTTAAAACACTGTTTCTATGCAAGAAATTCTATGTAGAGCTGTTATTGTTTGTTAGAGGTGCTCAGCAGTAGCAATGAGACAAGGAACGTGATGTTTCGTGTTTAATCCAAGTTAAATATGAAATAACCATAAAGCTCATGTGGCCTTTGATGAAAACGAGTTTGAAAACCCTAATTTAAAAAAGTATCAAACTGAACCCAAATCAAATCAAACCGTGACCCAAAGAATTAAAATCAAATTGCATTGTGAGGTTGCTAACAATATCCAGCCCTATAGTTGGTTGCACATTTTATTTAGTGAATATCTGATGGCGACAATCATCTCTCTTCTTAAAGTCATGCTGTTTTGAAACAAACAATTGGAAAAACCTAAAAGATTTAGCAATTTAGTAATTTGGAATTCCCATGAGCCCAAAACAAAYGCTCTCACCTTCAGCTTTCATGTAGTGCACAGAGTAAGCGATAACTTTATCTGCGTTATACTGAGGTCGTTCCCAGGCCAGGAGGATGGCGGAGCTCGACACCGTGTCGGCTTGGATATTTCTGGGCGCGCTCGGTCGGTCCTCTGACATCACCACGATGAGCCTCGCCATGGACAGGACCGATCCCAGCTCGTTTTCAGCCTGGCACTGATAAATGGCATCATCTTCAAGGATGATCTGGTTGATGACTAATTTGCTAAGAGACGGACAGATACAGAGTTTACAGCCATGTTTTCTTGATTTTTTTTACCCAGCGTGTTGTCATCTATAATTACTTTAACAAGCTGTGACAGTTAAATAAGGACCAGGAGCAAATTATTGGAAAATCAACTAAAATCCAATTTGCTCAGCTGTAAATTATTCAGTTCCCTTTCTACTGTAGGGAAAATAGTGAATAATTTATTTTAACAGTTTCTGACTTGGTGGCCAACAACTGTTAAATGTGCGTCTTATACAACTAAAAAATGGCATGCAAGAAATTTTACAGGATGCCAGGCATCCTTGTTAATAAATCTAGAAGAAAAATACCTGTGGTACATCTTGATCCGACCATTGGAGTGAACTTTCTCTCCATTCTTGAACCATGTAATCTGAGGCGCTGGAAATCCCTCAGCGTGGCAAACAAAACGGGCGGTGCCGGCACGTGGACGCGTCAAGCTCTCGGGCCACTCCACTAAGGAAGGCGGCGCTTTACAAAAGAAAAGAAACGCAACAAAGTTAGGAATTATAACTGATCAATATCAACTCAGAATCTTTAGTCATACAAAAACAACCAAACGACCCGGTTTACCTAGCACAGTGACGTTGGCTGAAGCCACGGTGTAGTTTCGAGTGCCGGGTGTGGTGGCTCTGCACATGTAGACTCCTCCATGCTGGGGCTTGATGTCTGTGATGATGAGGTTTCCATTCCCCAGCACTTTGGTGTTGTACACATCGATAGACTTGGTGTCTGCTCTGCTCCAAGAGACGAGGGGCCGGGGATTGCCTGTGGCCAGACATTCCAAGATGGCGGTCTGGTGCAGGGACACGGAGACGTTCTGCGGTCCAGCGATGATTCGAGGTCTCTGGGGGAGCTGGGGACCTGGGGCTGCACAGAACGCGGCGAACGGAATTAATGCAGGTGTGACGTAATAACAAATAGCAGTTGAGTAAACACACTGAAAGGATTTTACAAGTGTATAAAGAGAGATRTTTGACACACTTGGGGTGACGGTGAGTGTGGCCTCTGTGCTTCTTCTGCGACTGGCAATGTTGGTGGCGATGCAGCGGTAGTGTCCAGCGTCCCCTCGCTGCACCCCGTGGATCTGAAGAACACCACTGGGCAGGACTGTGATTCTAATTAACAGAGACRTGTTTAAAGTCAAACCATTATCCATGAAAAGAGTTTATTTAATATTTTGCTCCAAATTAATCTTAGGAATAAAAATATTAACCATGACCCCAAACTGGAAGCAAGTATTATACCTTTCAGTGGAGAGGGGCAACGTGACTCGGTTAAACTCCCATGTAATGATAGGAGGAGGATGTGCAGTGATTTTACAGGAAAACCTGGCAACTGAGCCTTCAGTCACCACTATGGATGTCGGCTGGAGTGCAAAAGACGACATACCTGCAGAAAAACAAAATGAGACATAAAGGAAAACTTTCTCTAGACGAGTTCTTCTTTGTTGATAAAAAAATAGAGATTTTTTTTGTCAGAATTAATTTATTACAAACAAGGGTTGGGCAAATCATGTGTGCAATTAATTTTTAGTAAAACTGCCAACAATTAATATTTGTCATGGTGCATGGTGTAATTAGTGCCACGTGATCACGTATTTTTGTGTGCGACACACTAACACTATCAGGTACACGTGAGCCCAATGCAGCTAATGCTAAACCTAAACCCTACACTGACACAAATGGTGTACAAGGAAAACCTGAAAATGTGGAAGAAGGCCACCATCTCAACTACACACAAGTGCAATAGACATTAATTAATCGTCATATTTATTGTTATTGGCTAAATGCCACAAATAATCACGATAAAATTTTATGACAATATTGCCCTACTCTACTACAAACGCATAAGGTTTAGCTGTTTTTCTTTAGCTTACAATAGAACATAATACAATAGTGCAGCAGAATTGAATCTGAATTATAAATACAGTGGGTAAAATAAGTATTGAACACGTCAACATTTTTCTCAGTAAATATATTACTAGAGGTGCTAATGACATGAAATTTTCACCAGATGTCGGTAACAACCCAAGTGATCCATAAATGTCCAGAAATGAAGTTATTTGTCATAATGTGGAATGGCACAGGGAAAACGTATTGAACACATGAAGAAAGGGAGGTGTAAAAAGGCATGGAAAGCCAAGAC
>NW_013952407.1:4175413-4188053 GCF_001266775.1 Austrofundulus limnaeus | reverse complement strand
GAAGATGATTGAAAACTTATTGTATATATATATGTTTTTTCTATTTCTTTTCCATATGGGTGAACATTTATGGTTTGATTTCTTTGTATGTATGGATCACTTGGGTTGTTACCGACATCTGGTGAAAATTTCATGTCATTAGCACCTCTAGTAATATATTTACTGAGAAAAATGGTGACGTGTTCAATACTTATTTTACCCGCTGTATCTTAAAACGTTTCTGTCTTAAAAACTGATTTTCTTTTGTTTTATCCCTGAAAGAGGTATTTATTTTTAGCATAAAGTTGCAAAGAGCTTCCTCAAGGTGTTCTTTGAAAGTTGTGTTGACTCGAATGTGAACCAAATTCATACAATAAAACATGCARAAATTCTTCATTAGACTCCCAAACCTGCACAGAAATATGATTTAGGATTTTATTACTAGTCGTACAGATGTGGCAACAAACTAACAAACAAAAGCAGAAAATCTAAAAGACAATCACTTGTAGATTAAATCTTCTTTTCATAGCTGACTCTGATTTCTTTTTTTAAAACCAGCGAGTGATGCATTTCTGACATCTATCGAGTTGGGATCCAGAGAACGTGCTAACTTAAATCCACAAACACCGAGTTCTGCAGGAAGGTGTTGACTGGRGGAGAACAGAAACATCCTGTCCGGAGGACAGATAGGGTTTCCCTGAAACTGAGATGTTAGCAGCAACTGAGTGACCCACAAGCAAAGAAGACCCACAGTGAATTACAACCAGAGCCTTTATCCAAAAAAGGTCTTCAAATCTTACAATATTACATGTTGTTTTTGTCAATTTTCTCAAGGAATTTTGTGTTATTTGCAATGTTACAATCCTCCCCTTATCAGTTAGCTGCAGTGTTGTTTATTGGAGAGAAAACGTTCGGATTCACAGCATTATATATTTTATTTGTAATCAGTAGATATTCAGGTGCTCCCAAACAGACAAATTAACAGACTGCACTTAACTTGCATAATCATCCAAAATGGTCAACTACAGTCAACATAAAAGACTATCAACACTAAGTGAATGAATAAACAAACACAATGTGGTGCTCTTTCACCTCTTCACACGTGCCTGGAGCTGCTTCTGCTCCATCAAAAGGAAAATAATACTGAAGCAGGAAAAAGATAATCATGCTAAAACTTTGTGTAAGTAGAAAACAAATTTAGAAAATTTGAGAGCATCATGAAAGAGAAAACAGCCATAAACCACAGAATGTTTCACTGATTTTGATCTATAATCACTAATGGTTTTTTTCTTTACAAACATACAGAATCTGGCTGCAGTAAGCTCAACTTTCAGGAGAGACCTGCAGACAACTCGTAAACTGTAATAAACACTCAGTGGTGGGTTTGAGGAGGATGATAAATGGCTGTGTGTAAGCAATGTAGCCAGGTGTTGTGGTGCTAAACAGCAGGAGAACTAAAAAAAAACTAACTTTTAATTGATTTTTGAGCTTTCCGAATTTGAAAACACCTTTCTTACAAATCATGTTTATATTCAACRAGGAAATCGTGTCAGTAGAGTAATATACATGTGTGATGTATCAAAAATTCCTCTTTCTTTCTTGTTTGACAGGAGGCAAATTCACCACAGTCACATTTAATCGAATTAGTCTTGAGCTGTTACCCCTTTAGCTTTAGTAGCCCCACTGTGGCTGTTCACACACACACACACACCATGTGTTGAAGTTAAATGCCTGCAGGGCTTAGGAGATGAGCTGCCCCGATACGCTCTTCTCCTGATTTTTCCTTCCCATTCGCTCAAGTGATTCTGAATTGACAAACATGGGGACAATCGTTGATTATTGATAAACCACTAAGACCAGGAGTAAAATCTATAAACTCCATGGTTTGTCATAYACTGACTGGTGCAGTTTTCCAAAGGGTCAACTAATTAAACATAAAATTACATAAAATTATCACTGCAACCAAATCAACCTCTGTGTGATCTCATTTAATCCATCAATTCTTGTGTTTTACAGGAAAACTGGATGCCTTTTTTTCTTCAAACATGAAAACATTTTGGTTTTGCATACTTATTCGAATAAACAGGATTACCAGCATTTAATGGAAACAAAAATTTGGAAAATTCCAAAAAACTTCCTAAATTTTTCTATAACTTTTACGCTTGCTTAGTGGTTTTTGGGTTTTCCAAAATGGAGTTAATTCACCAAAGGAGAGATGGAAAYACATTTGCCGAATAAGTTCTGACGGAGCAAACATTTACATCACAATTGATCAGCTGTTTCCACTGCGGGCGTCTTCCCGGATATTCCCATAACATGYGCAAACATGGCTGGAAGCAACAACAGGTACGTGTGGACTGACAGCACGTAACATCGCCAATGCTTTGATATGGCAGAACAATTACAACCTGCCCGATGGCAACACATTCCTGAAAACTTCTCTCCATTGCCCTGAGATGTGTGGTCCCTGCTAGTTTGCAACCTCTACTTCCTGTTTATTACTGCCACGCATAGTGTCAACATGTGAAAAAATTACGCTTTACGTAGCCTGGTTGATTCGCACAGAACCAGATGGAAACACACCTAATTGTTTTTCTTTTTTTTTGCAGCATTTTAAAGGTTTGCTCAGAATTCACATTACAACACGACTACTGTTTAAACTCCCCGAGTTTTCACTCATTTTTAATGCTTTTCTATAACTCTGAGTKTTTCCTGTATGGAAATTTCAAAAGTCATTTCACAGGTTTCCCTGATTTCCAGAGTTGCTTACAACCCTGAAAGCCTGTCTATTCCTCAAAAGCTTGACGAAACAGTTCTGACCATCTGCCCTTCTCAGCTATGTCACCTCTCACCTCTGACCTCCACAAATCCTGGCTAACACTCGATTGAAGCAGAGTGATGTTTGACCCCCCACCCCCAACCACAAAAAAAAAAAAAAACAATCCTGCTGCTCACTAATCCCGTGCAAACTGCCTAAAAATCACTTTAGTATACTTCCAGCACTAACTACAGTTTTGCAATAATTTGCTTTTCCCTTTTACTGACGGTGTGAAACTTGCTAAAAATACTCAATTGTTGTGAGTCAAAAAGTGTTTTCCTCAGACATAAAGTGAATTCAAGGGAATTCTTCAATTAAAGCCGCAGACTAATACAGTATAAATAAATTCATCTTGGTTTATTGTAGCACAATCTAAACTCAAAACAGCACAAAGCTATATTTACCACACTTCTTTACTCAGCAGATGGGTTTTCTGGTGCAGGCAGCTCAGCAAAATAAGGTCAGTGGACAGGTCAAGCCCAAACAAAGATTCCCTTACAAATGGCAGGAACGAGTTCAGCCCTCTTTCATCTGGTTACTGTGGTCAGTGTTTCAGCCAGAGGAAAACACATTGTTGCAAAAACTTTACCTACATGTGAGCTATTTATGCAGAAAACCAGTCAGATTTTTTTTCTACATTTTTTAGTGTGTGTGCTCAGTTTGTGGATGGCTGTCAGGTCTGCACCAACCCATCCCCAAGGGTGCAATGTTTACTGGCAGACATTAAAATTGATCATCCTTTCCCGGTCCTGCAGGCTGCACTGATGACCATCAGTTTATTGAATCAACATTTAAAACTTTTACTTTGATTCCATCACAACTTTCTGTTTTTTTGCTTTTTTCCATCATTTCTGTAAAAGCTAGGGGGRAAAAAGCCCAGGTCTCACATCACTGAATGGCTGGCAGATGTGCTGCTGCTCACATATCCTGCAGGACAGTCAAGTGACCACTGGCCTGGCTAAACAAAGACCTATTCCCATGAGCGGTGTGACCTCTCAAAGCTCGGGGCGGGCAGTGGGGGAGCAGTGTTAGAAAAAGCATTTATCCCCCTCCTCCAGCTCCTTATCTCTGCCCAAAGTTTTCCAATCACTCAACAACAGTCCTCCTCTGACACAGTAGCTTCATTGTTTTTAATCTCCACGGCAGATCAGTTTAAAAGTCAATCYGTATACCTACATTCTGTTTTTAAATAGTTTTAAGCAGCTAAATACAATAAAACCTGCCAACAATAAAACGTATAAAACAAGTAAGAAATTAAATTAAAAGTAGACACTGCATCTTAGTAACTAGTAAGGCATCAAACAAAGTTGAGCATCGATCACTTTTGCACAAAAGGTATATATTATGGTTTGTGCCTTACTGCCCACCGTCTATTCAACAGTTTTAGGAAACCTTTGACCCCAGGGCCTGCTGTTCAAGGGAACCATGGTAACCTTTCGTCTCCAGCAGAGGAGAAAAACAAGATTCCAGGCTTTGAATTGTCTCCCTTAAGGGCATTTCATTCATTCACATCTCAGTTCAAACTGTGGAAGGTTTGTTTTTGACTTATTGGGGTTTTCTAATTGTGCCAAGCCAGAGCAAGTCTGATGCATTCCTTAGCAACTTCATGTTTCTGAACTGACCTCCTTAAAAAAAAGGGCAGGGAGATGAAAAATAAACCACCACAGCTCCTTCATTTACCTCCCTCAAAGCTTTAAACTGAATGGCATAATTAGTAAGAATTGAAGGATCTGTAACTTGAACAGTGACAAAGTGAGATTGGTGAGACATATTTTGCTTTTTACATAAGTAATAAATGTTGAACTACTACACTTTTCAATAGATAATAGTAGGGATGCACGAAATATCGGCATTAATATCGATATCGGCCGATATTGGTCATTTTTTTAAAATATCCGTATCAGTCCGATATGTAAAAGTGGGCCGATATTAACATCCGATATTGATTTCCCACTTTTTCGCTTTAGTTTCTGTTTTGAGAGGGGAGATGGTTGGTTGAGCAGCATCTGTTTGATCATAATAGTGATACTGATGCTGCGCAGCCAGGAATAACTGAAGCAGAGCCATGTCAGAGGTCTGGTTGTTTATTTACGCTATCAAAAAAAGACCCAAGTGCATTTGTGCGTATATGTATAATATAATTTGCGTGTTTGTGTAATATCRGTAAATATCGGTTATCGGCCATAACAGCAATAATTATATCTGATATCRATATCGGCTGAAATTTTCATATTGGTGCATCCCTAGATGATAGTTTTTTTAATAATCTGCCACTTTCTGTAAACTTATATTATAAATGAGAGCATTTCTACTGTACAGCTGTGGGATGCAGTGATCCAAGTTGCTTATTCTTATTAGACGATTGGATCCAGCAGCATTTTTTTCTTCTTCAAATACACTCGGTCATTACAATTCAACCTGCCCTCATGTTGGCGTAAATAAACTTGAATATATTATTCAGAAACATATATACTTACCACAAAAACTAAGGACGTTTATGTTTGGTAGATTATTTCTTTGTTGTAACAAAGCTTCTTGGAAGTAAATCACACGTTGAAAAGCCTGTTAAGTTCCCTTTTAAGTGGTGCCACGTTTTATAAGGAACATGCATTTGTGAGATGAGTAGTTGAGCCGAGTACGTGGGTTGTGCACATTAATTTGTCAAATCTTTTTTTGCCAAACAGCTAATTTTGCTGTTGCTATTGATAACTTGTTTTGAGCTTCTGGTTCCCCAGGTGTTACCAATCAGGTGCTCTGCAAGATTTATTGCCAAAAAGTATTGTTACAAGAAAGATATAGTCTAACCAAGCACACATTTCCTTCATTTTTGTGATAGGTACATAAAAACATCAAGGAAGAGCTAAGCTTCCTAATAAGTCCAATATAACCTATCAGATAAATGAGAAATTAACAAATTCAGCTGTTATTTTAATCTGATGATTTGGACTAAAACAACAYCTCAGTTTCTCTTCACATCAATAAGCAGAGCAAAGTGAAGAGTTTTTTTTTATCTTTAATGTCTGAACAGAACATTTCACTGTCAGGTGAAAGTATCTAGATTGTGCAGATATGTCAACTTCAACATTTTTTCATGCAGAGGCCAGTTGAGAAAAATCTGACATTTTCCGCCCCCCTAGCACACTGGTGGTCACATGCCTCAATAAAAAAGGAAGCTATCTTAGGAGGCGATCTGTCTACAAAAATCCCCATCAATCTGGACTCTGTTGACATAAGTCACATGATGAAGCTCAGGTGTCACATTCCTTCTCATCGAGGCCAAATCCCATCCCACCTTTGTGCTTGACGAAGGTTACCCCTCCATCAGCACCATGCTCCTCAAATGATAACCAGCAGCTATAGCAAATGTGCAAAGGGTTAAAAAGTTCCCACAAAGCATCACTCCTACACCCGGTACATAAACCATATCATGAAAGAAGGCACTGAGGCTCCTCGCATGTCCTAACATCCATCTTCTAAGGCGTCAACATAATAAAAGACTTGATGTCACAAGGCCACGTGGATCAGAAATATTCCTCATGCACGCGACTTTCTTTAAAAACAAATGATTGCATAGCCTCAGATCACATTTAAAAAAAAAGAAGTGAAGACTTAATGATTAACCTTTATGATACATGTCATTAACCTTCATATAGTGACCAAGTACAGCTGTTCTGGCCACCTATTTCAGGACAAACAACTGCCCCCAAAGAATCTTTTTCTTTGGTGTGCTTGGGAAGCAATGGAGACAAAAAACGGTCAGAGTGAAAAGCTTTTCAGTCTTTCACCGGAGTAGTGAGGCGGAAAACAATTGTGTGCAAAGCCTCCAATCCCTCCTGACCTGGGAAGGCCTGCAATAAAGTTTGGTCATTTAGACACTCAGGGTAAAGCCTCAGTACCGGGAAACAACAATTCCCATTTGTGTGTATGTGCTCACCACTTGTAACAACCCCCCACCGGTACCTCTGTGTCCTTCAACTGAGCATTTCTCAGGTATGTGAAAATTTTATGAGCTTCCAGATAGACCTTCTAGCAGGTCTAAGTGCTATTTTAAAACAAACTAGTAAAGCTTAAAGGCATCCTTTATCAGCTATTCATTTCAAGCTATAAAGGTAATAAAGTACTCAATCAATTAATAAAACTGTGTTCTTTGGCCACCGGTTCCACCTGTGATAAAAGAGTTTTGAAATAAGTTGCATTAAAACTCTAAATAATTACAAAAAAACAAAGACGTCAGCCACGATATGAAACTACTTTCTCACAATTCCGTATGAAATCAAATTTAGAAATGGATGCTAACGTTGCACAATTTAGCTGGGACTGCTTGAAGTGTAAATAGTTGCAGGTCATATAAATGTGCCACAGCAAGATGCATGGCCTGCTGGTTGTGGGGGGGGATGACACCATAAGGTCCCAGAAGACCAACTCATCCTAAAGCTTCCTTTCCTCCCCCCCTTAAAATACGAGCCTAACTTGCAGGGCACTGGAGGAGAAAGCATTCCAAAGGAACAATTCTTCAAGCGATCAGGGCGCAATAACATGAAAGCCCAGGCCAGTGAATAGGGGTCATCTGCTCTTTAGCATTGGGGGGCTAGTTTCCTGGACAGCTCCTAACCTTTCAAATCCCCTGCTCCTTCATTACCACACCAATAGGCATTTTCCCARCCTAAGCAGCATTTTTCAACTTTGATGACTTTGTTTCTTTATCATGCTACCACCAAAACGGTTACAGGTCTTACCAGGTTACCCACATCTTTTTTAAACAGAATACTCACTTGCGATTGTAAGACGGGCTTTCTGGCTCAAGATTGTTCCATACTTGTTCTGGGCAAGGCACTGGTAGCACCCTTCGTCTGATTTGTCTCCTTTCCTGCTCTCCACCTCGGAAATAAAAAGCGAGCCGTTGGAGAGCAGGTACACCCGTTCATTCTCTGCTACCTTCGCTCCGTTCCTGAGCCACCGGACGTCGATGGGTGCCTCTCCACGCGCCTGGCAGTCCAAAATAACCGCTTCTTTACGCATGACGRTGACATCATGGGGCTCCTTGACGAAGAATAACTCGCTAAAGCTGAAAACACCTGTGAAAAAGAAAGACAAGGAGGTGAAGCCTGGTATGTAAATGAGGATCGAGGCAAGGAGTCAAACTAATAAAGCATTTAGTAGTATTAGCATTAAAAAGCACATGGATGTGTTTTACTTCCTGAAGTCAGTAGTTACACGTATTTGAGAGCTTCTTCAAAGTGTATTCTGAGTGGGTATTATCTGTTTAAGTAGCTACAAATGAATGCTTTACACCACACTGAAGAAGCTGGAGGTCTGCCAGCTGGAGGACCAGTACAGTAAAGCTGTAAAGCCAGCAGCAGAAGGTGAAATGGATTATCCTGTTAGTTTCATCAGTTCCCATCATGTCAACCTTATGCTGAACTCCCAGCACAACTTTAACTTAAGAGTTTATAAAATAACTTAATTTAATCATTTCAATTCAGGAATCACTTTGACCCTAAAGACACCACGTGCAAAGTCACAAAATAACAAACAGTACCTATAAATAAAGACAAAACCTTCAGCTTTTGACCCACAAAATGACAGAAACAAGACTTGTGATCCCATTTTTGCTAGTTTAAATACACAAAATCAGATAATAACCCTATTATTAGCTAAGAGCAGAGACAACACAAACTTAACATACACGTATTATTTAAGACTAGTGCTTTTATTCTTTGTAATAAAAACATGCTAGAGCAAGCTGATAATTTCAGGCAAAAAAAAAGCAAAAGTTAAACCTGAAAAAGCAAAACTGGACATTTTATCGACTTAAAAAACACTTATGAACTTTATGTTGTTTCAAAAGTTCAGGTGACTGTTTTATCACTTTAATGTAACAACGGGTAAATTAAATAATAAACACTGGTTTATTCGTATTTAGTGAACAACACCTCGAAGTTTAGTTAGCGAAGATGTTGATTCGGTCTCGCGGTCAGTTAGCAAGAGAGCTTATTTTGTTTTTAATTAAGATAAAACATACATAATAAAAACTTCTCTTAGCTTCTATGTGTTCATTATGCGGCATACATGTATCTCACTTAATGTTTTTAATCATTTAATTATTTAATTTAAAAAAAAGCTTCTTACCTGTGATTGGCAGCAGGAGAGTAAAAAGCAGCAAACGCTGATATAGTTTCCTTTCGACAGGAGCCATTTACAATAATTGTCGGTACATACCAGCTACTCTCACATAGCTGTTTCCTCCACATGAACAGCACTTCTACTGAGGAGGAGGAGGWGGTGGAGAAGTGGTCAGAGATCCAGGAGAGCAGTTCTCCTCCTCCGGGATGGACGGAGTCAGTTAATCGCCTCTRACATGGAAGGTGTGTTCCAGCGCCCCCTGCTGGCAGGATGAACACAGGACAGGTTCAACACAGCTGCACCTCTGCTGGAGCAGCTGCTTTCACAACAAATAATCATTAAACATGCATAAAAACATCATGCACAAACAGTTAAACATTGCAAGTGAAGACATTTAAATACAAAATATAAATACAGTATTGTGCAAAAGCCTTTGCTTTTCTTTAATTGTCAGTATTTAGAGGAATCTTGTGTTTTTTTTTTTTTTGTTAAGCCACTTAAAATTTGACTCCTAAATGCAATGGACCAGTGCTGTGTCTTCATTAATTAGACAGTTCAGCAAAGAGAACCCTCTTTAGTCACTTTCTTACACTCAGCCTCYCAGAAAGACACCATTTGTTCTGCCTAAAATGTCAAAGATAACACAGTTTMACACAAAATGTGACCTGTCCTGGCAAAAAAGAGTCACTATGAGGAATGCTTTATTGATTTGTTAGTATTTTCAAATTCTTTATCTCAAAAGCTTCAACATTGCAWGTAATTTTGTTGAAATTTGCTCATCTGTCACCTGGCCCGAGAACCAGCAGGTTTTCTTCACAAAAGTACCAGCTCTGAACATTTGATTTTTTGGGGGGTCTAGAATGATGTCATCTTTCATTTTATTCTTATATTTTAAGGGGGGGGGGGGKGGAGCTTCAACGTTCACTACAACAGCCAGCAGAGGAAAATAGTCAATTTTAAAGGAAATCACAGAGGCTATAAGACAATAATACAATACTGACGACATACCTTTTAGAAAACTTCAATTTCAACACATTTTTAAATATGAATAATGTTACAGTAATGTTAATTGTATTGTTCTAACACCAAAAATCTGACTGATCCTTTCACTTTCCCTTATCAATACTAGTGATTCTTATTGATGAGAGCAGATCCATCAGTTTCAGAGAGGAACATCATACCCAAATGGTCTCTACAGACTCTGGGRGGGACAAAAAAAATGTTAATGGAAATGAGTTTGTTCCCTAAAAGTGTGACCTAGCAATTATAARGAAGCATTGATAAGAGCCGCACAGCTGCCGTGTCAATGTCCTTATTGATCCGATGTCCATCACTTATTGTGGAGAGAGATCGACCCCCTCTCTGGTCCTGGATGGTCCGCCCTCGACCGCCGCCCAGCTGTGATGACTGATCAGAAATGATTCCGTCACAATAAAAATAAAAAGTGAAAGACTATGTTTACAAATACATGAAAAAAAATGTAACTTTTAAAACTCTTGTTAGATCTTGTTAGGTTGTTTCCTGTGATTTATAACTGGTTTATGTCRTTTAACTCTCACATTAAAAGTGTCACCAGGAACATTTTCTTCCACTTGGTGCAAAATGTACTAAAAACAGAAACATCTTGTCCCAAAATGATACAGAGTAGCCTACTTCACTGTCAGACTGCAGGTTTACTTGTGGTTCCTAGAGTTTCTAAAACTAAAACAGGTTGTCTATCAGCTAAGACTAGATTTAAGGCTTTCCTGTTTGATGAATCCTATAGATAAACTGTTTATAAAACGCAGCTTTGCGTGTCCTTTAAGGTTAAAAAACGATTCTGCAAGTTGTTTAGCTGTTTAAAAATACCCTCTAAATTCACAAAAACAGCTGAGAAAACCCCTGATTTGTTGCCCCTTCAACTGATTGTTTATTTTTGTGGTGTGAGTGGTGCTCAGGYGGTGGACTCCTCTCTCTCTCTTACATAACGTGAGAAAGTGTGAGTCTGACCTTATTCACGGTCAGCGTGCGTCTCTCATCKGAACCTTCAATTAATCAAGACTTCAGGTTTTAACAACTGTCAATACGGCTCAGTCTGTGGGAGGAGAGATGTGGATGCAGGTCAGGCTCCGCTGAGGCCCGATCGATGAGGAWGAATCCGTCATTATCAGGTTGTGCACGTGGGCAAGGATGTGGGGAAAAGGGGGACCCGGCTTTCCAAAGACCATCTGCCATTAGCCGAAGGTTAGGGGTCTTCCTGCTGCCACGCAGGCCCATCCCCACTGACCCCAGGAGTGTCCAAATCCCAGTCTCATTGCTTCAGCTGAGCACTTTAGGCCCTGTCACACTAGACAACGTATGCCAACTTATGAACATTTCAAAGACATCTACGTTGAAGATGGAACTGAAAAAATCAACAGAAAGCTTCTTTTCAGTGTGTACGTGATGTATTTCTAACAAATTGATCAAATGTATAACTTTTATTAGCAATTTAGACATAAAAAGTCTAATAGCTGCAAGTTGTTGAAATTAATTACAATACAGTTCTTATTTAAAGTTATTCAAAGCGGAATAAATGATTTTTTGTACATTGCTTTCCGGACCAGAGGAACTTTAAAGCTTCTGCCTGACGGGAGCAGCTGGAATGAGTGATGGAGGGGATGAGAAGGGTCCTCTGTGATCAGGGGGGCCTTCCTTATCTCAGTTCAGAAAGGGAGGTTTGAGGTGAACCCATTATTTTTGCTGGCCTGCTTTTTTGACTTGTAACAGTTGAGGAAGTTGTACCAGGATAAAATGTTGAAGGTGATGGCGGATTCAATAAACCAGTGTTAAAATGTCCTTGATATTAGAAGATGTCAGTTTCCTCAGCAGGTGGAGACATTGATGTGCTTTTTTTTWAAAAATGGAATYGGTGTGCTTTTTAAAAGACAGCCGAATATCAATTTCTGTACCAAGGTATATAAAAGACTCCACCTGTTCCACCTGCTGACCCTGGATGCTGCATGGCTGTAAGAGAGGTGATCTGGCAACTCCATCTTATCTCCCTTAGAGCTAGAGTGAAAAGCTCAGTCATCCGGGAGGGACTCAGAGTAGAGACGCTGCTCCTCCACGTCGAAAGGAGCCAGTTGAGGTGGTTCATCTGGATAGGATGCCTCCTGGACGCCTCCCTGGTGAGGTGTTCCGGGCACATCCCACTGGAGACCCAGAGGAAGACCCAGGACACGCTGGAGGGAATATGTTTCTCTGCTGGCCTGGGAACACCTTGAGATTCCCCCGGATGAGCTGGCCCTAGTGGCTGGAGAAAGGGAAGTCTGGGTCTCTGCTTAGGCTGCTGCCCCTGCAACCCGATCCCGGTTAAGTGGAAGAAAAYGGACGGACTACAAAGAATGACGAGCCTTCGATGGCCCAGACGTGGTTCACCAGATCTGTCCCACACCTGTCTGCTGTGTGGACCATCTGTCTGGTGGAGGTGGTTTTGATACATCACTTTCAAAGACCGTAAAATTTGGTGCAYGCATTCAACATTTTGAAAGTTTTTTTGGTTTCACTTTAAGTGGTGACTTTGTCAAATCAAACCTTTACTCATCTTCCACTTTCATTTCCAGATACCTCAGTAACAGCTGCTCAATGAAGACGTCCTTTAACTTTAAAGTGATGATTTATTTACAGTGGTTTGCAAAAGTATTCATACCCCTTGAACTTTTCCATATTTTGTCACATTACAACCACAAACATAAATAT
>NW_013952407.1:4160804-4174740 GCF_001266775.1 Austrofundulus limnaeus | reverse complement strand
AACCTTTACTCATCTTCCACTTTCATTTCCAGATACCTCAGTAACAGCTGCTCAATGAAGACGTACTTTAACTTTAAAGTGATGATTTATTTCATTTATTTATTATTTATTCACCGTTCTTTAACCAGGCAAGTCCCACTGAGATCTCAGATCTCTTTTTCAAGGGTGGACTGGGCCTGAAGGCAACCTATTGTGCATGTTTTGGGGGGGTGGGGGAAAGCGGAGTACCTGGAGAAAACCCACGCGATCACGAAAAGAACATGCAGACTCCACAGAGAAAGACCCCAGGTCCGAACCAGGGATCGAACCCAGGACCTTCTTGATGTGGGGCGTCGGTGCTAACCACTGAGCCATTTCAGCGGGTTTCTGTGGAGTGACTGTCATCAGATACCTGTGTTAGCAGCATATACCTGAAGGTGCAGGGTTATTTACACAGAAAGTTGTTTTCATAGGAATACAGTTCCTGTAAAAATTATTAGATAATGAACCATGTAACTGTTTAAAACTAAAGTGGTGCAATGTACAAATCTGTATCAGTGTTTGCCTAAAACTTTATAAATTTGTTGAYATTTAAGTTTTTTRTGACTGAAATCAGCTCCTAAATACGCCTCGGTCTGACTCGGATCATTCTGATTTCTGTCTACTGCAGGTATGATACTGATGACTAATAACTACTCTACAGAACCTCATTTTAAAGTTTCTGAATTGTCTTTTTTATTTATTTTTGCATTTGTAAGGTTAACATGCTGAATTGTTAAGACAGCTAAAGGGTTGTCCTGTTAGCATTAGATTTGTGAGCATTTTTGCAGTCAGACTCAGCACACAGAGCTGTAACATGACTGYGTCTGTTTTCTCCCTTCAATCAGTGCCAGATGTTTATGTAAACTGTAAAAGCCTGTGATGTGCATGAGTTTTGACAACTTTATACAACTTTTTTTTCATCACATGGCTGAGGAAGACCATGAAACCAGACTTCACTTCAGATCCAAGGAAAAAGTATTTCTCATTGTCWGTAAATCCAAATACAGGAAGGATCTGTGAAGCAGATCGTTTGGCAGTTTTCTCCCTCGTGTGTGGAAAAGTGGCTCAGAGCCAAACCACTTTCTCTCTTCTGATTTCTTTGTTTTTTTGTCACTTCAGTAGAAAACAAAACTGAATATTAGTTTCTTAATTTCTGCATCATCAATGGATCAGCAGTCTGATTTCTAAATGTTCAATTATTTCAGTTGATTAAAAAATAATACAAATGAAGAGATTTTTATCCCATGTAATTAAATAAAAAATACATTTTGTTTGTAAAATGTTTAACTTGTTTCATATTAAGACAGGGGTGACCAAAGTCAGTCCTCAAGTCCTGCATGTTTTAGGTGCTGCCCTGGTTCAGCAGCTGAAGTGTTTAATTATTAGGCCTCCTCAAGGTCTGCAGAGGCCTTATCAAGCACTACTTAGGTTCAGCTGTAATCTCACTTTTTACCAAATGCATGTTTTTAATTGGTGTCTGTATTTTAAAATGATATTTTTGGTGATATAGATGTGTTCGTCTCACAGTGTTTCACAGACCTAAAGTGTTGAAACACACCCTAAACAAATCAAAGCTGCCTGCACACCGGCTTCATTTATCTCCAGTCAAAACKGGAAAAATACAGGAAACAAAAACAAATGCTTTACTAATAACATTAACTTCAGGTTTGAAATGTTTCAGCATCACCTGCTGGAACAATTCAGTCTCACATGGGCTCCTTCAGCTTTCATCCACAGATTTTCTGATTTAAAAAAAAGCTTTTTAATGCTTAAACGTCTGTAAATTTTGCTTTATTTAAATATATTTAACTGGTTATTTTAGCAGATAAAACAAACAAAGCAAAAATTTATTATTCTTCTTTACTGATGAACCTTAAAGTGCCCTAGACATCTAATTTTCATAATAAATATGAATGCATTTTTGAAAAGATAACATTGATAGCATATTGCAAAAAATAAATAAAATAAAAATAATTAATTTCATGCTGCTGAGGTGTTTTTGAACGGTTTTTGAAGCTCTTGAAGTAACAGGAAGTGATGACAAACTGGAATGTTGGCATGTAAACAGCTGACAACTGTGGAGAAGAATCKGATGTTTCTTTAAATTATTTTGAGAGATGAAGAGTCAGAGTTCAAAAATACTTCTTCAAATACTAATACCTGCTAATATAGATTTCCTCAAATCTGAGTTGCACATAATGCATTTTACAAATGAACAAAAATACTAAAGTCTAAATTATATTACAATTAATCCTAAAAATATGTACCATATATAATCAAATATACAACCTCTCCAATAAATACTGATATGAATATTGAGTGTTTTTTATAATATCAGCATCTTCTATTATGAAAATTAACAAAAATGCAACAAAAGAAAACAGCTGGAAAAGAATTGATTTGAAGACATCATATTACCTGTTTTTATATTTGTTTATTTTGGAAATATATTTATATTCAGTCTGCTTTTATCCACAGGTCATCAACAATTTAAAGATTTAATTTTTGCATCTTGTATTGTAAAGCACTTATAGGTGTCACAATCATAAAATCTGATACAATAAACCTGTAATAGGACTTCAAACATACAACAGTCATAATTAAGAGTCTACAACACATTACACATAAAGGCCTTTCAGTTTTAAATTAAAAAAGGGAAAGAGGAGAATGTGCTCATTTTATGCAAGATTCACATGTAAACATTTAAACCCACGTGCACTCGAAGCGTAAGATGACGTTCTGACAGAGGTTTAGGCTGTCTGCAGGACAGGCTGACAAATTTAGAAGTAAGACTCTTTAACGTTAAGAAAGTGCTTCTTTTTTAAAGTTTTTTTTATAAAAGCATAAGTAGTAAAGAGCATCATCAGAGACGAGAACCGRCCCAGTTTACCTTCTTCCCTCACAGATCTGTAAACATGGCAGCGACTGTAAACGCGTCTCACTCTTCAGAAAAGTGGTAAAACTTGAGTTGCTCACAAAAGTATCACAAGTCATCGCCCAGTTTGATAAAAAAAATAATCTGTACATATTTAGAGAAGAAAAAAAAGTTTCACTCTTAAAAATAGAGCATATAGACACTCTTAATGAGTTGGAGATAAACTGATATTTAAACAGCAAAAGGCAAAGTTTTTAGCAAAATGTTTAAGGCAGCTTGTCTGATAATGTTTGAGCGAAGTTATAACCCCAGGTGGGAAAAAAAAGGCATATTTACATTTATTAAATTTTCTGGTACACAAAGTTAAACTTGAGAAGCTACTGAACAACACAGGAGGTTTATATAAACAAATGATTTATAAATCTGTAGTTTGTTTATTTTCGGGTACAATATAAATCCACATAATATCTGAGCAAGTGAAAAAGCAGCTATCTTACATTAATATGTACAAGTATGCATTGAGTTTCAGCACATTCTAACACTGCGTCTCTTAGTGTTAGATTACACTAAATACAGACAAATTTATTTAGTCTTTAGCTGGTCCTGTTATTGGTACACCACTACATTAATAAAACATTTATTTTAACTGAAGCTGCTCAGATTTGTAGACCTGTAGATTTTCTGTGATAAATGCATTTGAGGTCCATATCTTATCCACTGCGTCTGCTTTTTTCAAACACAGGAATGATAAAATACAGAAAAAAGTTTAAAGATGCACCAGTTTAATTATGTTATGGCAAACAAAGAATTTCCAAATGTCAAAATGAGCCTCACCTCTGAAATGGGGGCTGAAAWTTTTCTTTTTTTAAAGTGACCAGATAAAGAGTGTTGTGCATCCAGCTATTCTTGTTCTAATCTGGCCCAGATTTGCAGAAATCATGAGTTAAAGTAAAAAAAAAAAAAAAGGAGAAAAAGTCAGATGCAGTCAAGCTTCACACCTGAGTGGGATTTAAACCAATTAAATTTGTGAGCAGCAGATGCATCTGATTGCTAAATGTTAGCATCTTTTATTTGTCATTGGTTAGCTTGTAGCTGGTAGTGGCTGAACCCTTGTTTGAAACTTGCAAATACATGACATTAAGAGTAAGTGCTAAGTATAAAACTCTTTACTWATGACTTTGGCTGGGGTCTTAAACCTTTCTCTCCTCTAATGTGCTGTGAAGACAAAAGACATAAGTATTAGATGAGTGAGCTTGAGGAGGACCACATTAAACTAAAGTTCTTTCAAATTTCCTTCACAGTATTTTTCATTGCATCAGCTCAAGGAATATATATTGCAATATTTTTTGCACATTTAAGCATTTGGCAGAACAGATGATTTATACATACTGCTTTGAGTGACTTTTTTTAATCAAATAGAAAAAAAACTGATTTGTAAACTTTAAAAAACATGGAGAGATATAAAAACACTCCAGTCGCTCTAGACGTGGTGTCTTTCCTTGTGAGCACCAACATAGAAGCAGAGAGGGTCGAGTGATGTTTTCTTCATCAGTCAGCTGGCAGGTTAAGATTCACCTCCAATGCTCCGAAGCTTTATTTTGTTTTGTTTCTTCTCCAGGCCACTCAGCCTGGCTTTATTCTGTTAGCAATTCTGTCATTTTGCTGTGTACGCTCTAATCCACACCGTCAAAACCCTGTGCATTTTCAATGGCGATGTGAAGCTTCTCCTTCAGCTCCTCAAAGGACTCATAAGGTGGAAGATCCAGCCGGTTGAAGCTTCAGAAAGTAAAAAAAAAAAAGAAATAAATAAAGGGTTACATAGGAGGAGGAGTTGTAGTTAAAAGAGGGATTTCACACAAAGTATGTTATAAAGAAAAAATGTGAATCCTGACAAATGTTTAGTTTTTGCTCTTATTTTCACATTAATTGAGTTTCTTTAAAAAAAGGTTTATTTCAAGTTGGTGACTTTTGCATTAGAAAGCTGACTTCCTTGGTCGTTGGTTAAGAGAAGTTATGTCTTACATTCATTTAGAGAAGATTAGATATACTGTTAGGGGATCTGTAAACAAATTTTTTGACATTTGGCAGCCATTTATAGCTTATGTAGAAAAAATTTCGGCAGATAACTTTGTGTAAAGGTTAAATATTGTTTCATTGTACACAAACCTTTTTATTATATCACTTGTATTAATACAAGATCGATTTTTGTTGTTTCAGTAGATCCGGTATAGGAAGGGGTGGGAGGGGTGGGATTTCGGGTGTTTGTGTTTTTGTTAGTTTGTTGTGGATTATGTTTAAAAAATAATAAAAAAAATACTTTGATCAAAAGAAAGCTGACTTCCTAACAGTGGAGTAAAAATTTAAATCAAGAGTTTTAGACTAACATCATCTTACAGAGTTCTAGCTGTTTTAGAAGCTACAACCACATAAACATTAGATCAACAATAATAAAACTGAGTTAACATCACCACCAAAAGTTGATCAGGTGTAGATGTACATCAAACAATACCTTTCTGCAAGTTTCATTAAAATCCATCCAACGCTCCATGAGATATTTTGATAAAATTAGTATCTTACAAAAAATTACAGCTGCCAGCACACCAAATCTTTAGCTTGATGTAARAATAAATAAATAAATAAATAAATAAATAAATAAATAAAATAAAAAATCAGTGACTAAAGTAAAATGTCTAAGGAGGGCAACCAGTAAAATTAACTACATGAACAGTTTATTTATTTATTTCAGGACCCCTTTAAGTAATGCAAATATGCTACTGAAAAAAACAAACCCTAAATGAAGCACTCACCATGTGTGGGCTCTGGGAAGTTTGTCACTTGTACCCCACTGCTCGATGGTAAACAGCTGAGGTCCRTTAGACCCTGAAAAATAAAAACATTTAAGCTTTAACATGTTGCAACAGGCTTTAAGTGCAGAGAAATACAATATTATTGACTTGTAACCTGAATAAAAATTATGTGTGCATAAAATAAAGTAAATTATCTCACCGTAGAGCTCAGCAAAGCCGTTCATCGGGACTCTTGACGTTCCCGTCACAAACTGTAAGAGCCGGATTCGTTTTTCTGCGTCCATCAGCAGCACAGTCTAAACAACACAAAATAAATATTAAGACAACTTGGAAACTAAAGCCTTATATTTTCTCAAAGCAGGTATGTAAAACAATCTTACTTTCCAAAACCAGAGGATAACTTTGTGTTCAGAAGTGTAGCCGTTCTTGTACTTAGTGTTTTTCCTCCAGTCGTTCACGTCCACATCGCCGAGACCACACATGAGCAGCTGTGGAACGAAACAGAAGACTGAGTGAAAGTTTTCCTCTTTAAGATCTTTATTCCATCGCTTCACATTTGAAAACTCACCTCGAGCTCATTCTCATCAAAAATCTTGATCAGATCTTGTGGTATCAGCTCAAAGAAACCCTAAAATGCAAACATTTACGAGATTTTCAGTTTTTCAATAACTTTTTTCAAAAAGCTCTACCACATTTTCTGTTACAGATAATATAAATGTATAAAAGTATTACATCTTTGAAGGCCATCATCTGCTTCTGTACTCTGTGCACAAACCGCCACTGCATCACCAGGCTGTCAAATACAAAATAACAGATTAAAAACTGCAGTTTAGAACATTTAAGACGATAAAAAATGTGTTATTTCTGAGTGAAGCGTTTTATTTACTGGATGTATTCCTTCTTGTTTTCATTGGTGACGACAATCTCGGATCCACCAGGCTTCAGGTCATGCTGATGGGTCTGAACAGATGATGATAAAAGTATGTAGTTTAAGGCAGACAGAAGCAACGTGTCACAAATGACATATTCAGCAAGTTGCCTACCTCTCCAAACAGTTCCTCGTCAATGGTAAACATCATGTCCAAGTCTTCTGGGTCATTCTCCAAAATCCACTTCAGGGAGTTGAAATACTCACTGTCCTACAAAACATAAATAAATGACGTTAAAACATTATTTTTGAAGTTTTAAGTTAAAGAGCTTCAGTAATTCTAGTGATACTCACAACAGACTCCATGTCCTGCAGGGCAATCGGCTTCTGCAGCATCATTTTGTAGAAAGGCCGTATGAAGAAAGCTTGAAATAGAATAAAGGTATCAGTTAAGAGTCATTAAAAAGTCTTGGTTCTGATAACTGAGTGCAGCTGAGTAGGACTTACCATCAAGGAGTTTTCCGTGATACACAGCCATGCCAGCAACACGACCGATGAACTTGAAGTAAGACAAGTGGTCCTCATTACATAAACCTGAGTTAGGGTTAATCTGCAGCGTGTAGTTGTCTCTGAAAATCCAACGAAGAGCAGGAGTGAGAATATGTTTCAGCATCAGACCTGAAACCTGCCTGTAGCTGACAGTGAATATTTGTTGATCCAAACTATAAAAAACATAAACCCTGACCAGATGACTCCATCATCGTAAGCTTAACCTCAACAACTCCCAGACTAACATCTAAAATCTGGTATCTCAGTGTACTGTTCGAGTCTATGTGGTGACTCAAAACTGCAAGAAAATGGACAAATTCTCTGTTGCAGATTTAATTAATTCTGAATGTTTTACAAATAAGCAAACTGACTGCATTTTGAACAGCTAATTTCTAAAAATATTGYCCTTTTTTGTGTGCACARTTTGCAAAACTATGTTATAGGTGGTGCTAATTATTTTAAGGTAAACTTCTGAAATGAAGCTGGGCAGATTTGGTCACATTGTTAATAAATATTAATCATCATCACAGCTTTTAGACCWGGACATTGCCGAATGGTAGAGGGTAAAATTTTCAAACAGACCAGTAAGACACTAACTAATAATCTTATGTCATCTCACTAATTTATGTTAAACAAAAATAAATCCAGCTCAAACAGAAAGTGTCATTTAAATCTTTAAATGTGGCCTACTAGTGCATTAATAAATTTACTGATAAAATGATGCCTTTAAAAACCTGAGTCTGTTGATTTAATCCCGATTAGTAGCCTTTTTTGACTCGTCTTTTATACAATAACACAAAGAGTACTTGTTAGATATTTGACTTTTAAAAAATAATAATRCATACGTGTAGCATAAGAAGAATACAAAAGTTTAAAATGAATGAGTCTGAACTCACGTGGCAGAATACTCAAACAGTCCATAGTACGGGTTAAACATCTCCTTGGACATGAGGAAGAACCACTCCCTGGCCACACCCCCATAGTCCAGTCCTTTCTCTCCCTCAAACTCCACCCACAGCCGAGCCTTCAGCAGGTCCGGCCTCTTCACGGCGAGGATGCGTCGGTATGAATCCTCCAGCACCGTACTTCGTTTAAGCTTCATCTCAAAGCGGTTTGGGATGTCGGCCTTCATCAGAAAAGACACACAGTACTAAGTGTTCATCTGAACGATCAGAAGGAGCGATCTCACTCATATTTGCTTCTTAGTGAGACTCACYGGCTTCTTCAGCTTCTTTCTGAAGTATTCATACTTCTGTTTATAATCTCGAGAGTAAGGCACTGCCTGCAATCAACACATGTTGGTTGTTATGTGACAGAAAATCCATCCAAACCCACTGACGCACATTGTGGAGGATGATAATTATTTGAAGCAACTCTTGAAGCCATAAAAAGACCTCCATTATTACTTTACGATGCCTTTATATTACTGTATTCACTCACAGGTCCAGTTATAGCTGAGTTCTGTAACCTGGGATCGTCCCACTGTGTGTTCCTGGTGTCTGTGAAGGAAAATAAACAAGATTCTTCATTAACAAGAACATAAAATAAAAACTGCATGAGTCCAATATATAATCCAATGCTTTAATTTTTATTTTTAAGTATACATACTGTGATCTATGTAGAATACTCTCCCGTCAGTGTGGACCCGTTCTTCCCAACCAGGCTAGGAGCAAAAAAAAAAAAACATGGTAGATGATTTACTGATAATGATTTTTATCTAATCTCCACAGTTAATCCTCATCTTCAAATTGCTTCCCAACTCATTTCCTCTGACAGATGAACTTACTGGCAGAGGGCCGAGGTCAGCTGGGTCSAGCGAGGCTGCCCTCCTCTTATGTGTAGGAACCTTAAACCTGGGRTCTTCCTGTTTAGAGGAACATAAATAATGGATTTAATCAGTTCAATTCAGTTAATTTATATAGTGCCAAGTCACAACAAACATCACGTCAGGGCACTGTAGTAAAAAACAAACAATCTGATTGTGTTGAATCTTCACTTCACAGTCTCCCATTCTGAGCAAGAAGCATCCTGAATCAAAGGCAAAAACACCAGGTCCACTTTACACGTAACTGTCARGGGCTACGTGGGAATCTGCTTAGACATAAATGTGCCTTGTGAGCTACTTTCTCACCCAGGTAGTGGTCTTTGTGTTATGATCGATGAAGAAGGGCCTTCCGTTGGGAGCACTGCGGACCTCCCAGCCTTGGGGTAAGGAGCCACCTTCAGCTGGGGTGTGGTCGGTGCTTGGTGTGTACTGAGGAGCCTGATCAGCTCGAACAGTCGGCTGGGGTGGTGACAGGCTTTGAGATGAGCCTGYTCCACTGTGTGATGCTGCTGATGGTCCTGATGCTGCTGATGGCACTGATGCTGCTGATGGCCCTGATGCTGCATCTGAAGATCTCTGTACAACAAAAGAAACATCAGTAAGGTTCAGACGACTATGTTGAATTAAAAAAAAAATGATAAAGAGCAGATTTATTTGGGAATAATTTTGACTCTCAAAGCCAATGAGTGGTAAAAACTTAAATTTATGATACGTATCATTTTACTTATATAGCACAACACATAAGATCCAGTTTTGTGACAAGGGTCATTATACATTGGTACATAGATGAGTACCTGAATAACAGGTCGAACCCACGTGGTAGTTCGGGTGTTGTGGTTGATAAAGTAGCGTCTTCCTTTATTGTCCCTCTTCTCCTCCCAGCCTGGAGGCAAGTTAGCTGAGGTTGGACGCAACTATTGAGAGATTGAATATGGTTATTTGAACTTTTAGCTCAAGCAAAACTTCTAGTTGTACAAAATCTGCTAGAGAAATGAATGACTTAAGAGCTGTAAAACTAAATGAATATACAGTACCTGAAGCAGTGATTTTAGTTTATATTTTTTATTACCACAAGGTGGTGCAAAACAAGTTTGGTAAAACTAAGAACAATTTCAACAGAAAGAGAAATTCTCACCACGGGATTAATGGGACTTTCCTCTCCGGCTACAGTCTGAGCACTTTCTCTRAGACTGGAATGGTTTGAATTACTCACACGACTCTAGCAGAGGACACAAAAGACACARAATTGTACTCAGGTCATTAACGTGCATTTATTTTTCCATAATCTGTGTCTGAATGGAAGTTTATTGTTCACACTAATCTGCTTATGACTTTTACTCTTGCAACTTTCAGTAAATGGAAGCCTAGAGTTTCTCAGAGGATGACTCACGGTCTGGGAGGGGCGCTGCTCTTGAGCTGAGAGCTGTGGCTCTTGAGAGAAAGGGGATATGTGGTTATTTCTATGATACAAGGTGGACTCATCTTCTGTAATGATTTCCCAGCTCTAAAACAAGAGAGAGAGGACACTTTAGGATAAGAGCTAGCACGTTCAAAKTTGACTTCTGGTTAGATGATGCTTTTAAAAGCCTGGTTATATTCCAAAACCATTATCGACTACTTTTTCCTCCCAATTTTTTTTTTACACACACAAATCTAATTATGACTTTTTAACAAAGATTTCAGAAGCCACTTTCATTTGTCATTATTTAAATTTTGTTTGTCTAGTTTTCCTCTAGAAACCAGAGGCTACCTCTGAAGGCTCGTGTGCAGTGTTTTCATCATGGTCTGAAATCTGTCTGCGTGTAATGAAGGGAAGCTCCGCATCCATGTTGTTGTTCTGTCTTCTCTGAACTTCCACATCACTGTCCCTGTTTTATCAAAAACACACRTTCTCAGTCATCAGAAAAGCATCAAACATAAATAACGTGACTTTATGGGAGACTTARAGTGGTGTCCCTACAGTGCTGTGGGTCGCTGCCACTGTGTGGTTCTTCTTTCGTGGTTGACGTAGTAGATTCTTCCCAGGTTGTCCTGCCGCTCCTCCCAGCCTTGGGGCAGAGGAGGCAGTAGCTGACTTTGTCTGGGACCTGACATATCCTGTGACTCCAGAAGCTCCCAACCAGGCTGCAGACCAACACAGAGACAACAAAATGCAGTTTAAAGGTAGGACATGCCRTTTGGTGACAATATCCTGCAATTACACATTTGCACACAGTTGAATGGACGAAAACGAGATGAAAAGAGACAATAAAGTGTCCTTTTTAGACTATTTTAACAGTTTYCAGAATGACCAAAGTGAACTTGAGTGTAAAAGTTTATCCACTGCCAATACCAGCAACAGATGTAGTCACAGTGCTGAGTTGGTGTGTATGTACAAATAAGTGGGTGATAGAGTCARTGTGTGCAGTGCTTCATTTTAAATCCTATAGGTGGGCGGTAAAATCTATTTTTAGATGCTTGTGTTGCAAACAGGAAAGATTATAAATCAATTTTCTAATATCAAATATTTATTTTCTTAAGGTTGGTCTGTGTTGTCACTTTAAGGGTCGTTGAAGTAGCTGCTTTGTGGTGCTGTTTGTCCCAGTAGAGATCCTGTAGAAACATGTTGCATTAAAGCTGCATGTCTTCTCATCTTTGCATTATATGTAAGTAAGCATTTGGTAATGACTTTAAAACTGTTGATTTGTGTGTAAATTTCCCACGATAAAYAATGCTAAACATGTTAGCTTTTCTATGTCGTTTTCAAAAATAATTAGCATATGCTGATATTGCAACACAGTCCTTTGAACTGTAATTAAATTGAATCATGAAGTACTCCCACTTCTGTATCTACCAATGTTATTGTCAATWAATCTATGATGTTGGCTTTTTCTATACTAAGAAAATAAACTCCTTCCTGTAAAAACCTTCACTTATTAATGTTGTGTTTTTATCTGGTGTTGTCAGCTTCTATTAATAGAACTTTTCTTGTAGTTTGGTTTGGACAGCGYTCAAGTCACCGTGGTTAAACACTGTTTACCCTCATTTTAAGATCCTAATGGGTTGTTCTTGGTATTTTGAGTGAGAGCCAAACACTCAGGATGGGCGTGTGCTAGTAGTGGATAAAATATTTTGATTCATGACACCTTCAACACAACACTTGGGCTGAAAAAMTCCTTTGAAAAATTCTTTGAAGAGTCCCTGCAGAGGCTAATYTAACACAGCGAGATGTGTGACGTGAAGAATCAGCTTACATCCGAGTCCTCAGTCTGATCTGCCGCCTCTTCTTCTGAGCCTGAGTTTTTTGGCAGATAGGTCATTTTGAGACGCAGATGACCTTTAACCCTGGAYTTATGGCTGTGCAGGACAGAAAAACAAACCAAAAGTTTTAATGGTGAATGGAAATATTGACAAAAATGTTCAAAGACATGATAATTAAACATACCATAAATGAAAAAATGGAATGTTAATAGGGGAACAAAACAGTAGAAAATGAAATGCAAACCTTCGTGGGTGGAGCAGAAAATCCTTGAATGTGTATGGTCTTTCTGAGTTTGGATTTTCTGTCTGAAAGAAACAAAAAAAAAAAACATAAAAAACTATTTAATCTTACTGCGCATAGGATTTTATTGCTGCTTGGCAAAATAAGTTAATTAAAAAACATTGTAAATAAAATGATGGTGGTAAAGCATATTAAAAGACTAATTTGAGGGTGTTGTATTTATAATTAAACTGAAGCAGAAACCTAATATAAACATGATGAGGTGTTTCCAAAACTACAGACAACGATTTGGAACAGACAGCAGAATAAGGGTTCACGTGTTTATGTTTACATGAAGACACAGGTGAGACTGAGGCTGAGAGTTCAAACAGTGAGAACAAAATACACACCGCTTTATTTGTCTTTTCAAAAGAATAGATAGAAATTAGATTGATATGAATTCAAGTCAGTTTGAGGATGGTTTAATCAGCTGCAAAAAGTTATGACCAACTCTAATGTGATTACAATCCAGCCTAATATTCTTCCATTTTGTATCTTAAGTGGTGCTCATTCTGTTTGTGCTTTTTTAATTGTATGTTTTGTACAAATAAAAACACATGGTTAATCTGTGTGTTTGTGTTTCTGAACCAACACCCAGTCAACTTGTCCTTGTTAAGGACTGATCTAAATAACATGTCAAATAAACATTTCAGACAAAATCTTAAAATATCTAAACTGTGGATCACACAAATCAGAAAACAARAAGTAACTAAACTTACCGGAATTTGATTTAAGGGGACGTCCACCTGCCCGAGGAAATCATCACGTGTCTGACAGGAAGAGRGAAAAGGAATCATCACAATATTATCTTCAACAAAAACACCCAAGACATCATTTGTTTTTACACTAWTACCTTTATTTTACTTAGAATAATAAAAAATAAGCATATTCTGCATTAATATTATTCAGTTACAGGATTTTTTTCCTACTGGAAAACAAAAATCATCCCAAGAGCCTTTGTCACTTTTCACTAATTCACAATTAGTTTTTGTAAAGTTTCACATTTCCTTTTTCACAATGTCAGAATTTTCCAGATTCAAATGAACAAATCCTTCAAGTCTTCTGACAGTTTACAAGCCCAATTAAAAAATGCAAACATATTCTGTAAATGTTTAATACAGACTATGGCTGGATGGTGGGAAAAACACTTTTAAAAAGCAAGTTTTTACAATGTGTTTATGTTCTTCATCAGAGATCAAGTCTTCTTTAATACAACGTGAGATTTTTTTTTGTAAAAATTAAGTCAAATTCAGAGTAAAATAGAAAAAAAAAAAACAGATAAGCAGCAAGTCTATAGTAGTATAGTATAGTGAGTGACAAGGTGCAACTTTTGAATGTATTTGACCTTAAGTTTAGCTTGAATTTTAAAGTGTGAACTAATGTTAGAACTACAATAAGTAAGTAAGTAAACTTTATTTCTATAGCACCTTTCACAGACACAAACATCAATGTGCTTAATAGAGAACAAAAC
>NW_013952407.1:4143796-4160445 GCF_001266775.1 Austrofundulus limnaeus | reverse complement strand
TTTTTCACTGAAGGGTTAAAAAAGCAAGGTGCTGTCTGATTACAGGGATTTTATCATCAGGGGTGATGAGAGTTTCAATCTTGTTTGCATTTAACTGTAGGTAGTTGTTGTTCAGCCATATTTTGACTTCTGACAGTTAACGAGTTCRGATAGWTTGAAGAACTCAGAGGGTCGAAAGGAACAGTACAACTGTATGTCATCAGCATACAGATKGTAGGACACATTACTGTAACRTTTTAAAWTACCTCMTAAAAAGGTATAGGCACAATAAAAAGAGGACTGGACCCAAAACTRAACCTTGGGGTACCCCACAAGRCAGGGGTGAAACATYAGAGTAAACCTGATTCATAAAAACAGTAAAAGACCGTTCAGACAAGTAAGAGGTGAACCAGTTTAACACAGAGCCAGAAATACCAAAATCATACCAAAAACACACAAAATATCAATCATGTTTTATATATAATATTTTATTAAACATAAAAAGCTTGTCTTAGTTGGTAAGTTTTAGAAAATTTTACTTCAAATTAAATGTTTTTTCATACCTTTTTTTCTTTTTCTATACTCGAAAACYACTAAAAGCAACTTTTCCTGACTGTGAGGGAACCATGTTTGTAACAAGCCATCATTACCGACTACATTAAAAAGAAAACATCTTTTCTTTTTTAATATAAACACCATTTTCAAACCATGAGTCACTTGACTTCATCTATTTCTGTACATATTGTGTGCACACTTAGAGGAATGTGTTTAGTAAATGGGTGCTCTGTGTTATTGTTACATTGTGATCAAATAGGGTCAGGCAGTAAAAGTGTGGTGCTGCAGTGTTTATGTGCACAGATATAGAGGAGATGCTTTCTCTTTTCTGTTAAACTATTAGTGCTGCCAAATGAGCAGTAGTTTAAAAACTACAACTACATCACAAAAGACTATTTTAAACATAGATGTTTATAACAATATAATTACACATGTATGTTTTTRTACAACAATAGCATCGGTTCTCATTGCATTTTATTTTAGTAAACTGTGCACTTCCAGAGATTCTGCATGATTTGCAGACCATTTCCCAATTCAAGGATTTATTTGCACTGAGCATCAGAAGCATTATTTCCTTTATAATACACTGACCACGAGCTGAGTATATTTACTGTTATTTAGATATGGCAACAAAAGGAGTCAGCAACCTAAGACTTATCAGACCAAGGTGTWTATGTCCTGATGCATCTCAAGGTGGTTATGGTATTTATTTATAGTGATTGTAGCCGCACGCAGAACATTGTGTTTATGTTTACAGTAATTACTGCAAAGAGAAAAAWAAATAAATTATTTAATACTTCCCAAAATACACTGGAATAGGGCAGTCACTACCATGTTTGATTAATGTTATAATAATGTCAATTAGGCTATATTCTTAGTATTTCACATAACTGAACCCAAGTACCATCAGAATAAACCTGCTGAATTTCAGCGTATAAACAGCAGACTAACAAACGATGAAACAGCTTTTGAATAAGTTTTGTTGAATCCTTCCAGTAAAGTYCCAGTCTTGTAAAAGTGATGCCAAGGTGCAGTTAATCTGCTCTGATGATATGTCATGACACAAAAACTCGGCAAGGCACTTTAATTTTCCATTAATTCATYAAGTACACAGTTCGTGAGAAAAACCAGTGGCAAGCATTAAACAGATTTACTCTCACTAAAGCTGCAGTATGGCTCGGCTTAAACTCTTAGACAAGTTCCTGACAATTATTTTAAGATCAGTAACAAAAACATTTGCTGCCTTTCATACTTTCTCAAACAGTCTACACCATCCAACACCATTTATTTTCTTGGAAACTCTGGACAAATAAAGACTGGCCAAGTTAAAACGATAATGACAGATAAATGTCTACTCAGAGCTTCCCTGAAGGTTCAGGTAACACTAAAGGCGACTCAGTTTAGCATGTGGCATTAAGGGCTGATCATATCCTCTATGAGGTTGTGTCAAACAGCRACAGCAACATGTGGAGCAAGCTCTGAGTTTTCCATCTTATATATATGCAATGACAAAAACTGCCTCTGACAGGTGGGCAGAAGCTCGGGGAAATAAACTCTAAAGAGCTGCCAAGTTAAATGTTACTGTGTAGTGATGACCTGTCCTAAACATAAGATACAGGCGTCATGGCGTTYACTGTGGTGGCAGACTGAAGGCAAACTTATTTGACAAATTATACCATCTTTTTCCTAAGCCCTTAAAGAATGTATAGTACAAACAAAGCACATTTACTTTACATCCAAAAGAAAGAAAGGTCACATTTTTTCAGAGTGCTTTCGCAAATCACATCTCAAAGTTGAGAAGTTCAGCTTGGCTAAAATCACAGACGGGAAAAAAATGACGCTTTGCTGAGCTCTTTTCATATTAGGGGTGTGACGTCTCTAAAGCATGTTATTAATGAACGAAGCTGCAGGGGCTCCAACCCAAAGGAGCTATCCAACCACAGTGGTGACGAAGCCACATCAACTTCATGTACGGGATCTATGAAAAGCATTCACCCCTTTGGGTGCCTTATTGCTGTCATAAATCAATCAATAGTCAGTATAACAAAAATCATAAAAAACTCCCTTYAATTTAAAAGTAAAATCTAATTTCATTATTACAGAGAAAAATCAGTTCAATAAATATTCACGTCAGTATTGAGAGCAAGCACCTTTAACTGCATTCAGAGCATTAATTCTGTGTGAACAAGTCATCAAGCCACAAATTCTCTATTGGRTTTAGACCTGGGCTGTGACTTGGCCACTCCAGAACACTGAAACCAAAATGATCGTATGAAAAGATCCTCTCACATGGTTTTAAACAAGATTTGAACAAAACACGGCAGAAATTAGCTCTGATTCATGTTTTCCACCATTGTTGAGTAATAAGGTCACACCTGGTTGTACATTAACTTGTGTTAGAAATAATATGTGGTCATGAGGGCAAAACTGATAAGAACAGTAGAGCTGGACGTTTCATTAAACTCCACAGCCTGATGCAGCCTATCGAACATATTCATTTGCATATTTGAGTGAAAGTTTCCATTCAGTCCAACGCATGTCACTAATCTCAAAAGGGGAAACCTAAGTTAAATCTGAAAACTAATTGTTAGGTTTTGTTTTGTACCACGCTTTACAGAATAATAATTTCCTGTTTTGTATTGGTACTGATGTAAAAGGAGGGACAACTTAAATACAAAACTCTCCAAGTAAGTTTTGTATTAATTTTATTTGCTTCTTTATTTTAACTGATATTACTTTTATTAGATGTCACATTACTGTGTGTTAATCACACTTCTGTTGATGAGCAGCTGAAATAATCACACTACTGTGCAGAAGTCTTGAGTCATCCTTTCCTTATCAAAGTAGTCTTGATTAGTTGTTCTTTGAACTTTCTGAAGCTCTAAGTTTTTCTTAGGACTTAAGCTGTTATTACCTCCTCCAGCGGGCGAGGTAATGTTTTTGGTCACATATGTCGGTCGGTTGGCCTGTCTGTGGRCAACAATACTCAAAAACTTGTGGATGGATTGTCATGACATTTACGACACATGTGGATGCTGGCACAAGTAACACACCATTAAATTTTGATGATGTTCYGGATCACGATGCGGATACAGGAATTTTTTTTTTCTTTTAATCCTCTCAGATCGGCAAAGCTGTGATGCTTTCACAGGGCTTCTGTAAAAAACKGTGACAGCTTTCGGTGTTTGGACTTCAAACTTTATAAAAGTAATGTTAAAACCAGATGTAATGATGAATAATTCTGGCCATAATTTGTGCATTTTTACGCATTTGGTGCGCATTTAGACAACGCTCTGTGAGCAGGAAGTGAGTGACTACACCATGAAACCCATTTTTCCCATTTCCTCAAACACACCACATTGTCGATAGCTTGTACACAGATAGATGAAGCTTGAGGAAGAGGAGTGACGCGGTGGACTTCAGAATCTGAGGTTGTTTGTTTGTTTGTTCAGTTTTATTATTATTTAACTGAGGCCAGATCAAGTCGAGAGCTATTTGTGCACCCCTCTATCCACCTCTCGCCAAACTTTGGGGGAAAAAGAATGCGCAGAGTGTGGTTGTGACCGTTGTGTGGTCCTCACAAAGATAGACGCGTGTGTGTCTGTGTGATTAGATGTGCAATGAAAACTCTGCTTTTCTGAATCACGTAGCACTGATGTGAAAGCTTTCAACAATAACGTCGGGTGACGAGTCTGACTTTTTCCCTTTTTTTTTCAAAATTGGACTCCACCGGGAAGAAATTCCGTGCATACTGCCTGCTTAAATGTTCACTACGTCAGAACTTATTCGGCAAATGTGTTTCCATCACTGCTTTTGTGCATTAACTCTATTACAGGATGGGGGAAATTGGACTTGGCGGAGGTTTGCACTCTAGTTTTATTAGTAGTTTAGCACCAACAACATGATGCAGATAAACAGAAATATTAAAGCGACTCCTAAGTGAGGAACAACATGGACTACTCAAATTTACGTTCAACGAGATGACAGATGTGTAATTGAAATAGAATAATTTTAGTGGTCCCTAGCAGCGATAATAAGACATTATTAAGTAGTAATATACAAAAATCAATTAAAAAAATTAGATCAAAATGACTTTATAATGACTGAATTAGACCCACTTTTTGACAGCCTGTTAAATGCAGGGGGAGACTGACACCTGATATTTAACAAACACAGCTTGGTAGGGGAACCCATGGGGAAGCTAACCCACCAAACGTTTACTGGGAAAGGCGTACGTCCTTACACACACCATGTCCGAAGATGGCTGGCATGACTGTGCACTGCTCTAGTATCACACTGTTAAATTTGAATCCATGGGTTTTAGGTAGTGCTACAGACCGGCAGACTATCTGGAGTCGGGGGTGGGGGGGTGGGGGGTATTTTTGAGCCACCTTATTTATATCGGCAAGGGGCACCACATTTCCCACCACTATAAATAGCCATGGCAAATACTTACGTTGAACGTTCATGGTGCTAGCAAAATGATAAAAACTGAGAACTACTCTGAAGTTGAGTGTTCACACACGAGGCCCACCAGATAGAGGGGAACCTGTCCTTCTAATTTACACATTTCTTGGAAACCTTCAGGTGGATGGATTTACTGTAGTGTAACTGAACACCTCTGAATATTTGTCCACACGGAGCTTGTTAAATCCATGACTTAGAGTTAGACATCTTCTCAGTTATTGGAAGTGCTCAAGTCTTGTAAAAATCCTAACGGCCAATTCTAAGTAAACAGAATKTTAAGGACTTTTAAAATGGTAATACAAAGATAATAAAAATACAGAGGTTACAACATTTCTTTGGCTACCAGTCAATGAAAAGCTTTAAGATGATTAATTCAGTGAGACTAATGCCATTATAATTTTATTTTTCAAGAAAATCTTTTTGATTCTGAATGTTAAAAGTAGAAGTCTGCGTGTTGTCAAAACTAATCCAACTAAAGCAGTCTGGAATCTGCTTGAACTTGTTTAACAACATTGTCAGCAGATCCACAGTGCTCTGTCAAAGAGCCATTATGCGTCAGCATACAATTTTAAGTGTTGTTATTCCGTCAAAACACAGTTTCAAGCAGCTCAGCCTTTCAACACTCAGGAATTATCRTACTCACCTCATTTTCACCTGAATTGTTTACTGTATTACTTCCTTTACGTCTTTTATTAAAATCCATAACAGAGCTGGAAAACTTTGCAGGGCAGAATGGGGACAAATGAATATGTACATGTGGAGAGCACGGGCTGCTGAGCTTTGAGTTAGAAACGTGACATGAAATTCCACTGTTAGGATAGGGCACCTCAAGGGAAAAGCTCCTCTGTATGGCCTGATGACAGTGCTTTCTATCAGGCCTGAGCTGATCTTTTCCTGATGAATGGTCTTTATTGTTTTTCTCTGATGACTTAGTTGAGGAAAACAAACAAGCAGAGGTACTGCGATACAGTTTTTTGTGAGTGTCGTCTTTAAGTCCAGAGTTTTCAGTTGAGGAATGAGTTTCTTTGACTGCAGCCATTGTTGTGGCTCCTGTCACAGATATCAGTGGTCTCTGATGGGCAAAATGCAGCAGGACGCTGCTAGAATGAAGATTAGATCTGTCAGGAGCTGATGACAGCTCCGTCACCACATTCTTGTCCTCTGCTTTGCATCTTGGTTCATCCTGTAAAGGGATATTAAAGTGCACCATGTGTTTTGTGTCCTTAAGCTCAGCCGAGCAGCTTCCTTTTATTTGATGATGACCATTTTCAGAAGTCGTAACTCCCTCTTCCTCTTGTGGGAATTCACAGGAAGGTGTTTGATGATGTGACTGAATAGATCCCCTCGGTGGTAGGTGAGCCAACAGAGAAAGAGGACCTACTGGGGAGGCAGGTGGGGTGCTGCAAGGGCTCTTTGGAATTATAATCAAAGAGGAGCAGCGTCTCAGCGGGACCTTGCACTTGTGGCGAAGTGAAGTCCTCTCCTGGTTCGTCCTGTGCTTTTCTGGAAACTCCGGCTCAAAGATGCTGTTGCTGCTACAGTAACCTGCATCACTAGCCATGCTGCTGTTGCAAGAGCCTCCGTCAGAGCCGGAACCAGTTCCACTCTCACCAACAACAGCTGTGTCTCCATCMTCTATGCTGCCGTCCAGGTCTCCACTAAGTTTTCCACAAGGCTGCAGCGAGATTTGCAGGACATTCTTCTTATTACACCCTCCAGTGTTAACCCTGGGTATGAACACTGAAGAGCACTGACTGCTGGCAAAGTCTGGTGACAGAGGAGTCACCTTCAAGTGGACAGAACTGTGCGCCAGACTCTCTGCGGGGCCATGAGCTGACACACYGACTCCGTCTTCACCGTGGCTGCTGAAACTTTCCGACAGGGGGTCCGTGTTGCTTCTTCTTGACRCAAAATGCAAGCGGAGCTGACGTGACATTTGTTTAACTCTCAAATCCCCACAGAGCTGGTGAGAGAACCATGATCAAACTCGCTGGTAGAAAAAAAAAAAGAGAGGGAGAGCAAAAGCAACTGCTCCACACACTGCTCTGTGATCACAATCATTAGTGGCTGTGCATTGCCAAAATAGCTCTGGTGACAAGCTACATTCCTCTCGAGGCTGATCTCAGCTTTTAGTCAGGGGTGGCCACTAGTTCTGTTTACAGACATGACCCAAACACATGACCTTTGAAACTGAAGTGTTAGCCCCTTTAAGGAGATAAACCCTAAACAGAAAAAAAAGGAAAAAAGAAAAACAACAACATGCTGGATCTTAAACTAAGCTTGGCAAAGTTTAAAATTAGTGTTTGGAGAGTCTCTCTGGACCCCTGCTGCTGCTATGCTACTAATGTTTCTGCTGCCCTGTGCCCCCGCAAATAGTTTTACCCACTGCTATTRAATTACAGGAAATCAAAGGGGATGAATGTCAACAAAATTATGTATCAAAACGACAACTAGGTTGCAAAAACATTGCACCACACACAAACAAAATGCAWCAGCCTTTGAAAATATCACAAGGAATCCAAATGCAAACTTATTTTATGCAGAAAATCTGTGAGATACTGAGAGAAAGAAGCTAAACCCATTCATATCTGCTCGATGAGGAAAACCAAGATATAAAAGAAGGATAGATGACATGATAATGGTTATATGACACCTCATGTATCAGCMASTGCTGCTCTGATTTCTTCTCCGTGGATGCTGTCAGACTAAATTTATTAAGGACAACCTATTGTGAGCCTGGCTGGCCTACTTCAGAGCATTACTCTGTTTCCAAATCAGTTACAGAGGAATGTTTAGTAGTATGAGACACAGCCAGGATCAGGACATGATTCACTGCAGGACGTTGTTACAGCAGAACTCATAACCTATATTTTAACCAGCATGACTAAAAACCTCGTGACTGGGTATTAACCAATTTTACAGTCAGTACTGATAAGTGATTGTGATGGTAATCTGACAGCAATAAAACTGGTGAGTCAAAATTATGGGATAAATCTTGTGCCAGCAGGAACTGAATTTGAATTGCTCAGATTGAATTTGAATGTGCATAGTTTGAAATTGAATTCATTTGTTTGAAAACAAATTTCACTAAATCGAAACTGAATTTAATGACATGAAACTGAATTTAACGTTTTGAATTTGAATCAGTTTGCTTTGAAACTGTATTTTTGGTCTATTAAAAAATTCAGTGTGACTGCTTTCACTTTCAGGTCCATAATTCAATTTCAGTCCCAAAATTCAGATTTTTGTGTCACATCCTGGTCCTTGAGAAAGCCAGCCAGAGTAATCAAACACAGATCCACAGATTTATGTTTCACTTTGGTGAAGTTTCCCTTCTGTATGTAACAGAGTTGATGCAATCCACCGTAAAAGTGACACAAACAATACAAAAACACAAGTAGTTATTTTATTGCAGTGATTCATTTTACCTACATAAAATGTTACATTTACATCACATCATGCATCAGTCAGCAGCAGCATCTGATCAACATGTGATCCATGATATCATATAAATGTAACATTTATATCATGTTATGGATCACATGATATGATATAAATGTAACATTTTCTATATATAGGTAAAATTAATCACTGCAATAAAATAACTATGTCTGTTTTTGTCACATTTATGGTGGATTGCATCAACTCTGTTACATGACAGAAGGCTGGCACAAGATTTAACCCATACAAAATGCCCATACATAACAACATAATAAATCAACAAAAATGCAAAGTCTCCATCAGTCTAAACAAAAAATAATTTTTCTGAGGATGAATATGTGGTGTAGTTACTACAAGCTGATTTAGTAGGGYGTAGTTTGAGAAATGTCCATCTGGAAGGTGAAGCAGGAATGAGGTGAACTAACAAATTACTCAAATGTGGTCATTTATTTCTTGATACAAACCAATCAAACTCAAAATCATTGCATAGAATCAGCTGTTTGCCTACTTTGCCCCATAGAGATGGAGTAAAAACAACATAAACAAGTATCTAAATTAACAAATGTGTATAAAAACTCCCGGAGGAACAAAAAACAAGTATATGGTAGAAATGGGCACCAACAACCCTGAGAACAAATATTAAAACAGAGGATGTTGGGAGAAATTGGTTGTGTGTGTCCTATAATTAGATTGGAAAATCATTTGAAAGTTTCATTAACAATAAAGAAAAGTAAAGATTAGTTGAAAATCTTCACAGCTCAACAAAACCAAAATTAGGTCTTATTGGTCTCTTTTTACAAGACTAGTACAAGACTATTATTGTAAATGCATGATACATTTATAAAGTTCTAAAAAAACTAACAAGTAGAAGAACCTGCTTCCATCTTATAATGCTAAAGCACACATGTTTTATATTATCTTTCTATAATAAAAGCTACATCTCAAATGATGTTGTGCTACAACTAAACACCAGTGATTTTTTTCTGTTGTATAATCTGAATATTAAAAAGGAAACTATGAAACAAGACTGTATAAGGATGGGAACAGTATGTATAAAACATCAACAGGACCAGTTTTATTCAAAATGCTGCTGAAAAGACAAAAAYGAACAAGCATCATCTCATTTAGATACAGTTCTTGGTAATTCTGAATAGCAGCAACATGTACTCAGAAACACTGTCATAGCACTGACACACCCTCCTACTGGTAAGTACTACGAAATCCACCTGCAGCAAGACAGGGCAGACCTGAGTCAGTCACACCCAGGTTTATGTTATCATGTGACCGTACACATGTGATAGGGTGACTCAGACCAGACAAATTCTACCAGACCAAAAAAATAAAAAATCATGCAGCCACAAGAGAACAAAGATTATATCTGCATGTTCTATTTTATAACAAAACAACTTTCATGAACGCCTGAGTCAAACCTTCTGCGACAAATTCAAGAAACTACTAAGRAAAGAATGGCACAAAACAGAAAAAGAACAATCAAGAACAAAACAATTGCATGATGGTATGAACTGTTACGTGCTGAAGGTCTTACATATGTCACACACTGCACAAGTTTATCTAAACTTTCTAAAAAAACGGTTATACATGGCCGTGCACAGACTTGTTCTTCTAGGAACTCAACGTTCCTCTTCTGGGTAATTACTGAACAGATTGAAAACAACTCCAAGCCATATGATCCACCGGGAAAACAAAGCCAAAGCGTGGCTACACAACTCACTGAATGTGTCTTTGTTTGAACTTTACATTTACCTTTATGAGCCTTTTTGTTTCAACTATAAAGCACAGTTTAATCGACAAGTTTCAAAGTATTTATATGCCACTAAGAACTCAAGATGATATCTGGTGTATCCAAACTCAGGACTTCACAACTGTGTTGACATCACACACACTTCCAGACACTTAACGGTAAGTCTCAAGACAAAAAAGGTGCCTTCASTGAGTTATTACTATTTATGTATGACAAGACCAGCTGTGCATCTGATCAGCATGAAACTGGATCAGCAGCTCAACGGATATCCTGTTTATGACATTACTGCTGCACTAAAAGCATTAGCAGTAAGAGAATTCCAGATTCTGGTTATCTACAGTCAGTTCCGTCTGCCATTTCCTGAGGGCAGCGCCACACTGGCAGCTAGATGTGTGTGAATTGTGTTTGTGGGACTTTTTGGAGTTTCATTTTAGCTGTAATGTTGACTAATTAAAGCATTCACACAGACTGCATGAAAGTCATCTCAACGCTTACCTAAAAGGTTTGGACCTGTTACAATAATGATCTAATAATTTTACATGGATTGGTCTCAAGTTACAATCATTTTACAAATCAAATTAACCAACTTTATGTATCAAAACTGTATAAATGTATACTTTAACAAAGCCACTGYTTTGTAAAAACAAAGGCCTATCATATAGTTTTAAACTAACATCAACTTGTGAATTCATGTTATARTAGCCATTTTGGTTAAAAWTTTTGAATGGCATATTGCAAGATGTGTTAGCAATCAATATGTGTTGGTAATGACTCTCAGCTACYACCACATCAAWCTTAAGCTCAAYATCTGTAAATTTAACTAGTCTATAGCCATTTTTGTGTTTGCTAAGGTCAAATAGCTGTGGTGGCGACATTAAATTAGGTTGGTGGGCTCCAAAACGTAATGAGTTGAAGTATGAAGCCACAGTAACTYAAACAACTCTGAGTTTGAATCTTTTAAACCAAATTTAAAATAAAATTAAACAGCTACACAACAAAATTTATCTCCATGTGTGACGAATGACTCTTAATCTCTACCTACAAAGGCGTTAGGATGTCCTTACCAAAGCCAGATTTACCCTTATTTACAGTTGTGAGTAATAYGGTATATTTGGTTTCCAACAATATCCCACATATTGTGGCAAAATAAGGGCCCTGCATATTTAACAGGCAGTCAAACCAAAGTCAGTCCTGCACTGACTGGAGGAAACCCATATCTACAGAAATGTGACACACACTTCAACATTCCTAGTGTTTGAAGCCAAGACAAAGGCTTATTTGAGACGGCCATTTGTCTTGCAAAACMAATCGTYTTCCATTTCAARAYYGACTGTCAGTCTGTGCTGCACTGCAAGACTGATGTGGACTAACGAGAGACGATGGATAGTTCAGACACTGGGAAAAAAAAGATTTAAACTAAAAATGGATCAAATGAATCAGTCTAAGAAACTTTGCTCTTACACAGACACCTAATCTTCTATAAAGTTTATAATATTTCTTAAACACTGCCAGAATTTTGAGTGATCCAAATCATGTCTCCATTCATCTGAGATGATGGTAATCTACAGCTACTCAGTTCAGCTGTGTTCTTTGCTTTAGATTAGCCTAACCAGATGTTAAAAGCAAAAAAAGCAACAGTGATTGCAAAATAAAAATGTGTCCAACAATGCAAAAATAGTTTATCAAGCTTACCAGTCGGTTTTCGTCAAACACCTCAAACAGCAGCCGATGCTTGTTGGGAAGCACCTAAAACACGAGACGGGTTGTAAAATGATCAATCAGGTTGGTTATGAAAGAACTAAAAATAATTTTAGATTAACGCCAACAAGTTTTCAGTCCTTTAATGTTTTTCCATGATTTCTTTTCATTGTCAAACTTGCTACACTTTTAAGTACACCATGAATGAATCCTTCGWACAGAAATATATGCCAGATGTCCAAAAATGTAAATAAGATTGKTTTATTTCAAATGTCACTTACTCTGAAATAGAATTCTTCATTCCACTTTGGGTCCAGAGTCTTCAAGWACCATCACAAAAATAGTAAAAAAATGAAATATGAGTATAAAGTGCACAAAYGAATTACCACTTGAACAAATTTGTGCACCTACTCACTTTTTTAATCGTCTTGGTCTGSAGATTTGCGATTTCTCCAGTGGCTTGGTCATATAGAGACAGCCTTGTATAAGGRTCACTGCATGAGAAAGTTTCCAAACGTCCATTTAAACACAATCAGGTTTTTCTGTCTTCGCTTTATCTCACTGTAGATCTCATTAATTCATAACACTCAAAACCAAAAGTTCTGGTTACACATTGAGGCATGTTCATTAAAACCACATCCATTATTCCCATTACATTATTCATTAGCCAGCTCTAATGGTTGCAGTGTTTTGTCATTAGCAACATATTAAGTGACCAAAGCACGTTTTCAAACAACAAAAGAAAATCAACATCAATATGATAACTGATAGTTAAAAAAAAGATGTTTAATTTTTTTGAAAGCATATTAAAGTGTTGTGAATTTGGTTTTCAACTACCACCAATTGCAAAAAAATAAAAATAAATACTTGAATAATCTACATTCAAAGTAAATATAGAGCTGGTGCTGAACAATGTGGAGTAAACRTTTGAACTCGGTCTGTTTTAAAAAGATAAAAGTTTTCAATAAAGAATCACCTTCACCCTAAATGTTACAGTGCACAATTTAAAGAGGTTTAGTGACAAAAAAAAAACAACAAAAAACTTTCAGCTCATCTGAACTTACTGTAAATATTTGCCTGTCTGCTGTCTGTTGTCTTTTGCAGACCTGGTTCAAATTTTATAACAAAAAAAGCACAAAAATTTAATGATTTWTACAGTTTTTAAAATCTATATTTATGCACTCTTTAGTGGTTTTTGTTGGCTTTTAAAGTCTGCAGACAAGATGTGAAGTCTTCAATAGAAAAATTCCAAGACGTGTYATTTTGGACACAACAGAAATGTCAACTTACAACTTCTCAGTTTCTAATCTTTGCTRAAATTTGATATAATATACCAAAGCCTTGAAACTAAAAATAATAGACTTTTTAATGTAAGACACTTTGCAACTTTGTAACAGCAGAAGGTGATTTCTCATCACAAATAAGCTCMTACATAACTTATTTGCTCCTCTTTGAGAGTCAAACATCTGTTTTTGATGGATGTAGGTTGTTAATAGAACAAATATTGATTCATAGCAACATTRAAATTATAGCAACAATAATACAATTAGAATGCAATGCAGTCATTCATTAAATAGAACACATTAGCCTTAAGATGTCCAACTTACCTGGCACCAAGAATGTCTTTTTTGGCCAGCCCAATCCCAGAAATGACTTTCACTTTAAGGATTCTGGATTCATCCTGAATAAAAAAAGAGCTTAGATATAAAAATGACAGATTTCTTTAGAGTAGAGGGTTGTTTTAAGATGACCTAATAACCCTGGCCCATTTGAGTGGTCCACAGATTAGCTAATACCAATTTTAAGCATATTTGCTTGATGATTTGCTTTTGCCCATAAATTTTGCCTCTTTTAAAAAAGTTGTTTTAATACTGAGTCCTCTTACTGACCCGTTGCCAATTAACACAATTAGCTATTGGGCGATATTGGCAAAAAAAAAAAAAAACAATTCATGATTAATTGTGGTATTTAGCCAATAATGATTAATATGATGATTAACCCTTGGAGTCCCTGGACACCTACATGTTCTAGTCACATGACAAATATAAATCATTCTAGTGGTTTTAAATTGTGTCATAAGTACAGACTTCAGGCTATACATCAGTTTTTAAATTGTGTAGGCCAAGTATAACCAGAGWTATGATTTATAAAATTACATAACTTTTAAAAAAATATTCGTCAGATCTCCTTGGTTTTTAATTGGCTTCGGTATATCTGATGACAATAACATTAAAAATCAGCGTAAATTATCTGCTGACAGCTCAGTCAATCTACATTTGCACATTTGAACCATCTCCTTTTGCAATAATTTACTGCAAAAGAAGGCTCTAAACTTGAAAACTTTAACTGAAGGTATTCAGTGAAGGAATATTTTGATTTTAAGCCAGAAGAGGATAATAACTAAATGAAAGTAAATAAGATCTGCAGTATAGAGAGAGACAAAAGCTTTAATCCCAGCAAAAACAAACATAAACTGGCCAGAAAGAAACAAAGTCTGGGTGGGTARAAATATAAATTCATCAATGCAATGCAATTACTTTTTCCAAATCAATTTCGATTAAGAAAATCCTCTGAATCGATTCGATCCCCCAGCCAGTTTGTCACGTTTTTGTTTGCACTCCATATTTAGAGCCAGTGTTATTGTGCTACTGCTTTCAGATATTTTATTTCTCAAAATAAAATATCATTATTTTCTGTTTATATGGGTAAGAAAACAAATATCTAAAAAATTATCCACAAGGACTCTACGAATTACTACCACTTAATTTGAAATTGATATTGTAGCATTTGAAGCAATATCGATTCATGACCCAAAGAATTTAAATCGCACTGATTTGTGAGGTTAAAACCCACCTCTAATAAAGTCATTTTAACTGTCAACAAAAACTTCATGATTATAACTTTATTAGAAACTGATCAATAAAGTGCCTGTGACATGCATAGCCTTCAAATACAAAAAAAGTCAAAGAAAACATCTTTATATTTATAAAACTTGGCTTAATATACATGATTTTTACACATTTTCTTCCAGACTTGGCTCAGCCAAATTGAAACAGGAAGTGACATCTATGGGGAACTCTTTGTTTACTGAAACAATATTATTTAATTTATTAAATTTTAATGTCACGGGCACTTTCTAAAAAGAAGAATACAATCAGTGTACTACAAAATTTTGTAGTCAAATGAGCAAAAACAATTACAAGCAGCTCATTCATGAAGATTTGTCAGACTCATATCAGTGCATTATAAGCAAAATTCATGATTGGCTTCAAACTATGTTTGTTTACCTACAGAAACAGCTAAAGTGACTGAAATCAGATCAACAAACACATGATCCATGGAAGAGCTGTTTGGGATCCAACAATTTAAATGTTTTGCTGCACTCAAATATGGTCTTTACCTCGAGTGCATACCCACATTTAAAAACCGTGTATYAATATACTTGATAAACATCTAGTGTAAACTTTCAAACTGCACTATTTGATATAGTTTAGTGTAACATTTTTTAATGTTYGACTTTTTATAGTTTGAAGTATCATTTTTTAATTTGTGATAATATACCACATATGTGTACAAAATACTCAGACAAGAAGCTCAGTTCGTGAGGGATTACAAAGAAATCTGGTTATTTGTTTTAAACATAATCAAAGTTTAGCTGTGGATGATCCTGTCAGGGTGCTCAGCACTTTCGATATTTTCCCCCACAATCTCATTCCTGATTTTAATAATAGTTTGTGAATCACTTGTGACATTTCAATCAGTCGTAGCGGATTAAATTAAACTTTCAGCGAGCTAACCTTCTCAGGGGAGGCTAACACAGTCGCTGAAAAGCTAATGCGAGTTTTGACGGTTTCAGTTTGGCACGTAGCAGGCGTTGACAGTTTCCTGTACGACAAACTGTCATCATCCATGACTCCAAGTTTTTCCCAAACACGTACGAGTAAGCTGTCACAATAAACCAGCAAATAAGTCAGCTGGCTTCACATTCGGGTTAGTTTGTGCCCAAGTTTAGCTGCAGTTAACTAGTTAGCTAAATGACAAACGGAAGGGTGACGTGAGCAGCGAAACAAACAAACGTTGTAGTTTTTAGTTTTACCTCGTCGGTTTGAAGTCCTCGAATCTGCGAAGGAAGCACGGCCATGATGTTCTCCTTCCTCCCAAAGAAACAACAAAAAGAAGGAGAAAAAGTTTGTTTGTTTTTTCCCCCGTCCGACGGTTACTCCTCAGGTGTTTCGCCTCTTTTACTTCCTCCGTGTGTTTACTGATAGCTACCCGGACCGAACGCCATCGTCGTCATTCGTTGTACTCATCCTCCTCCTCCTCCTCCACCTCTTCCTCCTCCTCCTCTTGTTTTCTTCCAGCACAGCTTGAGGAAATCCAGAGGAGACCAAACAAGGCTGAGTCCAGATGACTGGTAAAAGTAGGACGAATAACTCTAAAAACAGTTTTATGACTTGGTCATGAGGCCTTGTAATTCACGTAGTTTTATGACTCGAAGTGTTTATTTGTTTGTATTTATGTTCCTCTGTTCTCTTGCCTTCAAGCACTGTTTAATTTTCAATATGACCTTTGTGCCAAAGAGCAGTCCTTAAACCGTGAACCACTGGAGTGGTTTGGATCTTCTTTTTCTTTTGACAGAAAGGAGCTTCTGTGTTCATCATGTGGTGTGCCTCAGGGCTCTAATCCAGGCTCTCTCTCTCTCTCTCTCTCTCTCTCTCTCTCTCTCTCTCTCTCTCTCTCTCTCTCT
>NW_013952407.1:4131987-4142849 GCF_001266775.1 Austrofundulus limnaeus | reverse complement strand
CACTTATTCTGTGGAAAGTGTGGTTATGCTGCTGAGAGTGGTGTCTGATTTCAATCTTGCACAAAACACATCTGCCTTATCAACAGGAACGCACGTGAAGAGCAATGTAACATCAAAAGAGACCATAGTTTCATCCGCCTCCATGATGACATCCCTCACCTTGTCCGCAAAGTCCATAGTTTTACCTCAATGTTTTTTAATTTAGTTTCATCAATATTATGGTCTTCAAACTTCTCTTGAGGGACTGCAGGAGAAAACATGCCAGTAGTCAAAACATCTAGTGGAAAGATATATTTTTTAGATGGATTAAGTAAAAGTTATGGGTTTTGGAGTTTGATGTTCTGTCAAATGGTGAATAATAATTAATACTGATTACCAAATGTGTTTATAGCTGAGAAGCTTTAAAATTAGTAAGTGTTTGCCCTGGTGGTCTTGTTTGTCTGACGTTTGTTGGATAAGGCAGAGACCCTTTAACCTGACAACTAAAGTCAGCTTTCCTCTGGGTCAGTTTTTACTAGAACACAAACACACCTATAAGTCTGGAGCTGCAGCACAGCTTTAAATATCGTATTGTCAAAAGTTCGACTGCAGCCAGTTCGCCTGCAGCCCTCAGTTGCTASTGTTGTTTAGAAAACACAAAATTTTTCCATAAAACACGAAAGGGCACTGAATCCCAAAATACTACCTGCAGCAACAGGAGTGTTCAAACATGGGATTAACAGATTATTTTGTTAGTTTTTAAGTTTATGTGTCAGGACATGATTAAATGGCTTATGTCCCAACATTTGATTTTCATGCTAGTTTAGATTAAAAAAGACAATGTAGGTGTGTAATCAACAAGAAAAAAATCAGTATGTCCTCGTTTTGATTTATGTTATGCTTCAGTCTCACGTTTTTCTCTTTCATACAGACTGAAAATAAGAAACCCACACTGATGAGGCGTACCTAAAAATGTTTATTAGTTTAAAAAGTGTTTTAAAAAATGTAACAACAAGCACTTCCCCTTAGAAAAGCAACAGCTAAAATGCAAAAAATTTGTAAAAAGCCATGGCAAAAATAATTTAAAGTGGAGAGAAGCTCTGCTGCTTTGAACCACTTACAAGAGGAAGGGTAAAAATCTTCATTTAACAAATATTAGTGCTAACAAACACAGACACACAGTGGAGTTAAATATCCAAACAGAACAGAAAATAAACAAGTAAAGCTGGTTTAACTTTCTACAGTCATTTTCAGTCAAAACAGTTTTTTGCTACAATTAAAACTTTAACTTTTTGCTGTTAATTTGTCATATTTTGCATACTGCATTTGTAATGTATCCAGACATTAATCTTAAAGCATATTTTAGTGCCTTTTTATATTTTAAAACAAGAGCAACACCCAGTTCTTAGTCCTAAGATCTCAATATTTACTACATCAAATGATAAAATTGTGTGAAAAACAAAAAATATAACAAACATATTGTGAGGTGGTAGTATGCTATGATACCAAGAGGATACAGTGCAGGTCAGACAACTGCAACTACACGAGGTTATTAAAGGTCACAAATGACACACTGTAAATGAGCAGAAAAACAAACCAAAGTACTGAAAACTGACCACACTACTAGTCTGTACAGAGTTCAGCCAGAAAACAAAACAAAGGAACAGTCTATCAGTAAGTTACAGTGGTTTTTACCTATAAATACATTTGATAACATTTTCCCGACAGAGTTTTAGAGACAAACGTCTTTCCACTGCTGTAAATTTTCCTCATCACCTCTTCTTGTCAGACAAAGTGTTGGTACGTGTCTCACAGCTGCTATCAAACACCCTCAGTTTGCACATCACAGTAAGAGGAGGTTCAGTTACATCATCCATCATGTAGTGCATGTTGCCTTGGGTCAGATCTTTGGCATGGATGAAAGGCTCAGAAACCAGAAGCATCTTTGACTCAGTGGAGGGGCAGCAGGTTTTGTTCACGTGCTGCACTGCATCCGTGTAAAAACTTCACATTAACGCAACGACTGCTCCATAAGAACAGCCTCACAGTGTTAACCTCAACGGATTGTCAGTGCCGTACAACAGGCATTAAAGATTATCTTGCAAATAAATAAATAAAAAAACAACTCTCTTTTTAAACAGTTTCTTGGACCGCTCATTTCCTTCTCTATTCAGACTTCATTTAGTGTTGGATTGCAGTGTAAAGCGTCTCTTTGAAATCCCAATGTTGGGGCAGTAGTGCCCAATCCTGGTACCTGAGGGCCATCATCCTGCACGTTTTAGTTGTTTCTCCAATTCCAACTATTTGACTTCACGTATGAGCTTATTCTTTTATTAAACAACAGTCTCACATTAGCTGCATCATTTGGGGTTAAATAGCTTGTTCCCTGCAGGTGAAACATAATATTCATGGCAGAGGAAGACTCTTCATCTTTTTGCTTTGGTAAACTGAGGTGGTGACTTTGTTTTTGACCGGGCAGTGCAAGTTTATATTTGAGTGCAGTCATTTAAAATCACAGAAAGTTGCACAAAAATGCATGAAAGGAATAATGGCTTTTTTCTATTTTAAAGTTTTCTGTTCATAAGTGCAAGATTTCCCCTTTTAGAGGCTTCAGTAAATAAATGGTTTTATTTTAAACTTTCTTTTTTTAAATTGCAGTGTAGACGATGGCTGCTCACAACATAAAAACCTCAAATCCGAACAGTGGTCATTGTGACATAACCACCATATAAATCCTTAAAGCTATTTTAGGGGATTGCTGCTAGACAGAGGTCGCTTTTCTTTACTTTATATCTCATTAAGTTTTGTTTTAATCAAATAACTTTGCATAAAACAAGTAGTTTTAAGGGACTTTTCATTTGCCTAAGTAAAAAAGCACAAATGTGAACAGAGGCCGAATTTATTATTGCCGTAACTGGGTAATAAATATTTTCTTTTATTGTAAAAACGCTCAAACTACTTAAATATTAGCTTTGGAAATAACTGTTGAGGCATATATTTTACTTTAGTTTGTAGTTCCTGAAAGTTTATTTTTTTTATCCTGTGTAATTTGAATATATTCAATTAAAGCGAAAACTGATCAAAGAAACAGCCAGGAATAAATAAATAGAATGTAATCAAATGTATTACTATATTGTAATCAGATTATAATAAATAGATTTATATTGATGATTTTGGTTCTCTGTTTTTTTCACTAAACAGTGAATCAATAAATTGTATATTTTTACACAACCTAATGTTAGTTTTTGTTAATATCCTAAGATAATTTACWAACTCTACCTGACACATGACTCTGTTATATTATTAGTCCAGCATTTATTATAGTTTTGTTTATATTAAGCCTAAATTATGCACTGATTGCAGTTGCCAAGCTTTACACCACAATACCGTTATTTTTTTGTTATTAGATTTTCTTTTTTTTTTTGTCTGCTTGTTTTTAATGCTTGATGAAACAACATGAGGTGTTTTTACTTTCATTAAAGAGTAATGACCGGCATTTTACTCAAGTGTTGCAGCATGATGTCAGTTCATTCAGCCTGGCACTTTAAACTGGACAAAACATACCGAGTCCAGTGTTGCTATTTACAGTTCAAATGAATGAAAATAAATAAAACACACAACTACCACAGATTAACATGTTCAACATGACAGGGAAAACAAAAACAAAGAAATGTCATCAGCCCATCAGCCCCACAGCYGGATGGTCTTTGCTTTCCAACCATTCGAGTCCACCTGAATGTGGTGTCTCRCTCATTTGCTGAAACAGGTCCTCCGCAGCGGCGTTTTCATACCTGTTTTGCTGCTGGTTAGGGTCAAACAGCAGGTTTGTGTTCAGCGCGTTCAGGTCATTGATACTGCCGGAAAGCTCTGATGTCAATCTGATTTCACAGGGGAAATCTGGTCCTCCTGCCGTCAGCTCAGATACCTGATCCAGGAGCTGTGGGGCAGTGAKGCCGCCATCTGTCAGGAGGTGCTGCACGCTGCCGAAATCTAGCTGCTGCTGGTGCTGTAGCTCTTCCTGCTGCGATCTCAAAGCTAACATTAGCTCTCCAGAGGCTGGCTGGGTTTGGTTGTTCCCTGCTGAAAGAACCATTTCTCCATTCATAGAACTTTCTAAAAGGTAATTTGGCCTCTGTGAGACACAGCTGCTGGTGGAGTTAACATTCATCAAGTTCAGCTGGTTATCAGTGCAGGAGCTGTTGGACTTGGACTCCAGGATTTGGGTGAGGTTCATCCGTGCCGTGTAGGTGGAGGGTAAATTATGAACGCCTAAACCTCGCATCGAGTCACAGCTGTCCCCTTCCAGCTTGTTGAGAAGGACACTGGTGACGTTTTTGCTGGTGCACGGTTGGTTCGGTGCGGGCAGGACCTCAGATTGCATCATGATGCTGAGCGGCACCGAGCGGCTCCTCTGGGCCAAGCTGCTGGTGCCCAGATTTGGCTTGCTATTAGAAAAGATGTTTAACATTTCAGGCGTTACTGGAGAACTGAACGGGGACACCACGGAGTGCGGGACGTTGGGGAGAGCGTTGTTCCCACCCAGATTCCTCTGATGCACCGCTGGACTCACGCTGCGGCATCGGAACGTTGCAGCGGACGTGTTGGAGGTTTTGTTATCCAGGGGAGCCGGCACAGCGAAACCCTCCTGCTTGTTGGACATGCCGGCTACCTGCTGCTGCACGGGGGAGATGGGAGTCAAGCGGCCACAGTGGCCGTCGTGGTGGCGTGCATGAGGAACGGCAAAGGCATGAGGCTTCTGAAAATGCTCGTCTATCAGACCTCGACAGCCTGTAAGGATCCCCACTCCACTGTTTGACTTGTTTATAGTCCCACTGCTGCCGCCGCTGCTGTAGCTGTTACTCATCCACTCCAGCCTTGCCTTGTCTGGGTGGGTGGCCATCGGCCTCTGCATGGGTTTGACGGGGCTGCTGGAGACGGGGCTGCTGTCCTGGAAACAGGTCGTGCTGGAGTTGATGGGCGTGAACGCAAAGGGGTTCCTGCACTCCACCGGACTCGGAGGAACAGTGCTGCTGCAGTTGGAGTGCGGAGTCCCCGCCGGAGTGTATCGGCTGCTTCCCAAAGCGCTGTCCACCGGGGTCGTGGAGGCCATGTGGGAGCAGGGGCTCTCTCTGGTGAAGTTCTGCGGTCCCCCCATCATCTCTGACGTGGGTGTGGGAGTTTGGATCAGGTGGCTGCTGTTGTGTGCAGCATGATAGAAAGCAGCTGTGGCCTGATTGGCGGACGTTAGGTTGTCTGACATTAAAACATGCTGGTCTTGAAGGGTGCCACAGTTTCCAAACTGCTGGAGCTGTTTCAGCTTCATCTGCTCCTCCATCTGAACCAGCTCCTCCACAATGCTATCCTGAGTCACGTCGTCATCGAAGGAAAAATAGTCCATGTGTTTCTCAGCAAGCTGACTGGATGACGCTTGGTTTAGAAACTGAAGGGCGTCATTAGCGGGATCGGACTGGACGTACGTCTGGTGCTGAGGTCCTTTCAGGTTTCCTGGGATTGAATTCGAACCCGTGTGTTTCTGAAAACCAGGGTTAGCGGCATACATATTACCCACCGTGTGCTCCGGCTGTTTTTGTAACGTGCCACTGACTGATGAGCCAATTTCCATAACATTGGAAGTGTTGCTCCTCGGCAATGAGATGTGTGWTTTGGCAACAGAATTAAAGCAGTTAGCTCTGACAGAGGAAGTGCTTTGTGTGTTAACTTGAGTGGACAAGACGGAGCTCATTTTCATCTCTACATCCTGAGTGACTGGTGCACTTTCAGGTCTACCTGTTGTACCTGGGCTGGAGATATAATCAGCCATACTTTTGATGTTGTATCCAGGAGTGCCATCTGCTGGTTGCTGTGGCATAAAAACCCTTTTAACTGGGGAAAAGTCTGGACTGAGACCTGAGCGTTTTCTGAAGCTCTTTGTTGGTAAGAAACCCTCCTCTGCTTGGAGGCCGTCTAAGGACGACAGTCTGCTGGTGTTTACTGAAGTAACAGTGCTGGTGTTCTGAGAGGGAGAAGATAAGTGCAAAGTGCTTGTTTTATTTGAGCTCTGACCCACAGTATTCGTGCCCGATGAAGACTTTCCACTGCAGCTAATGTTGGATGTTTCCTCCACACCAAGGAAGCCTTTAGTTTGAGGTATGGGCACACTGGCAGCTCTCTGTACAGCACCTCCAGCCCTGTTTGACCCTTGGGTAAAAACTTGACCGCTAGAACTTTGCATTTGGCTGTTCTCGTGTATAGCTTCAACTTCCATTTCAACATCAATGCTCTGAGGGTCGGCGATTGGCCCAGGCTCGGGCAGCGGGGCCAGAATGGGCGAAGCAGAAGTGATGCCTGCAGTTGCGGGCCGCAACGTGGCGTTTGTGAGGGATGTGGTTTCCCTGCCAGTAGGAGCCAGCGATATCGCTGCCATCTTGACCAAACTGACCGGGCTAACATGACATGTAGTCATCACGGTCTTAATGGGGCTGTTGGTGATTATCATGGTGGAGGGTGAGCGCAGGGTGATACCCGAGGTGATGGAAGGTTTGGGTAGGATCTGAGTGTAGCGCTGCCGAGCTGTGCGCTCACCCACCGGACTGGTTAGAATCGTTTGGACTGGTTTGGGGCCCTGTTTCACCGCCTGGATGGGCTGTGACACCATTTGGAAGTTAATAGGCAGCATTTTGCTCTCCACTGTTCCCACAGGACTCGGTGACATCAGCTGCCTGTTCTTCTGCACCTGCAGAGGAAAAGATCAGTCACAACAATGAAAACTGACAATTTCAAATACCACAAAGTTTTTGACATTTTTGGATTTTTGATTATTGCTTCATCCCTAATCATTACTATACATATACCGACTGACGCTGTAAACAACTATGTATTTTCTTCTGTGATGTACAGTGAGAGTGGCGTTTTCTCACCGTGATGGGACTCGGGACAGCTGTAACCACGATGCCAATAGTTGGCTGTGGTGAGGGAGTGGTGGGGCTGCTGCAAGGCACACTGTCATCTACCCTCTTAGTCTGTCCATCTCCAGGTAGAGGAGACTGAAGCTTTTGCTCCTGTTGCTTCCTATAAATCTTCCTCTGCAGCTGCTGCTTCGCATCCACAGACGGTGATGAAAACATCGTCACCTGAGGCTGAAAGGGATGAGCCTCCGATGTGGGAATGAAGGCTGAAATGGTCTGAGGTGGTTTGACCTCTGGAGAAAATAAAAGACAAACTATAAAATATCACTATGAAATAATACAATTTGTACTCCTTTTGAGATGGCAGGTTTAGATTATATGTGTGACTCAATACAACAAAATCCAACATGCTAAAGAGGCTCATTGATACAATTTTGTATTTCGGATGGCAAAAATATTTCAATATGTCAAACAAAACAACAAAGAATGGCTGGAAAAAAAAGTTTTCAGACATTTTTCTGTTTTGTAGTAGACCAATGTTTGGAAATTTCCACAACTGATTCAAATTGAAACCCAGAAGTTCTAGAGTTAAATGTAGATCCAGGCAGCGGCCACCAGGCGTCGCCACCATCCTGGTCCAGGCAGTTTAACTTTTCCTACCTGTTGCTGTGCCGGTCATCACGGTGAGAGCTGCCAGCGACTTGTTGCTGATGTAATGGCTGTCGACTAGGAAGCGAGCCAAGTCTTCGACAGCGTCAAACTGGCGCTTCAGCACCTTCTGGGCCCATTCGCACACAAGATCACAGGCTGCGAATCGCACTTCCTCTTTGATGCTGCTCAGCTGGCAGGGTGAGTCCAGCACGTCACAGTGGAGCTGCACACAGCAGATACGGTTAAATCAACAGAGAGAGTTTACTGACATGGCGATGAGAAACATGTTAATATGCTTACCCCATCTGGTGTTTTATGGAGATCCAGGGTGGGCAGAGACGGCATATGAACATAAGGTCTCTTTCTAAGTCCGCTGTAGCAATACGTGAGTCAGCGTTAAGACCAAAAATAAACAAAGTGATTACATTTAAAAGCAAAAATAGATAGAATTCTGTAATCCAGTTAAGCTGATGCTGCAAGATGATAAACCAATGTTTAATTTTTAATCATCATCAAATTACTATGACAATCTGACAAAATTAAAACTAATTCTAAGGTGAACCATTTCATAAAACAATCTAACCTGAATAAACTGTAGCTCCTAATCAAAACATCTTGTTGAAATGTTGTTTTCATTAAACATAGTCTTCTTTAAGAGCATAAACGGTTAATTCTTGCTTCTGAATTTTATCTTTGTTTAATTCAAATTCAAAAATTCTTTATTGATCCTAGAGGGAAATTAGATACTGATTAAGTAATTAAATTGATTATAGTTGATTAAACCAGGTTTAGTAAATTCAGAGACACTACTCGATGCTTAAAAGTCAGATTACTCTCAAAATGTATTTTTGTTGTGTTCATTAAAGGTTTGTTTTTAGTTTTGTGAGTTTGTTTGTGTTCCACTTTCCTGCTCATTATTCCAGAAAGAACTAAAACCCTACTTCTCCAAACTGTGGTCAATCTGCTACAGGTAAGATATTTATTGTTCATAAGCTTTCCTAAGAACCCCCGCCCACCCCAACAGGAAATATCTGAACAGTCCCTGTCCAGTTTATGAAGGTCAAGAACGCACACCAGTGTTTGCAMTTTGACGTCACAAACTGAAGGTCAAGATCAGAGAGACTCCCCCCGAGGGTCTCTGCATTATGCCTGTGCCTTTGAGGTGCAGGGGTTGGGTGTGGGGGGCTTCATTTCATTTCACATCTATATTTAGAGAGCAAATGAACTGCTGCAGCAGATGGTCTGAGACCAACCACACACACAGGCCAGACAGATACAGTCTTTTCCAGTAAAGGATATTTGGATTTTCCTCTCATGCCAAGCCGGCGAGCCTTCATGTTCGGGAAGACGTTTTTCATCATCTTTCCAAAGTCTGCGGCGCTGAGCGAGTGGTAGTTCAGATTGTCACAGAAGCTCCTGAAACAAACGTCAGTGAAACAGCATCACACACACAGTCCTGATTATCTCTCTTCACTGAGAGTCTTCATGTCTTGTCAAAGTTTGGGTTCACCTCTCGCCCCGTTTATTCAGGATCTCCACAATAAAAACACAAACACTGGGTGTCAGGGATGCTTTCTTACACATAAAAYGGAACAAAAACAAGTTAAAAGAAAACTTGCAGCATTTAATTAACATTTAACGTCAACTCGATTCAAGATGGCCGCCACAGACAAATGAAATTTACAACACAAAAAGATCTGAAACTTCTTCAAATTTACAGACACGGAGCTGAAATTTAACTTGGTAGTAGCTGAGAGTTATTTCACAAGATCGCCAGAGATTGCTCTATGTTTAAGGTTTGGGCAAAGTGGCTGTAATGTATCTTAATAGAAGATGACCTCGGTCTGAAACTTTTAGCATGAAAAGAAGCTGTCAATATACATTCCTTTAAGAAATGGTAGACCAAAATAAAATAACGCAATGTGAAACTTGTGAGGTACAAACTTTCTAAAATGGACCTAATTCTTTTACATTTAGGAACAAACTCCTGAAAGGAAGTAAACAACGCTGTGAAAGACTTTTCTGTGACCCGACCAGAAGGCGCCAGCGTTTCTACGTGGCGAGGTATTTCTGTTCTCGTAAGGTTAAAAAAGATGAAAAAAGTTACATAAGACCGTCAGAACGTTTCAATGAGTGTCTCAGATTTTCCATTCTAATATTACCAGCACATGCTGCTCTCTGATTCTCATGCCTGCTGCATCTATTTATACTGACACTTTAGCCTGCAGTAATGTGGAGCAGGACGAGGCACGAACACCATTACCCGTTGTCTTTTACAGAAAATGTAACTGTGTTACACTAACAGATGAAACCTCTGATTTAGTTTGTGTGGTTTAAAAAATACCCGAGCTTGAACCCAAAAAAAAAACCTCTTTGTTTGTACGTACTTGTATTCATCATAAACTTCCTGCTTGGGAAGAGAGGTCTCCGGGTATTCCTCTAAATGATCCCGGATCCAGTTGAACGCATGCATCTGCTGCGTGCGGCTCGATGAYAGGGCGCTCTGCTCACTGAGAAAAAGATCTGGGTCACAGACTGACAAGATACAAAGGGTACCTGACTGATTCATCAAAACCATCACCACTCATCCATTCACATTCACAATCCCAACATCCTGAGAGGAACAATCACATTTTAGTCAATGAAATAAAAGTATTTGTAGTAAACTGAGCTCTAATTTAAATACAGTTACAGATCAGACATGTTTCATATATTTTATTAGGGTCTAAAAGGATTTTATTGTGTAAAATTAGAAAAATCCACAAAAGACATTAAGTCTTCAATGGGCTTGTGCATTAAAGATAAACAAACAATCGCAGAATTATAAACAACATATATGAATATTTATCTACAGCTTGCCTGTTTCTAGTGTTTGAGTTGAGATTTGTAATGATAGTTCACATTTACTTAAAAAAACAGAAAAGTATTTTTTTACCTTTTCTCTGCTGTGTTGCTCGGACCAGAAGGCAGCTTGAGGTAGAGATAAAGCTTTTCGATGTCTGAGAACTTCTCCACATCTTGCTGTGGACATGAAAAAGACAAAAAGGAAAACAGACAGCTGTAATTTATTTTTATTGCTCACAAACAGAAAAAAGACATTTTCTGCCTGGAAATAAAAAAAATTCTACTCTAAAAATGTTGGGATGTTGTTAAACTGCAAAGAACAGAGTGTGATGATTCACAAATCTCAAAACCCACATTTTATTTGCAGTTGAACACGGTAAACGTATTGAGTATATTGAATTTTTCTTAAAACAAAAAGAAGATAAAGGCCCTGTCACACTAAACAACTTAAGAAAAATGTTTTATGTCTAAATTGCTCATAAA
>NW_013952407.1:4124795-4130400 GCF_001266775.1 Austrofundulus limnaeus | reverse complement strand
ATCAGATGGTTCTTGTGTGATACCTGGCCATCATTTGGGACTGAACCAGCTGATATTAACTTGCACTGACAAGGGGCAGGCTTGCTTTCTAATTATTGAGAGAGTTCAACTGGTGTCTTGACTTTCCATGCCTTTTTACACCTCCCTTTCTTCATGTGTTCAATACTTTTTCCCTGTGCCATTCCACATAATTACAAATAACTTCATTTCTGGACGTTTATGGTTTAATTTCTTTGTATGTATGGATCACTTGGGTTGTTACCGACATCTGGTGAACATTTCATGTCATTACCACCTCTAGTAATATATTTACTGAGAAAAATGTTGACATGTTCAATACTTATTTTACCCGCTGTATATTGCAATTTTCCCCGGGGATCATTAAAGTATTCTGAATCTGGAATTTGATCAATTTCTTCTAATTATATTACGTACAAGCCAAAAAGAAGCTTCCTGTTGATTTTTTTCAATACCATCTTCAACGTAGACGTCTTTAAAATGTTCATAAGTTGACATAAGTTGTCTACTGTGACAGGGCCTTAAATTTGAATTTAATGCCATCATGCTCAGTGTGCGCCATATATGCAGCCCATATTCAGAGCAGTTAAGAGTTTCAGACAGACTTCTGCACGATGAAGATGAATCTTCTGCTGAAGATATTTAGCATGGGGAAATAACATGGCCTCAGACAGACATATTAAACCTTTAAATAAAAAAATAATGGAAAGTCTCGACTCAATCCTGCTTTAAAGTAACAAAATAATATAATAACTAATTTTGCACTACAAACTACTTACGTACTCTTGCTTTACCTTAATGCAACCAGATTTCTGCAGATTTATGAGTGTGAAAAGTCATTTTAGTCACWTTAGATGTTTAATTTAATCAAGTTATTTTAGATTTCATTCCACCTGTAAGTTAAAAACTTCAGAGCTCACAATAATAAAAAAGCAACATTTTTTAGGAAAAATTATCAATTATTGAAATAAATCACAATTTGACACAGAGCTGTTTGTTGTTTTAAGCTTATTAACCTTTGAAAAATGCAAATCAATCCATCCATCCATATAGAGACAAACTTACTAGTTAACCTTTCCTATATAAATTATTTTTGTTTTTATTTTCTCAAATATGGAGATTGTTCAAGTTTAAGTTGTTGTTTGTTTGAAGTTATTTTTTAATAAGGGGCCAATATTATAAAGCTTTTTTCTTCTTTCTGCACCCTTTTCATTCTGTAATTGATTTACTTTGTTTTAAATTGATTTTTTTATTTTTTATGAATGAAATAAAAATGAATAAATAAATAATAAATAAATAAACCTGCATGTTTCTGGTCTGTGGAAGTAACCAGAGTACCTGGAGAAAACCCACATGTGCACAGGTCAGGGAGAACATGTAAACGCCACTCAGGCTGGGAGATGATCCTGCAACCTTCTTACTGTGAGGCGACAGCTCGAACCACTGCTCCACAGAGCTGTCCTGACATAAATACTGTAATATTGAATTTATAATGAACGGGGTATAGACTGGACCTACATTATTAACCATTTAAAGTCATAAACTGGCAGTTGTAGTACTGCTGCCGCGCAGTTATTTGGTTGCATGTTTGATTCCTGGCTGCGGGAGCCTTTCTGCACATAGTTTACGTGTTCTTCCAGTGCATGCATGGGTTTTCTAAAATACTTCGATTTCCTTCAACTGTCAAATAATATGTGCACAGGTTAACTGGCTCCTGCAAATTAGTTCTACAAACATTTAATGAATTGCGTTATTTTTATGTGATTCTTYAGGTTGGTTTTATGGTTTGGATAAGTTTTAATTAGTGAGAGAAGCACCTGGTTGTAAAAGTTGTAGAGCTCAGTTAATATGTCTCATCTATTAGCTGCTGTAAGAAGCTGATGTGTAAGGATTATCTGTACTTTGTTTTAAAAAGGACAGCTAATACCTGGCTGAAAATAACATTTAAATTTAATTATTTAGTTGAAGCTTTTATCCAACTTGTTTAATTAAGCAAATTACAAATCTGGAACACACGGGAGGCACTGCGAGGCTCCGTATGATGCTGAGGACGCCTCCACAAACGGATCAGGGAAGTTGAAGATTTTTGTTTGTTTTTGTTTAAACTTATAGCTTCTGTAAGACTGATAACTATTTTTTTATTATAGATAAAAATATATGTTTAGGTTTAGGTTATGTATAGGTTGTATAATTGATTGTTTTAATTATGGAGAAAAAGCAATACTTACCAGAATGTTTTCCACTTTTGATTGAACAGATATACTGGAAAACAAAACAAAAAAAGACACAAAGTAAAAATTAATATGAAGCCAGTGCAACACGAGCACTTGTTTCTGAAGAGTATTTATTTATAAAGCAGAGGAATGTTTGGTATGAGATGACCCTCCCTTCAGCATCACTCAGGTCATGTATTCCGCCAACAGGGACACACGGTGAACTTTGATCAGGACAGAATCTGTCGTTTCATTCAATAAAAACCTCGTGAAACCACAGTGAAAGTAAAAAAGCAGGGGCAGAACAGCTTTTATTTAGCTCAAAGTATTTAAATCTGACGCATGATTAAGTTGCGCAGGTCTCCTCCGCAGCCCTCGGCTGTTGTTGCCTCGGAGTCAGGCGACGATTAAAGAGTCTTACTTGACGACGCGGCACAGGTCAGAACCAGAAGACGCTCTAAGCCAAGACCAGAACGGTTCACTTTAATTCAGTTACCAGGTGGGGGTGGCGGAGGAGGATTTCCTCGTGCTGTAAAGCTCTTTGTGAGGTAGATCTGGCAGGTAAACTGAATGACACCTGACGCAATGTTTTGCAAGAGCTCTGACTGAGAAATAAAGAGCTGACGCAACTCGTCCTTCAAACTCAGACCCTTAAAACGATTGAATGAATTGCGCAGCCGTTCAGTCATTTCAAGGTTTGAATGAGAAACAGCAGCGAGCCCTGCTTCACATGAAAAAATAAAAAACCCTAAAACTAATGGACATGTCGACTGTGTCTCTGTCATATGAATAAATATACATTTTAATTAAAATTGTTCCTTTCTGAACCGAAGCATCTTCAGTGGTAAACTGGTCATGTGTTTCCGGTCAGATTCTGGATGTCCTGCAGGCATTTTGAACTCTTGACCCGATTAGGGTCATTCAGCTGTTTGACATTTTATAGTTGCTTGATATTTAAATAAAATCACTCGAGTTAATCTAGAAATAAAAGGTCAGAGCAAGGCCTTAAATAACAGCAAACACAGATTTTCTACATTAGTGTATTAATCCTCCCATTTCTACAAGACTATCAGATTAAAACCTGCCTTAAACCCACATAACAAAGATTTAAGTAATGTCTAATTAAGTTTTATTTTAGTAAACTTTTGCTTCACATTAAGCATTCAGCCAGTCTTTTTTTATTTAGTAAAGAACCATAAAGGCCAGTAAAACCATTAAATTCACCACTTTAGATTTTAAAAATCACATTATTGTTATTTAATTTATTGGGGTTTTTCAGCAAACCAGGCTCTTGCTAGCTCAGAAAGGTGTTTAGTAATTTTATGATCATTCAAATGTTCAGATTTAGACTAACTGAAACTAGAGTCAATATTTTAAGATTTTTCTTGACATGAAAGTGAGTTTGATCAGATCAGACAGAATACGGCTGCAGTAAAAAAAATTTAAATTGTAGAATTTGTTGACAGAATTGAGTTTTTAGTTGAGTTGTCCTTCAAAACAAAAGGAAACTGAAATGTATCTGTAGCAGCATCTTTATTTTGATGCAGGTCTGAGACGCCCACAACTCTGTGACTTTCTTGAAAAAAAATACTCTTGCACAAATATATTTGAACATTCAAAATTCAAATGACAAGTGTGCGACTCAATGTGAGGAAACAGAACATTTTGAGACGTTCTGGAGACTCCAGCCCAGTGAGATATCAACTTTAGGATGCGTCCTTCCTCTGGAGGGATTTATCTCTGCAGGAGCCGACAGACGGATGTCTCCTCGATCAGTTGTCTTTGCAAACCCCACCATGGATAGGCAGAGCACGGGTAGAGCTGAATGTGTAATTCACTGTCCATGTTGACATCTGAACTGAATATTTGCGATCAAATAACAATTTTTTCCCAAAAAGAAATGTTGAAGATGTACCCTTTGTGCACAAACACTCAGGTTAAAGGAGAATAGGAATAAGTGGGACTTTTGCTCAAACACAACCGACAAGTTTCCTCTTACTCACTGTCTTATGAACACTTTGTTCCTGTTCTGTGCCTAAATATTGTGTACATTAAACTTAAAGTAGAGCTATAAACAAACACTAACAATGTACTAAATGAAAACTTTAAACACAAATTATTAAACCTATTAAAAACCAGTGCTAAAATTAAACATATCCGTAACTTATCTGTACTACACAGCAGTTTGTTCTTGGTTTATGAACATCTTTGAGTTTACTGAACACTTATTTACACAAAACTCCCTTCGAACTACCTTCTGTGAGTTTACATGCTCTGATACATACCAAGACAAAATGTTCTGGACTCGTTTGGAAATTCCACAAATCAGAATACTATATTTGTCACTAATAATAACAAAGGTAGGATGTAATTAACACTTGTCCATGCACTAATTGCTGATTTAGATACTGGATATGGAACACATTTCTAATCAGCTTTCCTCTAATATATAGTTTTATATATAGGTTAGCATTCAAATGACTAATTATATTGACAAGGATGTCAAATACTGAGTAATCTTGCTTTCATGAGCATTTCACAAATGTAATGTCACCAGGGACTTCATCCACAGTAAGTACAGAATTGAGCTGAATAATCAATACCTTTGCAATTTATCCCAATACAATTTTGATTTCTGAAATTCTGGTGTTGCTAGTTTAGTTTGACCGCTCATGTATGTTGWAAAGACAGGAGGGTGATATTTGCAGTAAAATCTAATTTAAACCAGCGAACACAGCAGAGAGTGTGAGCGCCTCACCAGATGGAGTTCTTGATCCTGAGCTGCAGAGCGCTGGCCTCAGCACCCTGCAACCCGGGCAGCAGCAGGCCGGCCGGGCTCTCCGCTCCGGGCTCCGGCTGCCGGGGATCCTCGTCGGCCATCCGTAGTGGGCTTCCGGGATGGACTGCACTGAACCGGTGAAGCTAAGCGGCATGAACCGGGACAGGAACGCGTCCTTCCGAGGCCGCCGTCGTTGCTGCTGCTGCTGCTGTTGTTGTTGTTGTTCCCACCCAGTTCTCCTCCTCCCTCCTCGGCATCGCAGGGTCCAGACAGACACCCGGTCGGTCAGTTCGGTCGGGCGGCGGCAGGGCGGCTGAACTGCGAGCTGCCGGCAGAAACCGAGTATAGCATGGATATAAATGAAAGCGAGTGTAAACAGCAAAGCCTGGAAAAACAACCGGTTAATCCCTCCGGTGAGCTCTAGCCTCTGCCTAGCACGTTGTGGGATTTCTCTGCACGCGCGGTGAGTAGTAGTTGCCGCGAGGACGCATGCGCAGTGAGGCGCCCAGCATCAAAACAAGAAGCTGAAGGCGTTGCAGATATAAAAGGGAGGGAATATATAAGGATTTCCTTTCATATGTAATATATAATATAT
>NW_013952407.1:4120481-4123625 GCF_001266775.1 Austrofundulus limnaeus | reverse complement strand
ATTTCTTACAATACCTTAATAATTTAGAGAGTAAACCGGTGCAGTTATTATCTTTGTTAGGACTTTGGTGATTTTTTGACATGGAATCCACAGTAGTGGCAGATAGATGATTCTTTATTATCATTAAACATGAAAACGAAATTTGTTCCCCAGGTACCTGTTCAAAATCCTTGACAGAAAATATTCTAAAATCATAAGTAAAAGTGAGATGAAATTGTAAACTTAAAATTATTCAGTATAAAACACATTGTTAAAACATAACAGTAAATGTGCAGAGGACAGCTTTAATCCTATAGTCTTACATGATGAACACAAGAAATAACTTAAGGAATATTAATCAAAAGAAAAAAATACTCTAAATAAATTAAAATGTGTTATATTGTAACGCATTCTAATTATTATTWTTTTTTTTTGTTTAACCTTCATCCTTAGCCTGACCCAAGAGGAGGTTCAGACCTCCTGCCTCCTTGTTCTGGTACCAAAGAAAACCCACACATCAGACCTCAATGACCTGTTGCCCTGAAATCCCAAATCATGAAAGTCATAGATATGTCATAGCCCACCTAGGTTAATTTCAGGACCCCCCTGCAGTTTGCTTATTGCCGTGCTGGAGTTGAAGACACCATTATACACCTGCTTCAACAAACCCACTGTCATCTGGACAAAGCAGACAGCACTGTCTGGATCATGTTCTCTGATTTCTCCAGTGCATCTAACACAAAGACTGCCTGACAGACAGACAGAGCCCAGTTTGTACTGAAGGGTCATGTTTCTAACCAGGTGGTCAGCAATATGGCGGCACCGCAGGGAACTGTACTCTTCACCTCAGACGTAAATACATTTTAACACCGGAAAAGTCTGTTTTCTACGCTTCCGTAGTTTTTGTTTGAGCAGAACTCAGTAACATGTAAAAAAAAAATAAAAAAAAATAAAAATAAAAAATAAAAAAATCGCAGAGGTCTCGTGTCTTTTAAGGGCCGCCGTACTGCGCGTGTCTTGAACGAACCGTTGCTAAGCAACAAGCACTGCTACTTATCCGTTCGGAACAATCGATAACGAGGCTTCTCGTGTAGTTCTAAAGCTTTTAACTCCACACACTCCGGCGAAACGTCTGTAGCCACAGAACAGAAGTCTAGTGGTTGTTTCTTTTCTTTTATTTAAACTTTTCTTTTATTTAAACTTTTATTTTGAAATGGCTGAAAGGAGTTCGGATAAAAAGGTCAGTCGTCGGTCGTTTCGCAGCAGCCGGCGGTGTGTGCAGTTTGATTTGTTCGTGTCACGAATGTCAAAACGGAATATTTTATGCTTCCAGACGAGATTTAACCCCCACCCCCCCCACCCCGTCTGTTTCAGACCCAAAACCGTCCGAACTCCACCAGGAGGTCCAAGAAAGTTGAACCAAGGCCGCTGGTCAAATCTGCCTCTAGTCCAAGAAAAACTCACACAGATGACCTTTTTGCTAAGGAAGAACAGTACAAGTAAGACATAAAAAAACATGTATGTGACTTTTTTTTCTACTTTTTCAGAAAAAAGTTAATAATTCTCTGCATTCAGTTGCTGCTTGCTATTGATTACAAAATAAATCTKTATTTCTTTCAGAGTCATGAACGCAGAGCTGGAAGCCAAAACAGCCGAAGTAGTAAGACAAGCGGAGCAGCTTATGGTAAGTTATCAACATGTTTCCGCACACAAATCTGTAAGTATTTATAATGGTGTTTGTTAAACAGTATTTATAGGAGGCCTTTAACTGGCTCAGTGGGACCTTTTTTACAGAGAGCCTGTCGCTCTGTGTTGATCTCTGCGTTCCTGTTGTTGCAATAAACATCTCAGAGGACCACGCATGAAGAACCTTGTTCCTTGGACCACGTATCCCTGTGTCCTGGGAAATAAATACATCAACAACAGGGATTTGTTATTTTATAGCTGACGCTGATTGTTTGTGTTTTCAGAAAGGTCAAAAAGAAGTTTTGTCGCAGTCCTTATCCAAAGTCCTGCTCTCAGACTCTGAAGATGAAAACTTCTCCAGGTGATCAATATAAAATAGGAAACTCAGAATTTATGAAGGTAAAATCCTTCATGTCAGGGACTTTTTTGTGATTCATTGCTTTGCCGTCACTGTTCACAGTGAAACTCTTCAGACAGCTGTTCTCAGATTTTTGTTGTCAATGAAAGAAACAAAAACAAATATGTGTTGACATTTTTTTAATCTGAGTTTTTGTGTCCTACTGTTCAGCCACAGAATAAAAAAGTTTCAGCAAAGCGTTCTGCAGAACCCCAGAGTTAAGGTTTGAATTAAAGTTAAACTGTCTCTATTTTCATATAACATTGGTTCTTAATCTTGAGCTGCATTTGGATAAAATAATTTTAATGAATTACTTCTGTTGTAGACGGTGACTCAAAAGAAGGTTACCTCAACAACACAAAAGTCATCTGGTGGAAAACCAACAAAGACTCCTCACAACAAAATAGAGTGAGTTTATTTATCAAATCTATTTATTTATATCCATCAAGATTCTTAAAAAAAACCTTAAAATTCTCACTTTGTTTGCTTTATTGCAGAAGCTCTTGTGCAGACGATTGTGCGGTTTTAGAAGACGAGGCAGATTTTTTCCTGGCAAAGACAATTCAGAGCCTGGAGGAGAAAATGGACGAGCCTGTAGTCCAGGGCCATGTCGTGGAGGAGGAGTCCACTGTTGAAGACGATGTTGGAACAGGTGATGTTTGTGCTAAAACATAAACTGAATGTTTCATAACTAAAAATAATAGGTGAAACAGTGGAAAGTCATTTTATGTCAAATTTTGTCCATTCTGGTTTTCTTGTTAGGAGTTTCCAATGCTCAAATGCGAGTTCTCAATGCAAAACTTCGAATTATGCAAGAAGAGCTTGGTCAACTTTCATCTGAATATTATAAGAAGGTATTGTATTAGGCTAAGCTAAAAGGTGAAGCTCTCGATTTACCAGTCTGTCTACGTTCCTACCCTCATCTATGGTCACGAGCTTTGGGTAGTGACTGAAAGAATGAGATCGCGGATACAAGCGGCTGAAATGAGTTTCCTCTGCAGGGTGTCTGGGCTCTCCCTTAGAGATAGGGTGAGAAGCTCAGTCATTCGGGAGGGACTCAGAGTAGAGCCGCTGCTCCTCCA
>NW_013952407.1:4101866-4119081 GCF_001266775.1 Austrofundulus limnaeus | reverse complement strand
GCTTAGGCTGCTGCCCCCGTGACCCCGGATAAGAGGAAGAAATTGGATGGATGGTTGGATGGATGGATGGATGGATGGATGGATGGATGGATGGATGATGGATGGATGGATGGATGGATGGGTATTGTACAAATACAGTACATAATATAAATGGTAAATGGCTTGAACTTATAGCACTTCATCAAATCCACATGGACTCCAAAAGCGCTTTACACTTCAGTCATTCACACACTGATGGTGGCAAGCTACATTGTAGCCACAGCTGCCCTGAGAAACACTGACAGAGGCGAGGCTGCCGTGCACCGGTGCCACAGTACCCTCTGAATACCATCAGTAGGCAACGTGGATTAAGTGTCTTGCCCAAGACACAACAACTGAGACAGCTGGAATGGGGAATTAAATTGGCAACCTACGGGTTACAGGACAACTTCCCTAACCACTCCACCACAGCCGCTATTAATTAATAGTAATTAATTTTAACTTGCATTGCTTCAGTGACAGAGATCCACTGAATTTTCTGTGGCTGATTTTGTTTAATTAAAAAAATGTGTAATGCACTGATTTTTTTGGACAGTGGCCACAGTAGCTTGGTGGTCTGTGTCACAGTCTTGTAAAAGGCTGCAGGTTCAAGCCCAGGGGCATCAGGAAGAATATCTGGCGTATATATATATATATATAATAACTTGGGGATCTAAAATAAGCTTTAACTAAATAAATAAAATGTGGGCCACAGCAGGCTGGTTGTAGCAGCTCATGTTGTTCTCAGTTGATCCACAGACATGGCCGATTGCTGATTTAAAAAAATATTTGACATCAGTAGATTAAGATCAATCAGCTGATTTATCGTCTGTCTCTGATCAGAGATAAACTTGAGTTATTGACATTTTCAGAACTAACTTCAAAACATATGATGAACCAAATTTTAAATTAGTGACTGAAATACACATTTTTAAATCATGTTTTTAATAAATCCTATTCAATTTAAACTTCGAGGAGACTGATTATTTGATAAATGTTCCTCCTGTTGCAGGATGATGAAAACTTAAAGCTGAAGGCAAAAATAAAAGAGCTGGAAGAGGATCAAGCCCGGCTGCAGAGGACCACAAACATCCAGCAAATGCAGACTGAGAAGCAMAAARCTTTAGCTGAGGAGTCAGCTAAAAACTGTGAAGGACTTCAGCTGCAAGTTTCTGCTTTGCTAAAGGTTTAGTGACCACTGAGGTGGTTCAACATCAAACTAYCGACAAAACTACAGTCAACTTCTCAGATCTGATTTCTTTATTATTGTTWTTTTTCTGTGCAGGAAATTGAAAACATGAAAAGATCCCAAAAACAAGCAGCAGCTCTCCATGGCAGCGTGGAGGTTCGCTTGAACAGAGCTCTGGAGGAAGTGGAGAAGTTAAAGTCACAACTGGACAAAACAAAACAGATGAACAAGGTGAGAGGATGGCAGAAAATACATTCTGCTCAGAAAAGTTTAAATATTTAATTTGAACGGCCTTAATGTGACTCACTTTTTAGAAATAGTTCAGTGATTTTTCACAAAAAAGACGCAAAACCTCTGTATAACATACCTCCCATTAATAAACAAATAAATAAACAGCTTTATTTATTCCAGAGGAACTGTTTTAATAAAAAAAAAACAGATTCTGATCAACATTCACTCATTTTTATTTTTAATTTCTGTTTAAATAAGGACAAAATAAGCGAAGAGCATCAAAGCAAAGAAAATCTACTCGCTGAGAACAAAATGCTCAAGAAACAAAAAGCAGAGCTTGTCGTGGGTTTTAAGAAACAGCTCAAGCTGATCGACATTCTCAAAAGACAAAAGGTAAGCAGCTGGATGTGACTCTAATAATCCATGTTGTGTGTTTTTCAATTAAAACTAAAAGGTGGCTTTTTGTGCACAGATGCACTTTGAAGCTGCCAAGCTGCTGTCCTTCACAGAAGAAGAGTTCCTGAAGGCTCTGGACTGGAGCAAGTCATGACGCTTTWTGAAGTCAGACAGCTTCTTTCTGAAGATAAGTTTGTGTCACTTGATGATCTAATTGTTCAAATGAACATGATGTCGAAACCGTTCAAATAAAAACATATCTTCAAATATACCTTTTGCTGTTAGTTWCTTATTTCAAACCTCAGAGTGGCTGAAACATTTTCACTGGAGCCTTAAAGCGCCCTCTAGMGGCGAACGGGAGGAGGAGCTTTGAGTCGTCCTCGTCTGAGGAGGCATCAGGCTGGGGTGGCTCGAAATGTTTTCTGAAGTCCTCATCAAAGTGTTGCAGGTCATCTTCACGCAGCAAGCCCTGGAAACACATGCAGCCAGGTTCATGGATGGGTTCTACAGTCGGGGTGTGAATCTGTGAGGCGTTCAGGGTGCACTTGGAGCTGCGTACCTTTGGGAGGTATCCGAAGAGTTTTGTTGCGTGACGCTCCAGAAGTTTCTTCCTCTCCTCCTCAATTATCTGCCTACGCAGCGCCTCGTTCTTCTGCTCCATCTCTCTTTCTTTAGCTTCCAGTTCCTGGAAGAAGGACAGGCAGATGTTTTTTTTAAATAAATCAAAACAAAAAAACATCTGATTATTGCTTTAACTTTGTACAAAGTGTTCAGTTTTTACCCTCTGAGCCTCACGTTCCCGTCTTCTGTCCTCAATCAGTTTCTCCACCTCACGTTTGTGTTCCAGTTGCTTCATTCGACGCTTTTGAGCGTTCATCTGCTCGATCCGATCGTCCTCCGCAAACTTGTCCATCATCTTTTGCCTGAAGGCCTCCTCTTCCTCTTTCTCCTCCTGCCTCTTCATCTCCTTAAACGCCATTTGCTCCTGGAAGGTCTGCTGCAGCATGAGTCTCTGTCGGATCTTATTCTCCATCTCCTCCTGTTAGATCAAATAAAAAAGAGTTGTTTATTAAACTAATTTGAACCGCACATCATGCAGATTGTTGTTTGTTTTATAAGTTGCTGAACTACAGTGAAAATCAAAGTTCTTCATGAATGAACAGCCTGAGCTGTTTACACTCTATGAAATAAATCAAATATATCAGTTAATTGGTGTAAATATCAAAGTAATCAGATATGTGGTGTAGTGATCTTTACAATTTCTCTCTTCCTGTTGGCCTCCTCCTCCTCCTCCAAAGACAGCTCCACTCTGATCTGCTCCATCTCTTCACGCTGCTGCCGCTCCTCTTCCATCTTCTCATACAGCTGGAGAACAAAAAGATCAAACGTTTCTTACAAATTAACTTCTAACAACGTGAGGGAAAAAAAAAACTTCTCTCCACCTTCTTATAAAGATGCTCCTTGGCTTCTTCCCGCTCTCTGATCTTCTTCATCCTGGTCTCCTCCATGTTCTGCTTCTGCTCAGTGAACTCCATGATCCGTCTGTTCTCGGCCTCCATCTTCTCCTGCTCCATGCGCCTCCACTCGGCCTGCTGCCTTTTAAACTCTTGGATGTACTGGTGAGTGACTCGGGCCTTTTCCAGCTTCAGCTCTCTCTCTCTTTTAGGGAAACATTTCATGAAAACGATCCTTGCTTTTCTACAGACTGTGTGACAAGCGATCATTCAAAAGTATCCATTCGTGTTGGCGTTAAAGAGTGGACTGACTCACGTCTCTTCCTCTTCATAAATCTTCCTGATGATCTCGTCCACCAGCAGCTTCTCTCTGAGGAACTCCTCGTAGGTCTCCTGTCTCCGGCGCTCCCTGTCCACAAGCTGCTGCTCCAGCTGTCTCTGATACTCCAGCAGCTCCTCGTGACGCTTCTGCTCCAGCCTCAGCTGCTCCGCGGCCGCTCGTTCATTTTCACYCTTCATCTGTCGAGCGTAGTCCGCTTCTTCACGCTGACATTTCACAGGAAACACAAATTTAAAGGGATCCCTGATTAGTTCTAACATTAGACTTTATTTGATAAACRTATATTTTAACTGTAAAATAAWGACTAAAAATTCTGTAGGCTGTTTAGTTTTGTAAATTTTTAAAAACATTTTTAACATGGACGGAGCCATTTTATTTACACGCAAAGCATCCTGGGTAAATGATGATGTGGATAGGTCCTCAGTGTGAGCGAGCTATATCCACCCTGAAGGTTAATCTTGGRCAATATCTGATGATCGACTCTTTTAAATGAAACCAGAGAGCGTTGACAGAGAGGAGRAGGTAGAAATGACTCAGCCTGTAACTGAAAATATGGATGGAGGACAACAGAGCTGCTTCATGGAAGAAGAACCTCAGCTTAGCCTGTTAGCTTTAGCGCAGACGCTATATTGCCTTATATGTGTTAGCTCAGCACTAGCATGACAAACAAGCTAAACTGAGGTCCTCCTATATTTTCAGTTGCAGCTGAGTCATTTTTGTGTTCCCCTCTCTGTCATGTGGATGGAGGACCTCAGTGACGAGAGGAAAATGTGTAGCGCTGAGCTAATAYATATATGGTGATAGCGTCGGGGCTAACGCTAAAGCTAACAGGCTAAGCTGAGGTTCTTCTTCCATGAAGCAGCTCTGTTGTCCTCCATCCATATTTTCAGTTCCAGGCTGAGTCATTTCTACCTTCTCCTCTCTGTCAACGCTCTCTGGTTTCATTTAAAAGAGCCAATCATCAGATATTGTCCAAGATTAACCTTCAGGGTGGATATAGCTCRCTGGCAGCCTCGCACCGAGGACCTATCCAYGTCAYCATTTACCCAGAATGCTTTGCGTGTAAATAAAATGGCCCCATCCGTGTAATATATTTTTAAACTTTTAGTTTAAAAATGATAAAAACTGAACATTCTACAGTATTTTTACAGTCTTTATTTTACAGTTAAAATACATGTTTATTAAATAAAGTCTAACGTTATAACTAATCATGGATCCCTTTAATTATCTCATCCCTTATTTAAAAAAAAGTTTCTATTTTCAGCCTGTTATTTTTGTTAGAAAGAATGATCCTTTTCTTTATAAGAATATAACGTTTCTCTTGGCCCTAATGCAAAGAAAAGTAAGAATTTTATTTTAGGTACATGGTTTTATAGCCTCTCTTTATTYACAAGCAAACGTTTAAAACATTGGAAACAATTTCAAGCATGAAACAAGCGAGAATCCCAACCTTGGTCTCAATCATCAAAACTTCTTTCTCAGCAATCTGTGCAGCTCGGCCCTTGTTCAGATACGCTGCCTTCAGTTTTGCTTCCAGCTCTCGAAGCTCCAGGCTGAACATTACAGAGAAACAAACGGTGTTCACCAATCTGAACACATCTGGGTTACACATCCAAGTAATCAAYGTTTACCTGTTCTCTCTGATGTACTGCCTCAGCTTCTCATCTTTTTGTTTCTCGTGGTCGATGCGGGCCAGCTCTTTGGCCATCCTCTCTTCCTGTTCAAGCTGTTTTTCTCTGTCAATTCTCTCCTCCTCTGCCTACAAGACAGWTTAAATAATTTTACGTACAACTTACTTTAGCTAAAACACAATGGATGCAAGTTTGACAGTGCCAATAAACATTTGATAAAACAAGTTCTTTATCTAATCCAAGAATCAGATCTAAAAGAAACATCTTCAGCAGATTTGTTTGGCAAATAAAAATGCARAATAAAAATAAAAAATCTAGTAAAGAAACAGGACCCGAGAGATCCATCATCTTTCAATTGTTCGACTTTATGTCTAGTTTTCATCTTGTAGTTCCTTTTGGTGCTAAAATACTATTTCATGTGTCAAACTGTATTACAGGGCTATTCAACTGGTGGAGTGACCAAAATGCAGCCCGTCAATTGGTTCATTCATCTCTTAAGTCCAAACCCCCCGTTTTCTTCTTTAATTATGAGTTCATTTAGTTAAACATACAAATCTACAGAAACGTCCGAATCTTGGCTAGAAGCTGGTAAAAACATTTCTATGATTATCTAAGACAGTTAAAACAACAAGCAGTTGAAGATAAAACTATGAAAGTGAAAATAAAATTGGTTTGAAAACCTGGCAAGTCAGAGAAGTCAAAATATTATGTGTTGAATAGRAGGCATAATGTGTTATTTTTGTTTTTGATAATGTTTACTATCACTATTTTTTTACACAGGGTTCTGTATCTATGATTAAATGCAGCAAAAATAAACGATTTCAAAGGTAACAGATTTTTTAATACTTGGTTTATTTACATAATGATTTTAATTGCTGGATGCTCGGCCCCTGTTGGTCTGCATTACCTGTGGCCCCCTGAGCAAATTTAGTTGAATAGCCCTGCTGTATTACCTTTGTCATCCTCCCATTTACTTAAATAAATGGGAACAAATTGTGTCTGTATTTATTTATAAACTGGATCTACATGGAGCAGCTTTATGAGAGATAACATGGACGATCAGCTTGACAAACCTTTTGCAGAATGAGCTCTGTCTGCCTCTCCTGGAGCTCCTGCTGCACCTGCCGCTGGTGCCTCCTCCGCTCAGAGCTCGCCTCCTCCCGCATTCCGGCCAGCAGCTGCCGCTCTTTCTCCACACGTCTGGCGTCGTCTTGTCTGTGTATCTCCCGAATCTGTCGCCGCTGCTGCTCTCTGTACACCCAGTTCCGACTCTGATCCAAAGGGAAGGAAACACAGGAGAAAAACAAACACTGAACCGAGAGTCACGTGAAAGAGTCAGCTAGCGTAGCAGCTAGCTGCGAAAGTGAAGCTAACCCGGTCTGATTAGAAAGATTTACCATGCTGAGTWGTTTTTCGTTGTTTCCTCTTAACGTGACTCCTTTTTAACTTTATAAACAAGTTACTATGAAAATAAAAAAACTAGTTTTAACTAGTTTACGCTGAATGGGATCCTAGTCTTCCTCGCGTTAATTGTGCTTAGCGTTTCGTTGCCTCGGAAACGGCGCGGTTTCCTGTGCTGAAGCCTCAGCCAATGAAAAGGCAGGAAGACGATGGCGTAATGTCCGGGAAAATCAAAACATTATTTGTCCCACCCACCTTCAACTAATTTCTATAACTTATTTGCACTTATACATATTTAAATAATCGAGATATAGTGGTACAAAAATAAAAAATGATGTACCAAATTACATGTTTTATTCTATTAAATGGTTGAAAATACCGGAAGTAGACACCAAAAATAAAAGTCTTATTACAAACTCTGTTAAAGCAGAGGGGAGGGGGCCTACATGCAGTGATTTTTGATCCTAAGCGTATTTATCCAAAAAAAAAAAAAAAAAAAAAACCCTCAACCATAGTGGAGTAAAACTGTTAAAATAATATACCTAAATAAAAATAAAACATCTCCAAACCTGAAGAACCCAGTATGTTTAACAGTAACATAAACTCACAAAATGTGTCTTTTATTCAAGATTTACTTACACAAGAAAAAAAAAAAGTCTGGATATGTCAAAGGGAGAACACAGGAATGTAATAAGGACATTTATATACTAACTAAAGTATTTACAAACTTCCTCTACTGTAGACATACATGATATATATATATATATATAAAAAACAAAACATTTTAACAGTCGTGTGACTTTTGAGACAGTAACCCATAAAAACAGCAAAAAAAACTATGTGTTCTCAGTTTTACAGAAACTCGGCCTATTTTCAGAGTAATTACACAAAGAAATAAATTGTTTAACCAGTATTTGGGAGTATATGGAAAAGTAGAGCATTTGCTTCAAACATACAACGTATACATTCCTTTTACAAGCACAAACTTTCAACATAGTTAAGACAGTAAATGTACTTGGGTGCAGTGCTGTAAAACTTTTGTTTTATGTCTACAATATTTGTGGTTATTTTCATATTTCGCTACTGTTCTTATCAAGACACACAATTCACCAAGTTTAACTGGAACCAGTTTCCTATAAACAATCAAAATGTAACCAAAAAAAAAAAAAAATAAAATAAAAAAACATTATTTCAGTTACATGTTTTTGCTTAATAGTAATAAATTATTTGAGTGAAGACAAACCACTTCAGGATGTTGAGAACAGGCAGGTGATACAAGAGTCATTGAACAATATTGTGCGTCATTATTTGCAGATAATTTAAACAGGTCTTCATTATTAGTATTGGCACAGCAGACTCTGTATAAAAAAGGAGAGCAGATTTAAAATCACATTCAAATAAGCACAGGTGATAAAGTAAAAGCAAACTACAAATGAACAGAAAATAAAAGCTGGTGTTCCCCTTAAAACCTACTCTAGAACAGCTTAAACGCAAATTATCCTTGATTCCTAATGGGCCAAAAAATCTGCTTAAACAGTACAAAAATAATTAACATAATTTCTGAAAAGATGTTTGTTTGTTTGTTTTATTTTTTCAGGACAGTTAACCTGAACAACTTGAATTGTTTTTTTTTTTAAACTTCTTTCAAGGGAGAAAAAGTTTGTGTAGCAATTTAAAATAATACTTCAAAGACAGGAGGAAAAAAGATGTTTGCCACTTAAGGTGCTGCCAACTTTACAGATACCAATATCTGAAAAATACAAAAAAATTTTAAACACCAAGTTTCACAAAAGACTGATGTCTAGAGGTTGGTTATGCACTTTCTCCCCAGAAAAGAATTTCAGTGAAGTATTTTCAATTAGAGATGTTTTGAACACAAGTAGGCAATGTGGAGAAGTTGCTAAAACAGAGCCAAGCATAAGAATTTGATGTTTGTAAAGTAAAATTGAAATGATGCGCAGATCTTTAACACAATAAGATGCACTGAAGTCCATGGTTTGTAACATTTACAGTGTTTTTGTTTCTCCAGCTGCTTGATCTGACAGAACGTCTGAGACAGGCAGCTGACTGTCCACATGCTAGGTTCCTGAGCCACCCTCAGATTCTTCAGCGAGTTTTAAACCTAAACCTGGTGAAGGAGAAGCCAAAGCGGCAGGCGGCTGCATCAACTCTTCCTCAGACTTCCTCTTAGAAGCGTCCATTTCTGCTGAACCCTCAGACTCCAGCTGTCCAGCATCACCAGCTGCTACACTCTGAGCTGATTTCAAGTCAGTGTCTGTCTGTTTCTCATCAGGTTCTGTTCCTAGGAGCTGGCTACTTCCTGGTTGTTGAAGCTGCATGTGCCTGAGGGGAAAAAAAATTAAAAAAAAGTGTGAGGGATGCACGATATTGGAAAAGACATTGCGATTTTTCCAACCCTATTGTGCTGGGACCTAAAGTTTCTGTTTCCTATAATTGTGTTTTACCCAACATTGCCTCCATGCCTCTTAGTTTCTGTATTTGTCAGGCTTTAATTAGGATCCATGCTAAACCGTATTTTACCTCTTTTCCTCGTTTTCATCAGCACCCTCCTCTTCTAAAAATTTTTTAATAAATAAATAAATAAAAAAAATTGAGATTAATCGCAAAAATATCTTGAAATTAATCGCATTAAAATTTTTTAATCTATGCCCAGCACTAGTTTCTTTTCTTACACAAAGCCCAAGGATCCTTCAACATAAAATCTGTTTAGTTATTTATGGTTTACACGTTGATTTAGATTGCCTCCTACATCACAGGACCTGCGATGTGACTGTAGCGCACACGTACATCGCCATGATGATGCTCAAATAATAGATCAGCCCTACAAAGTATGCTTCAAATCAACTTTCTATTACCACACAGAGTCAGTGCAAAACAAGTGAAGATATAAATATTTACAAGTTCTGTTATGGAGACAAGACAGTCTGAATAAAAGCTTTAAAACAAGAGGAGAAATACCCTCAAGAATTAAAAACAGAACTCTAGTTAATTCTTGTTTATTCAAGAACTTGAGACCCAAAAGTGAGAATTTACCCCAATAAACTGACTGAACTCATTTACTCCTCACCCTGAACCAAACAATACGTAGGGAGCTCACTGGTTTGTACTCTGGGTTTCTGAAATGTCAGGACTTTTTAAGACCCTTTAAAGACCATTACGATTCAAATTTAAGACTTACGGGAATTACAGAAAATTTATTGTAAATTTTACTATACCTTGTCTGAACTTCTCAGACTGAACTACAAAATGTAAACCAAATGAAATGCTAAAATAGTAAAAAAAAATAATGTTGCTGGAAGAAGCAATGAACGAACAAACAGATTTAAGACATGACCAAATGTATTTTAAGATTTAAAATGGAAAATCTGGACATTTAAAAAAAAACTTCTTAAACTGAAGGCTTTTCATGACTTTTTAAGAGCCTGCAGAAACTCTGGTATTGCTGTTTGATACTAAAATCTTTTTATTATCTTAAACACCCAACTCCAATTATTGAACAATATAAATCGATACACAGTGATGCTGTAGTACCGTAATGTAATCCTGCAAAGAAACATAAATCATATCAGAATATTCAGTGTGGTTAATGCTGCATGAGCAATCAAAAATAGTAGTAAAGAAATATAAAGAATATTCTTAATTGTATTTCTGCTAAAGACAAGAAGTGCAACGTCAGGAGACTTTACTCACAATTTGTTTTGATCTTTGTCTTGAGCTTTCACATCTGCTGGGTTTAAGATGAAAACCTTTTTAAGCTCATTAAAACGCAAACGTGACTCAACTCCCAGTGAGAGAAATAAACTTACCCATTTCCTGAACCACTTGGCAGACGTGATCTGGTTTATCCGTTAAATGTTTAGTCATCAGATCACCACCAGAGGCGTCAACCAGGAGGTCACAGTTGAGACAGATGAGAGTCAGTCTGAAGAGAAAAAGAAGGATCTTCCTACAGTTTCTGTTTCAGTTGATTGTTTTTAACCTAAATGTAAATTTGTATCCTTACTCACTTTGCTCCCGGTGATTTTTTCTGCTGGTCCATTCTCAAAAATCTCTGTTTGCTGATGTTACTATGAAATCTAACAGACAGAAGATTAAAAAAAGTCACTTTTTTTTAAAGACTCTACGTCTAAAACTGGTTTAGAGAGAGCAGCTTTTACTCACTTTATCATGTGATTCCCAATAGAAGCTTTGCAGCTGGTCTGGTAGCTGCACGCTCCGCAGTGTGTGAGCATTGGAAAATGTGAGAAGAAGTGGTCGACCACAGTGTTGCACTCGATGCACGTGTGGAGGTCCCTGTCGATGCTGGAAAACATAGATGACATTTTTCAGCCACTCATCAGCGGTGTTTCAAATCTACTGAAAAATATTTGTGAGAAAAAATTAAACACGTTGAAAAGAATGAAAGTTATAAAAACCAAAACTCTTAGCAGTAACGTCCAGAATGAGTTATATATATATATATATCAGAAATGTCGTCTCAGGGCTCTGTACACAAAAAACTAAAAATCTAAAGAAGCCAACAGACTGTGTTGACTCTTCACTTCGTCAGTTTCCCATCCTGAGCAGCACATTGGTGACAGTGGAGAGGAAAAACTCCCTTTTAACAGGAAGAGACCTCCAACAGGACCAGGCTCAGGACAGGCAGCCACCTGCCTCGAAGGTTTTCTTAAATAAATGCCTAAAATAGCACAAAATATTTAGGTTTTGAAAATAAATAAATAAATAAATAATTTAATTGTGTGAATTCACACATTAAGTAATCAACCTTAAACATTCTGTTGTTCAGAAGGACAAAGCTGAGCTACCAGAGGTTCCTGAGCGCCAGGTTGTTTCTGGAGAGTCGACGCTGCTGCTGCTTTTTGCTCGGATCCGTTTTGTTCTTGTTTTTCGGTCCAAAGATTGATTTAGCTTTGGACAAGTTGGCCGAAGCTTTGAGCGAGGGTGAACTTGGTGGTTCTGCCCTGATGGTTATACCAGACAGATCGGGGGACATCATGGCGGAAGGTCCCTTTCCTGAGAAGGAGGCTCTGATCGTCACCTACCAAAACAGCAACACGAGTTTTGAAACGCCTCGTACTTTACAAATCTACGATAAACGACAAACTGATGACATCAGCACTGGGGCAGGACCTTTGTACCCGGAGGAAGACCCTCCAGAGCTTTAGGTTTCCTGAAAGTCTTGTGAAGGTGAGTCCTGTGGTCAATTTTCTCCTTGTAGGTCAGGAAATTCAGTCTGCATCTGCCACATCGATGGATCCCTTTTTTCTGGAAGAAGGGTGCACATAAAAAATGCAGAAATGTGATTTGAGCCCAAATACTGATTCAGAAGTCAATAAAAGTTTATGACAAATCTGAAAATAATCAACTTTATTTCTTATTAAAAAGGGACAATTAACACCACTTTATTTTCACCTGACAAATTGCTGCGTATGCGTCTATGTGTGCTTGTCTGTCTGTTAGCAAAATATCTCATAAACCAGAAGACACATTTTAATGAAACTCAAAGACATGACTGAATATACGTCTACAGCTAATTTACCTTTGGAGTTAACCCTATTCAATATGGCCACCATCTTTAACAAATGTAAAAATGACTTTCTTTTCTTATCTTTTCAATCCTGCTCAAAAGAAACACCCTACCTGATGTTTCATGTAGTGCTGCATGTATGAATGACAGGATCGAACAACTTTCAGACAGAAGGGACAGAGCATGTCTTTTGTGTTTTCGTGGACTCTTCGGAAATGCGTTTCCACTTCTGAGAAGAAAGACGACCTGAAATTGCACACCTGTGGAGTCGAGTCAATACAGTCAGTGTTTTGTACACTTTAAAAAATAAAATTAAGTAAACAATAAGAACAAGCAGTTAGACCTGGCAGACATAAGGCATTTCACCAGGTTTGTGGGTGGTCTTCATGTGTTCCAGCAGAAGCTGCTCTGACTCAAACGCCAGCTCGCATATCTTACAATTAGCTGCGAAGGGAGCAGAGGGGACAGTTTATTGATAAGCTTCTCATCACATCCAGACTGAGCCTCCTTCAGAAAATCAGATTTTACTTGGAGATTCAATGGGGCTGTGAGCACTCTCGATGTGGCACTGCAGCTGGAACGGAGTCATGTACTGTCGGTAGCAGTGGTGGCAGGTCGTGTGGCTCTCCCAGCTCTCGCTGTTCTGCTTTTCCAGCTCCAGGTGGTGTTTCATGTGGTTCATGAACCTGCACGGGAACACACACACACACACACGCACACACACACACACACACCCCAAGTGAAAATGAAACTCTTAAACATGCAGAATCCCAACAACCATTAGGCAGAGTTTTGTGGCGATGACTGCATAAGACAAGACAAGCACAAATAAAAAAAATTAATAAATGTGAGAAAAAGTCAACATAACCTGAACAGCTGAAGCAAAACAGAAAATAATAATTATCAAGTATTCCTTGAAGGAATGCATATCGCCTGCCACCTTTCAGGTCAGAATTTAACACTAAGATCATCTTCGTAGAAATTTTGGGCAGAATTTGAGTCAAATAAAGGAGATATTTGAGTCTATAGTAGGGTTGGGCATAATCGTATCGTGTGCAATTAATCGTCAGAAAAACAATCGATTGTTTTTTGGCCCTTGATGATTAATATGGTTAATGTCACCAGGCAGAGACCGCTTGGTGCTCCTCTCCGCTTCAAATATGACGAACATTAAGAAAAAGTTCTGTAATTTATTTACCTATCAACACAATTTTAAATCTGATGTACAGGTATAGCCTGAAGTCTGTAATTTTGGCATAATTTGGAACAGATTTTTATGAAGAGCAAATCTTTCCCACTAAATTGGTCATGTGACTAGGACATGTGACCAGGAATTGGTTCCAGTGGCTTATCAGTTGTACATGTACAGCTAATTATGATTTTCTAGAAAATTTATTAAAGTCTCTTCAACATTTCATGAGATATTTTGCTGACAAAGCAGACTCCAAATAGTTAATGGCAAAATATTAAATTAAGGTTAGCGCTCAGAATGTTTCTTGTGAATGACTCAAATACAATCATTTAGCATAACTTTGTGCTTATTATGTAAAAGTGGGTTAAAAGACATTTTTTGCGTTTGCAAAGGATGATAATCTGTGGCGACCAACTTGCCCCGATTGTGTGATATTTTGCCAACATTACAGAAAAACACACACAGAAACATAGACAAAAGAATTATCACCTAATTATTAAACGAACAAAAGCACAAAAAAGAGCTTTTGACTTTAATACTAGAGGATCTCTTCATTTTTCAAGCATGTAAAAGTAATTAAAATGTGAAGGATAACTTCATTATTCATGTCTTGTGCTCATGACTCTCTTCCCAAAGGTATTTAAGATAAATGAAGAATTCGTCTCACTCCTTATTTTCTAAGTATGTATAATGGGTGTCATAATATCAGCAATTACACGAAGATTTTTGTTTTGTGTAATGATGTAGTGCTCCGCGGCTGCTCCACAGAAAGCTGCCGCCTCTGCCCTGACGAGGCGCGCTTCATTTTTCAGCCCCTGCATTCTGCTGCCTCAGCTCCCCAAACAAAGATTTTCATGTGGATGAACTATGACCCCGACTGTGAGAGTGCCGCCGCAGTACAAATGTGCTTCCCCATTAAAAGCAGCTTACAGACCTTTTTTTTGCAGTGTTCCGAAGCAAAGTTATTTAATCACAGGAGCAGTTTTTGTGCCACGCAAACTARCAGTCATTTTTCACCTACAGGCCCAAGAGGGAAAACAGTCTGAGGGTGTCATCCATCTGAGAGGACCTGTTCTTTATTGGCACAGGACTGATATCTTTTTGTTGGCTCCTTCAAGGACTTGCCTGCCTTTTGACTGAATATTTGTCAGTACGACACGGTTCCTGACAAATAAAACTGATTTTTCAACAAACCAGAAAAAACGGTCTACAAAAACTCATAGAAACAAAATGCCTTATACCTGATGTTATTTTTGAGAACTTTCAAACAGCTTTGGCATTTGAACGTTGTGTTGGTTTTTTGCGCCGCCATTTTTATCGGATCTCCCTCGAAGCGGCCGTAGTAGAAATCTGAGACCAGCATGATGATCTTGTGTGGACCCGTGCTCGGAGCAGACGGAGGCTGACTTGCCACAATTCCACGGCAGCACTGAAATAGAAAAAAAAGGTGGTTTAGCTCTGTAGCCCAGATAATCTAATTTATTACAGCAATGAGGATCACATGCAGGACATCTTAGCGTAATCTTGAAAAACATCTATGTAAATCAGGTTATTGTTAGTTTATAGGACATAAATACTTATCTGATAATTTAACCTGTAAAGTAGACAAACATATGTTTTGTAGGGAGGTGATTCTGGTACATTATGGTCCACTGTCAGGCATACTGACCATTATATGAAACTTGAGGGATTCCTCTGACAGAAATTCTTCTCGACAATTGGGACAGTTTTTCTTTGCGATGCCATTTTCCATCCGGATGGTTACTTTTGCCGGTGCTATGAAAACCGACAATTAAGAGTTATTATCTACAGCTACGATTCTTTTAAATGGTTCAAAACATCAAAAATCACTTTAAAAGGTAGTGACTTACTGAAATCAAGCTTTGTTTTTTTGACTACACTATCTACTTCCTGTGACGTCAATGCCCGCTTGACTGTAATTTGATCTGAAAGAAGTCAAACCAAAACATTTACAACTTGCTCATTGGCAGCTGATGGTAAAGTAAAGCGAACACCACAGTGAGGAAATCACTTTTGTTGACGATGTTATTGTCCTTCACAGGCGCAGCAGGGCTCATAGAAACACCCGGAACAGATTGTGAGATGGGCCGTTTGAGCTGCGGCTGCTGACCGGGTTTTGCTGAATACATCGCAGGGCTCTGGACATTAGATAAAGTCACCACGTTATTCTTGATCTGTTGGACCTGAGGCCTGTGGACCCCGCCTGGTATCACAGACGGCGAAGACGCTTGCTGGAAAATTTGCGAATGAGGGGCTGAAAGACGGGAGGACACAAACCTGGGATCAGCAGGAAAAAAAAAAAAAGACAAAACTGTTTTGAGGCGAGTGCAACAAAAGCATCTGAATTTACCTGGTACAATTGTAAAAGATGTTCCAGGGGGATACTGAGCCCCAAGGGCGGCAATAAGATCATTGCTGTTTGTTAATTGTGGAGAAGTGACAATAAAACCCTGAAAAAAAGAAGAAATAAAATAAATCCACTACATGAAATAACCGTGAAAACCCACTGGTGCATGGGAAGAACATGCAAACTTCACCCTTTCCTGTGAGCTTCTTGCTGAGAGGTGAGAGCTCAAACAACTGCACCACTGAGCCCCTTTCCAAAAAGGTAAACTACCTGATTATTAACAATGACAGGCTGCGGGGTCATTGTTGTCAGTGTGGGTGGTGCAGGTTTCGCTGTGGGCACAGGAACACTCAGAGGCAGAACTACCGGTGAGGGGACATCGACGGACTGAGGAGGGGCTAGTTTTGTTTTCTGCGTCACAACACTGTCCTTCCGACGAGGTGCTGGTTTAGTTTTATCATCTTTTTGATTATTGGCTGCAAAAACATAAACAGAAGCATTTAGTCTTTACAGGTGGAAAAGAAAAAACAACAAAAACAAAACAGGTGCTTAAAAGCTTAGCAGGTAAAAAAAAAAAAAAGCTAAAACATACAGAGCACTCCAACAAAGATGGGTTCGTCGTCATCATCCTCAATCAGGTGAACCTGAGGTGCTGGTTTCTGCCACGGCTCCAGGTCCTCCTCCACGCACTCCATAAAAAGCTCAGACATGGTGAACCTGAAACAAAGGAACAGCTGACAGTTGTGACCACTGAGGACGAGAAAACTGGTCAAGCTCATCGCGTACTTCAAAAGAAATGAGAAAATTCTTGTTTTCTCCAGGTGACAAGAACAAAATCCACCCTTTTCCAACTGAGCACCATGGCCTCAGATTTTGAGGTTTGCAGCCGCTTTACACTTGGCTGCAAAGCGCCCCGATGAAAGCTGGAGACCACGGCACGAGTAAGCCAACAGGACCACATCATCCACAAATCGCAGAGATGGACTCCCTCCACCCCCTGACTAAACCTTATTTGATCTCAGAGTTTTAAAAACAATTTAATTACCTCATGTATTATTTTATTGTTGAATAGTTTAGATAGTACAGCGGGTAAAATACGTATTAAACACGTCACCATTTTTCTCAGTAAATATATTACTAGAGGCGCTAATGACATGAAATTTTCACCAGATGTCGGTAACAACCCAAGTGATCCATACATACAAAGAAATCAAGCCAAAAATGTCCAGAAATGAAGTTAGTGTAATAATGTGGAATGGCACAGGGAAAAAGTATTGAACACATGAAGAAAAGGAGGTGTAAAAATGCATGGAAAGACAAGACACCAGCTGAACTCTCTCAGTAACTAGAAAGCAAGCCTGCCGCTTGTCAGTGCAAGTTAATATCAGCTGGTTCAGTCCCAAATGATGGCCAGGTATCACACAAGAACCATCTGATGATGGGTAAA
>NW_013952407.1:4099104-4101528 GCF_001266775.1 Austrofundulus limnaeus | reverse complement strand
ACTTTTGGCCGTACGTTCACTTTTAGTATGGCTTCCACGCAATCCTTTATAAATGAGACCCCAGAGCTGTGACGATTCCTCAGCTCCACAAGACACAGACAATAGATTTGTTGCTGCGTAAAGCTGTACGTAACTTGTGGATCAATGCCAACTGTTCTGCAGGCTGATATCACCACAAGAAGAATTGAGGACAGCGTGTTTTTTTTTGTATTGTTTTTTTGTATCACACCAAACAAATTACAATCAGGTATTTTACTGTAGTTCCGAGCTGAGTTGTGCAGCTGAACGAGATATTTCATGATTCTAAAATATAAATCACCGCGGAAGAAACCTTTGGCGCTGCGACTCGTTTTTTGACTTCAACTATTTACCATAATAAATATATTTCTAAGTTCTACCAAACTCATAAGTTCCTTTGTGTTTACAGTTATTTAATAAAGATGTGTAAAGTTGGAAATGTCTCTCAGCCTCATGCGCCGCTGAAGACAGCAGCTTCACACACACGTGCGCACAAACCAACACCCACACACCTTTGCGTGTAGCAAACGCGTTTTTACACCACACTACTYATTTAGACAGTTTTCTCACTCATTCTCCATTTAAAGGGCCAATATTATGTTTCTAACTGATGTTAGGAGCTCAGAAGACAGTTTAAGTTTCACTTTCGGTTTTTCACCCCTGCAGGAGTCATGGGCCATGAGGAAGCTCGGCTTAAAGACACGTCCCAGAGGTGTTTCTGGTCCCCCACCTGTCGTTTTGCTCCTCAGCATGGCTTCCTAAAAACGCTGCAGGATTTCTCAAACATGCATGAATGAGTCAAAGCAACGCTTTGGGCATGTTTTTTTATGAGAGTATAACATTATAACATGATATACAACTCAAAAAGTTGATTTTACATTATATTGACCCTTTGATGTACATTTTCCTGCATCTAAAACTAATTTCTGATCACACAGAGAGGACAATCTGAGGAGAATCTCACGCTAGACACATTTACATCTATTTTACAGATTTAAATGGAGGCGTGTCAGGGGAGCTCTCAGCTGAAAGCTGTGCAATTCTTTATGCATGAGACCCCAGATGTTCTGTTGGCACTACTTTCAACAAACGTGGCATCATTACATGATGTCACTGGGATTTAAGGGCATTTCATATATATATATATATAAACCCAAAGACTCTAATGTTAATGAGTCCAGAAGAATTTGCCAGGTCTAAAATATGATGTAGCAACTAATAATAATAATAATGCATTCGTCTTTTCTAGACACTCAAAAACACATTAGATCATCCATTCATACACACATTCACGCACTGATGATGGTAAGCTACACTGTAGCCACAGCTGTCGTTGTATGACAGAACACAAGCTCCACAGACTGTGTCTCCCAAGATGGCGACACTGTAGATCGATAGCTGATTTTAAGCCGGTTCAGATAGCACTGTTCTTTATGAATTCATTTAAAAAGCGTTACACGATATAATTAATAATTGTTCAATCTTAACTATTGATACTGTAAATGAGTTTGGATTCAACTAGAGCATTTGTAGCAGACAGTATGATGAGCTAATGCTAGTAGAAACAAGATGCTATTATTAGCTTCACGCTAGCTAAGCTAAGCTAGGCTAGGAATATTCCGCAGTTTATGACTTAAGCAATTATAGACATTATAGTTTAATGCAATCAACAGCCCGACAATCCAACTATCACTAGATTGCATTAGGTAATCTATGAGTGCAGCGGAACACCGAGCAGATGTGTGCTAATCTATGCCACCTTTTCAGCAGCCGGGAAGCTAATGCTAACACCATTCTCTTTCAGGCTGTCGCTATTTGACCCGCTGCTCTCTCCCTGCTTCGATGTTAACGCAGAAATCTGATTTTAAACCTAATTTAATACAAATTCACTTCCAAGCCAACGACTCATTACGTTGCATAAAGGATATATTCAACCATATCGATCAGACAGCTGCATAACATTAGCATCTTTTCTGAAGAGGACGGGGGTCTGACACAAAGACATGTTCTGCAGGATTTGGGTGTCAGCTCACCTCTTTCGCTCCCGATCTCTGGGCTCATGGACCGAGCCTTTCAAGGTGCAGTTCAGTTTTTAGGACAATCTGTGGTCTGAACCCAATGGTGTTCACGGACTAACTCCGCAAAACATCACACACACATCCCTCACAGAGAGCGATTTTCCGCTGTACTGTCGGCTCAAAGGCAGCGGAAACACTCGGAACGTCTGGACCAATCAGATGTCAGGGATGAGACTGCTTCCCATGCTCTGTGGCGGGATTTTAACCAGGATACAAGACTTCCAGGACTACCAGGACCAGTTTTCCTGATCTTCAGGCATGTGTCTTAGTTTAGACTGTAAAAAGAATTCGTCTATATACGGAAGAGGATTAGGGCCGTATATATATA
>NW_013952407.1:4089567-4093556 GCF_001266775.1 Austrofundulus limnaeus | reverse complement strand
GACCTATACAATTTTTTTCTTTTTGATCTGACATGTTGATTTTCTTCTTAAAAATAATAATAATTCCTCTAAAACCCTAAGTGCAAAACCATTTTGAGAGTCTCAAATGTAAGTTATCGGTGATGTTTTGCAGCATAAATGATAAATAAACGAAAAGTGTTTTGGTTGTTTCTCAGAGGGAGGAAGAGCAGGTGAAGTTTGTCTGATCTGAGTCTGACTCTGTCCAACAGGTGGCAGTCTGGATTTATTAATGTGCAGCAGAGGAGCCTCCCAGCTTTAAACTCAAAAAGAAACCATTTCCTTTCTGTTGACACGTTGATTTTGGTTTGGTAAATTAATTTTTATTTACTTTTTTTGTCTGATGATGATGAGTTTTACTGCTGTTTCCACAGTATATTAACAAAACTGTTTTCTTTATGAACACATGCACCACCCTCAGAGTTCTGTTCTTTTCCTTTTGGCTTTGATTTCCTTGTGAGTACAAGAGTGAACAATCTGTGGAAATATTTCTGAGGTATTAACACAGAATGTTGGACTTTATGTTGTGACTATTTAAGTAACCACACTGCAGCTCTTAAATGTAACCATTTTYCTTATTATTAAAGTGTCTGCATCATGAGCATTTCTTTTTATAAAAAAGGAAGGTGTTTTCTTTGTGATCTTTTTATGTTTCTGCAGCTTCAACTACTTTTATTCCTAAAAAATATAAAGATAAAACCAAAAAGAGCTCAAAACCTCTCATTTTTGTCATTTTGTCTGATGGATCATATTCCTGTTCAATAAGAATCAATAAGAATTTGAAATGCAGAAAGCCTGAAAAGTATTTAATTTCAACCAGAAATGTTTAAAGCAAACAAGATCAAATAAATATTACACGCTTTCTTTTTAATTTATGACCACGATGTTGCAATTCCAGGACTGCTCTTGTCCTTTAACAGTATTTCTTTGTGACATTTAATACAGAATATTTTTATTTCAACATTTCATGTGTGCAAACATCTACCTCCTTCTTATGAAATCGATTCATGTCGCAGCAGATCTCTGTCAAACATCTTTTATGTTATTTTTGTATTTTGTTGAATGCGTTGGTGGTTCTGAAGCTGCTGGAGGCTTCATTCGATAAAACATCTGGATTTTATGGGAAGAGCAACTTTTCAACAGTGGGATTGTTTTAGGATTTTCTTTTTGTGCTTTATCTTTGTTTGTTTGTTTTGCCTGTGTTTCTTTTTGATTTATTTTCCATGTGACTACATAAAAACATAAAGCATGGATATGTTTAATGCTCTATGGTTCAGAGTTTAGTAGACAAGTCCAGGAATGTGTTTGGTTTTCTAGTGAAACATTTTATTTGAATGCGCTTCTGAAGTGAACACAACATTAACAAGTTAATGCAGTGGTTCACTAACATTTTCTGCCAGGAAAAGAAAGTTTCCTCCCCATCCCCACCCCCCTGCCCCCACACACACTTACAGTGTCCAAACAAACACACAAATATACTGTTTCACACCACAACCTTTTGCGTGGCACTGGCTATTGAACTAATACAAGTAAACAGACATAAAACACTGGTTGCAATAAAATAAACTAAAAACCACCTTTTAGCTTCACTAATATTATTATTATTATTATTATTATTATTATTATTATTATTATTATTATTATTATTATTATTATTATTATTATCTTCCAAAATGCTTCTCTTTGCAAAATGGGTTTAAAATGAACAACTTCCTGAGAGGAAAATAACTGAAGGCTTGTTGATCAGAAATCATCCATGCAGTTTTAACTTCAGCGTGGCTTTATTTCTCTGATTGTAAGTTATGTTTTACCTGCTGATAATGTCAGATATTTATTAACAAAAAACAGCGTAATTGAGTTTGTTTTTAAGAAAAAAGAAACTTCAGACAATCACAGCTGAAATTAGATGCAGATGCTTCCTTTTTTCAACACAAGACCAGTTGCTGTTTGTTTATTTCATCATTTGAAATCTGGGACTGTATTTCAGTGATATTTAGGAAAAAATAAAATAATAGGCATGGCCTGCTGGAACGGTCCAATCATGGCAGGTTTACAAAATATTCAAAATCTATTTATAGGAAAACATTTTTTATTAAAAAAGACATCTCATGATCATCTCTTACAAAAACACAGCACAAGATGAATAACTTTATTAAGTATGAGTGGCTTTAAAAGAAAACTCATCTGTTTCTTTAAACTAATTGTGATTTTATGCTGAAGTTGCCTGCAGATTTTTGAGCGAAACAACAAAGGAAGAAATGTTAGTTTTAGTCAGATTATTGAGTTTAACAACAATAAAGGCCGGAGCCTGGAGCAACATGAGTTTTCATTCAAGACTGGCCAATTTGAGATTTACTGGAATGAACCGAAGATCTGTGCAAAAGCTACCAATTACCCAGTTAGAGCGGAGAACAAAGGCTTATTTTTATCTCTGCCTGCGCAAAATAAGTTGTTATGAACTAAATGAAGAAAGTCACGGCATGCAGTTGTTTTTTTGTTTTGTTTCTTTTGCCTGCCCTCGTGAAACTACAAGTTTAATCCACAAATGTTAAAGTTTCTGTTTATCTACATTGCACTATAATGATGTAACTATTAGAACTGGAATGTTTTATGATATGCAGGAGTTGGCTTTTCAAAAAGACATTCATCAGGCAGTGATAAGGAAAGGGGGGAGGCTGGTGGTGTTTTCTCCCAGGTTTTTCTGCAGACTGATGAAAGTAGACTCTTTATATTTTCCATATCTGGACAAAAAAGTTGGATGGACATTTAATGGTATAGGTGGGTGTAAAATCTAATTAGCTTCCATTAGATTCTGTTTAAAGTGACAAATGTTGCCAAAAATGTCACTTTGTAGAAATTAAGTTTAAATAATTTGCCAAAAACTAAAAGCAGGAACTTAAACTTGATCATTTTTGTAGGTAAAAAACAGACAGGAGTGTTTCCAAGATGGAAAAAATAAAAACTAAACTACTAAAGGACCAACAAGACAAAACTGCTCAGATTAAAATAATGCGTGAATCTATAGTTGGAGTATTTTTTTAYCTGTGATTGTTTGAATCAGACTGTTAGTTTAATCTCTTGTTGGTTATAAGAAAACGGTTGTGTGCTGCTTTTCTCAGATTTCTTCTGAACACACCAATTGTCTGTGTTGCTTTTGTTTGTCTGTTAKTGTTCACAAACAACGAAACAACAAGCACAAGAAAAGCAAGTATTTGTTAACCGTTTGATAATTGAGAGAGCAATAAGCACTCATATGCAGATTTTTGTATTATTATATTAGTTACATTTAAAAATGTGTAAGTTTTAATGTAATATTTGCTCAAAGGTTTTTGTTCCCCTCAAGTCTAAATGACATTTTTGAACAGTTTATGTAATATTTTTCTTATAGGCATTTACTGTTTAAACATTTGCAATAATTGAATAAAAAGTTTAAAGATTAAATATTTATTTAAACTTATATAGACTGAATAAATAAATGGTTCGAGACGCTGTAAGATTTCCATTTATGTATTTACAACAAGTCATTGGTTGGGAAATTTCCACTTAAATAAATACCATGATGTCTCCTTTTGACCTAAAAGCCTTTTTGAACACATTCCTCTAAACATGTGGTTGAGTTAGTTATGCAAACATCTTTTTATATTTATAGATTGTTACTTTGCAGTGTAAGCAGTTGTCATTGCTGGAGCAGCAACTTTTAAGGTGATATTTTCTACTGCTGACTTATTTTTTTTCTGCAAATGGTGGGAATGTTGTCWTTTTTAGACCCTTATTAAGTTTCCAGACTCTTAAATGTGTTTTTATAACATCTAAAAATAATACTGATGCTGTATTTCTGAAAAAATATAGCATTATGCATAAAAAGAAAAAACTACAAAACACAGCAAAAAAATAAAATAAAAGACATATTAAGTTTTGTCCTTGTAAAAGTTGCATTACAGTAAAGAATTTTGTTTAGCTGTATATAAAGA
>NW_013952407.1:4083694-4087999 GCF_001266775.1 Austrofundulus limnaeus | reverse complement strand
ATATAAAGGTGGTCATCGCCCCCTGGGCCTCCCCTTGGTGGCGCCCATGCAAAGGAGCGCAATTACATCAGATACGTTTAATTTTACAGTTTGTGCAAAAATAAAAACACAAAAGACTTTGTTACAAAACTCTTCCACAAGTTCCTTCTGAAAGTCAAAATTCATGATTGTTTTAAAAAGCGACTGAATTTATAAATATAGGTTTGTCTAAACCGGACAACAGTTTTCATCGCTTTTTTTCCGCTTTAAATATTTTAAACAGATCTTTTCAGATCTCAGTTAAAGTCCCCGCGTTGTTTGGTTCAGTGATAATAAAGCAGAGATAAAAGCTGCCGCGCATCAATGTTCGGATCAGCACGAGCTGACTCCCGCAGCATCTCCCGCTGCGCGGCGGAGGGATACAATAACCGCTGTCATCGTCGTGCTGAGGCTTTTGCAAAGCAAAAAATGTCTGCCTAAGGGAAACTCGTAACTGATATATATAGAGGATATTTTCCCACTCATAGGCGCTCAAGCCCACATTTCGCCTGTTTGAGGGGTGTTGACAGAAAGCGACTCTTCACCAGATCACCCTAGTCGGGATTTTATTCGGAAAACAGGTAAAATGTCATGGGGGGGAGTTTGCCAGAAAGCTTTCGGACCCGTGAAAGAAGTTGGGAGTTGAGAGTGAGAGAGCGACAGAGAGAGACCATCGTTGCGTTTTTGTTTTCTGGAGCTGGAGACTGAGATTGTTGCCTCCAGTGTCCGCTCGTCTGTACCGGTTTGTAACTCACGTTTTAGGTCACTGACTCGTCTCCCTCGTACTACTGTCCACAAAGACAGCAGTAAGAGGTTGCAGCTATTTCCAACCCATATGAGCGAGTAACTGCAGCTAGCGTTAGCCAGCTAGCTCACCGCAGCTACCAGCAAACCATCGTCACGCTCGAAAACTGCGCTCCACAAATCACTGACATTGACACGGTCTGTAGCAGAGCAATGTGAGGATCGTATAAATGCCTTACTATCTGCGTGCGGCGTTATTTCAGAGTTATTTTGTCCCTGCATTGACGCGATGCTGCAGGTTCCTGACATCCATTCAGAACGCTCCCAGCAGCGCTCTTATTTGTCTCCGTCGCCCGATAAAATTAATAAAACTGAATGGCTGTGAGCTTATTAAACTGATTAAATATAAGTACAAGACGCGCAAACTGTCAGTGTCTTCACAACGATCCAATGCCCGGAGTCAACTTTACTTCTCGGTGMTGGTCTTTTATTCTGCATCCACAGCAGACAGCTCCCGTGGCAGTCATTTCCCGAAGAAGTAGTCCCCGCTGTTAGATAAAGCAGCTAAAGATGTGACCCTGATGGACTGTGTGCGTTTTTTTGTCCAGGTTTCTAGATCGCCAGGATGAATCCTCAGCAGCGGATTGCCGCTCTCGGAACAGACAAGGAATTAAGTGACCTGCTGGATTTTAGCGCGGTAGGACACAGTTGTTTTCAGCTGATCTTAAAAAGTGTAAAAAGGCTGCAGCATGAGATTCCAGGTTTCCAACAATGTGTATGTGTGTGTKTTTTTTWAATATGACTGTTGTATTGAGGACAGGTGAACAGCTAATGGAACTTTTAGTGTCTTTTTCTGGCAATTACACACCAGCAACAAGCCTAATTATATAGTTTGAAATAAAAAACACTGCTTTGAAAAAGGTTATGATACTGAACATTACRAATGAAAACTGCTTGTTTTTATAGCTCCACTCTGGTTATTTGTACATTACATCACCACCTACTTAGAGCAACTCATTCTCAAAATCTTCACTTTCCTGTTTTATGTGACTTAAAATATTCCCACAGTTTCCATTTTTTATGTATTTGGGTCTGCAGTCACATAATGATTTTAATGTTAGTGCCATCAGTTGATTAATAAATGTACTATAAGATTAACTGTTGATGGAGCTAATTCCTCCATCAGCTGAAGAAGGGGTAGAACAAGATCAGACTATAAATATATAATTGCTACTTTATTTTTAATTCAGGTGAAAAACATATTCCAAGAATTTTGCTAAATTATCGTACCGTAAAGAATCTAAAAGCCAAATTTGTCAGTTATCTATGAGTTTTATTAAAGCTAATTATTTCGATGGTTGCTTTTTACTCTTCTGGATCTTTTATTTCATTTGAGCTTTTTGTTTGTACTTTTACTTCCAGATGTTTTCTCCGCCTGTGAGTGGAGGAAAAAACAGGCCTACAACACTTGGAAGCAGTCAATTCAGTGCAGCAGGTAAGACTTGAGCCTTTAAACCTATTTTTTTCTACAAACCCCCTGCTATGAGGTTTCTGTTTATCCCTGCTTATGTGTCTTAAAGCTTGCACACACACATACAAAAAAAAAATCAGTTGTTAGGTCTTGTCTACTTCTGTTGGGATTGTTTCTGGGCTTGTTTATAAATGGGAGGAAAAGTGTCTTAGCCTTCAGTCTTGAATGTAATTCCTCTTCCTCTGTGTGATGGCTGTTCGCTCTCCTCACATCTGGTGCTTGAAACCTGAGCCGTCCATCTGGAATTGTAGAGCAGCGCTGCAGTAAAGATGTTGAACAAAGCACACTTTGGACCACAGACAAGTGCAAATGTTTTATTGATCCATTTACGGTTAGAGTGCTGTGAATGCTAATCATGTTTGCATTACTGTCAGATGGATAAATAATGCATAAATCAGGCACGTTTAGGCTGTAATGATCAGGTGTTCTCAGGTGCAGGGACCGTTCACAGAAGCTGCTGCGACTGAGGATTTGTTGTGATGTGTGTCCACACGTCTGGGCCGGAGCTGCTTTTGGACTCTGGTTTCACAAAACAGTAAAATGTTTTGACTGAAATACGCGGAGACTTATAAATTCTTCATCCAGTAACAGATTCTCACACGTTTTCTTTCCATTATTATTATTATTATTTTTGTTTAATAACGCATCTGTGGATAGCTTAAGCTGCAATAAGAGGAGTTCAGGTTCTTTGCTTCTGGATCGCTTCCTCTAGAAATAAACGTTTCAGGACATTAATCTGAAGCACATCTATTGTCTGATGTGCTACTACAAAAAGTCAACAATCAAGCATTATGTTTTCTGAAAGCGTGTCTTGTGCGCATCCACAAAGCCTCATTGTCGACAGTTATCTGTGAAACGAAAGCCACACATTGCGTAGAAATGACAAAGAAAGAAGAACAGAGCTGTCACACATGAACTGTGGCGCTCTGAGGAGGACTTTTATGATACCTAATCATTCAAGTGAGAAGGATGTTGTCTGCGTTTCCACTGAAATCTTTATTTAGTTGAACTGAAAGCAAAACGTCATTACAGTATGTGTTTGCTGCTAAAATGCTGGGCGTCTGTTGTTGTACAACACTGTTGTGTCTTGAAGATTCAATTTCTTATAAACATTATGAAACAGATAAAAGGTGCATCTGTCAATTATTATTATTATTTAAGATTTTAGATGATGTCAGGTTGTGTTTTAAAAATCCACCATGAAAACACCTTTGATTTTATAATGCCACCTTTCTTTCCAAATGTTCTATTCTGAGTGATGTAAACACAACTTGGTGGAAACTTTCTGTAAACTTTTAGTGAGCATTGGTTTCATGGAACAGGAAGTTCTTTATGTTAATTTATAAAAAAATAAGTGATGTGAGCACCTCGTAAGGGCAGCACAAGATTTGATCACATCTAATCAAATGAAAACTGTAACTAAGTTTTAAATCGATTGCACCAGATACAACCCCTTTTTCTAATCAGTCTAGATTATTTTTGTATTGCACCAAAACCCAGATGTATAATAAAAAAAACGAACATTTATGTATCAGATTGAAAAACTATTGTTAGTGTCCTTAATTCAAACTCGTTGTGTTTGTAATAATTCATCTTTCACTTACTTAAAAGCATTTTGTTTTGGTTTTGTTTTGCAAGAAAAATCTGCATCCRTTCATTTTAAATGAGAGTCTGATCTGGACTGGACTACAGGCAGACCAGTCATGTCTCTCCCAGTGCTGTGTAGGTATCTTTACATTCAGTTTGGGTCATATTTTTCTTTATTTTCTATGCCGTTTTATGAGCTATTATATCACAGTATTTTGTGACRGAATTCTTAAACAAGGTCTGGACTTACCAACTACAAATCTGTCATCTTCATTCTCCTCTGGCTCCAACATGTGAGGCTGGATGGACAAGTCTTCCCTTGCATGTTTTTAATTTCATTTGTAAAAAAAAATGTGAATGTGTGTGTGTGTGTGTGTGTGTGTGTGTGTGTGTGTGTGTGTGTGTGTGTGTGTGTGTGTGTGTGT
>NW_013952407.1:4055067-4082938 GCF_001266775.1 Austrofundulus limnaeus | reverse complement strand
TGTGAACGTTCACAAAAAGATTGGATTTTTTCAAAAAATCGGAACTGAGCATTAAGACCTGCAGTGTGAACGTAGCCAATAAGGAGGGATTCAGACCAAAGCATTGCAGTTCCACTTTCCCAACTGGATGATTTAAAGGTGAAAAAAGATTAAAAAGCAGGATACGTCTCCATTTAAACAAATGCTTGTCACTCTGGCTGCAGTTTTATGGTTTTACATCTTTCATTAAAAAAAACCTGGATTGTTTGTCTTTGGTACAAAATCTCATGCTTATTTTTTTCCAAAAGCAGATGAAAGTGGATTCATCTGACCAGTGACCATATATTCATACTCGTCAGTCTATCATCTGGGATGAGTTTATGTCCTGAGAAGCAGAGTTGATAAATGTCTTCCTCTTTTATGTTATTTTCCTGGACTGAGCTGCAGACTGCACTGAGTGACACTGGTTATCCAGGAAACTCCTGGTCCCATGTGGTCGTATCGATCTCAGCCATAGAAGGTCACCTGGATTCATCAGTGCTCTCTGTCCTTGGCCTTCATGCACCAAGATTTTCATCACTCCCCAAAATCTTTTTAATAATTTCTGTGCTATTGGCATTGAATTTGTTGAAATTCTGTTTATTTTTTTTTWAAACTTACCCAAATTTCTGACTAACGTTGAACTGATAAACCATCTCTGCATGTTAACAGAGTCAGAGGTAGAACAACGAAATCAGAGAAGTCAAAAGCGAAAATGTAAAGTTCTCTCTTCTTCTGAAAGGAAAGCCGACGAAAAGCTGTAGGATGAGAGTCGACAGAAGTGGGGTAATTTTGAAGGAGGAAATGGAGCAGTGGAGAGCGTTAAAGCACCAGTTGGAGCTAAGATCTTATGCAAATGAGCTGAGCTGAGGTACTGAGCTGAATCTAGTTGTAAACAAAGGTGAGGAATATTTGCCCTGAGTTTGAGTTACATTAACCCCTAAACATTCCTTTAAGGATGTAGTAGTCTTAGAAAMATAAAAATTCAAACCAAAAACATAGAAATATCTCATTTTTTACAGCTATAATGGTTCTAAAATATCTAACTGGAATAAAATGTTAAAGACTTAAACAAATAAGTAAATTAAAGATTTATGTATTGTAAGACTTTTCACATTTTATTTTAAAATTAGGTTTGTAAAACATTGTGTTTGGAATCAAGGTTATTTTTTTATACTTTAAGGGAAATAAGCTCCTTCACAACTTTTCCCTCTATAGACCAGGTTCTAATTTCAAGAGGCTAAAATTAGATTGCATCTGCATACATTTTGATTTAAATATTCCTCTCCTGCAGTAAATCCCTCCCCTCTTCAGACTACAGTCAGAGCTCATGTCTCTCAGATCTTCAAGGTAGGGGAAGAGGCACCTATAGAAGTGATTGGGAACTTAAGGCAAGTGAGTGTGCAGACCTAAGTGTGAAAATTGCAGGGAATGAGTGTTTGGATTATTGCATCTCAGCTGGGCATTGCCAGATAATTGAAGCAGAGTGGGATAGGCAAGACCCTTCAAAAGTGTGCTGGAGAAAGATGGATTGGGGGGGAAAAAATAGCCAAAGTGGCTTTAACGGAGGGTTATCATTTCTTCTCTCCAGCTGTGTTGATGATGCAAATCTGATGAGGCCATTGTGAAATGGATGATTTTCATTCAGTGGTGTATAGTGATGCGTTTGTTGGTTGTGGCCATCTGTTGATGTAGGCTGGTTCGTCAAGTCACTTGGATTCCAAAATAAAACATTTCAGAGATGACCTTAGCTTCCGAAACCTTCGTCCCATTTTATTTTCAGTTTTGTGATTTAAACATCAGCTTTTTATACTACAGAATCGTAAATGTGGATCAGTTCTCCTAAAGATTTGTAAACATATTAAACATAATGGACGAGTGAGGGCAGATGTTTATTGATTAAATTCAGAAAAAAACCCACTCAAATTTAAACTCAGTAGCATATTAATTTATGTAATAGAGCCTCAGTGGGAGATTTATTTTAATGCTGACACACAACTGTACAACAATGCGGCTGAGGGCATGCATTAACATTGTACTCATTTCACAACAGTAAGGAGTTAAGTTTTTAATTTTAGGTCAATTTTTTGATGTTTTTATAAAGATGAAGTAAAACAAATGTAATAGCTTGTGACAACACAAGTGCATTTAGGATTTATTTAAAAGATATTTTTCTTTAATGGGACTGTGTGGATTAATGAATCCTCTTCAATAATTCTGCTGTATTTAAATCAACAAACATCTTTATATAACAGTGTTTTAAAAACAAATCAGTTCATCATTCCGCTGTTTGATTTAAGTCCATTCTTTTTTTCTTTTGGATGATGAACCTCTCATCATCTTTTGTTACAACACTCAGCCTATTTAAAAATTTTAAACTTAATCCAGCTGTTTAGATGTATTTGCCTGCCATTGTGATTGCCTGCTTTTATTTAGAAATTTGATCAGATTTTCTGTGTCTAATTCTCATCTTGGCTTTGGTTCGTTTGATTGGAGCCTCTAGATGAGCAGGCACATATTTTTAGATGGGGTAAGTGCCACTTTTTGGACGCTACTGAAATTTTTTTCTGGTGTAAACACAAACGTGTTGAGTGGACACAATCAGGTCTATTGTGTTGCAGACAGAGTCTGTCCAGTCCCAAGCTTCAGTGTAATTTTGGATTATTGGGCCTCATGCAAGAACCGTTSGTACGCACAGATTTGTTCTTAAATTGTGCGTACGAGTGATTTAGGAGAATTTGTGGCATTCACCAATGTTTTCGTATTCTAAGATTTTTTTTCAGATACGAACAAAATTTACGAGTGGTCCAGACCTGTCGTATATTTTACGAACAGCCAGTCTGCTGTTATCCACCTGCACGGTGCGCAGCGCTGCGGCTTCTGAATAAATGAAAATGATTTAACACAGTTATTTATACTTTTAGCAGCTCTTTTTATTCCACAGCTGACCTGCTAAAAATGACAGATTTTCTTTTCTGGATCTCTGACMGACGGACTTCAATCTCTGAACTCGTAAAGTTTTTATTTTTTCAGTTTTCGCTGTCAATTTTCATGAATGAATACTTGTATCTGTGGTAGGAAACATAGCCTTATATGGTGTTTTTGGGGTGGTAATTATGCTAATCTCCTCTCGCGTGCACGAGCAGCTGGATAGAACAGGTGTAATTTACGCAGCTCATTTACGCACTTTTCCTGAAGATAGAAGAGTTTGTTGAATCTGACGTAGCATGTTCGTACRAACCCTTTGTACGAACAAAAGTAAGAGAAATTTAGGAGAAGAATACGAACATGTTCTTGCATGAGGCCCATTGATCCTATTACGTCTCAAATGAGCCGTTACATATGAATGCTCTACATCTGTGTGAAAATGTGTCTTTGCATATTTAAATAAATGTTTGCAGTTCGTGTCACAAATGTATTAAATAGGCTGGGAATGAGGGCACCATAATTTTAAACGACTGACTTAAAAAAACAATACGCAAACGTTGGTTTAAAGATTCAAAATTTTGTCTCACCTTTTTGGGCAAGTTTTGAAGCTAATTGTTTTTGAGTGAGGCRTAGTCATTTTAGCTCAGCAAATAATTAATTTTTACAAATACTGTACCTCAGTTACTCTCATGSATGAGTTGTGCATCTGACTGAACGTTCAATTTTAAGTAGGCGTGCATGAAACCCGTTTTTCATTCGTTATTCATGTTGGTGTCAGAGCACAACACCGATACTGGATCAGACCCATCCCTAATTTTAATGATGGTTAAAAGTGTTAAATCACTGGTTAAATGTCGTCATTTCATTCAAATTGACCGTCCTCAGTGACAGCGTTTAAACTTCCATCAAATCTTTCATTTTTGCAGGTATTTTATTTTCTATGGTTTGCACCGTAAATGATGTAAGAATGTTTGTAGAAGAAAAGTATCTAAAAAAAAAACACAGGCCTTTGTCCCCTTCATTCTTCAGTTTCATGCAGTTTTTCTGTAATAATTTGTCATTTTTATATTTCCAATTTTGAAAAACATTTTTAGGCCTACATTGGGGCACTTAAGAGGGCATTCAATTAAGTCATCACTACATTTGTAATGGGTTTATTAGTTTTAATGCTGGTATAACTGGGATAACATCAGATTTTGTTATTATGTTATTTAATTATGATAAATATGTAGATGCTAAAATACTGAAGAAATAGCTGTAAATTTGCTTGCTTTGTTTTTACAGATTACTAAGCTTTTGCTTTGAAATGTATAAGTTTCAGTGCATGATTTCAGATCATCAATAAAATTTTAAGAATCGTATTTATGTGAATAATTGCCACTTTATCTCTATTGAAGAGCTTTGCTGAATCAGGGATTTAGGGAGGGTGCAGCTGTTTCCTAATGATCCAACAGAGACGGTAAGAAAGGACAGTTATTTTTGACAACTTAAGTGCTTTTTCTGTTCCATTCAGCTGTTTTCTTTACATGCAGTTTGATTTTGTTTTGGTCAGTAGGTTATCTGAGGTTTAAAAAATTCTTTATTGTTTAACGAGTTTGACACACATAATGCTGCTTGTGAGGATTTTCAGCTTCTTAACTGAGTTCTAATAATTTCATAGCTTTGTTTTTTTAGTCAGTTTTGTAAACTGAAGTTTTGTGTATCTGTAAGTAATCTTTGCGTGCAGAAATTTCATGCACTGTGGAGAGAGGGGTCCCTTGAGTCCATAGGGGACGGTAATAAGACGAAAGGACAACCCCTGAAAACTTTGTCAACTGGTTGTCAGCTGCTTTATAGTAAACTTACCTACAGGAATATTTAAAATGAGATACACAAGCAGCGTGACTGTAAATGTAAAAGACTGTTGTGTATAAAAGTGATGGAAGTGAGACAAATTTAAACTGTGTAGTTTTTCTATGAGGCCACAGAAGAAGAGGAAACGAATTTACGGTGTGCAAACAGCAAAGCATCTTGTTTGTCAGGATGAAACTGATCTGAAGCTCTGCTCACTGGAGCGTGCTTTCTGCTCACAGAAATGTCACTGACTTTCTGGTTAAGAGTATAATTAGTTCTTCAAGTTTCTCATGAAGTTTGATTTTCCATCAAATTATAATGAACAGCCGTTAAACGAATGTCTGTAATGTTACAGAAACTAAAACTGAAACACTGTAATCAGTAAGTTTCTGTAACACTAAAGAGTTTTACCTTTTTTTTTAACTCATATATTTCCCAGCTGGTTAAATTTAAATCTTCTCTTTCATAAAATCCTTGCTACATCTTATCTCGATTCATAAAACTTCAAAGGTAAAAATATTGAAAACTTTTTTTATTGCTCACAGGTTTTTTTTCAAGCAAACATATTTTTAAATCACATTTTTTATTATTTGAAAGTGAAAACAAACAAATGGTATTGCATTTTACTGAGAAAGATAGAATTACAAGAGATATAATCAATAACTTTTTAAATGTAGATGCGTTACCTGCTCTGCAGCTTCAGTTTTGTTGTTTCTGCTGCACAATATTGTTCTAAACAGCAAGAAGAATCGAGGCTTCGAGTATCTGTTAATGACTATAACATAAATCAGATTGTAAATCCCAGATATTATATTTTCCAACACATGCCAGATGGTCTAGCTTGACAGTTTGGTTGGCATTATTGATTTTTGTGTTTTTCTGCTTGACTTTTGAAAGATGAGATGGAGGTTTTTGTTCATCTGAAAAATTAGTTTTATCGTGTTTCTCCAGCCTGCATCAAATTATGTATTTGTTGTTTGCCTGTGAAATATTAGGAACATATGAAACAATGTGGCCATAAAAGCCTTTAAGAGAAAAGAAATTACATTTTGAAACTTTTGAACCTTTGAACCATTGAATTAATAAAACATTTTTTTCTTTACCTCTAGATTAAAAAAGAAAGATTGGAAAATCTAATCTCTGTCAAGCCAGCTATCAGCAAGTGGATATTGAACTGGGATCAGTGTGTACTTGACATGCGATGTTAATCAGAAATATAATCAATCTAAAATAATTACAAAAGAGGCTGATGTTTTTAATTAAGCTTAGAACTGACAACTGTAWTGCAGGTTCCCCAAGGAGCACCTGTGAGTTTCATGGATTTAATTATGTTTCAGACAGGGACACATTAATTCAAGTTTAGGGAAGTCTCTCATCTAAGGCTAYGCTCACACTGCAGGCTAAAGTGACCCAAATCTGATAGTTCTGCCCATGAGATTATTTTATGATGGTCTGAAGGTGTTTTAATGATTGGTTAGTCACCAAGACACACATTTTTACAGATTAAAAGTGCAATTGCTTCAGCTTTTCTGAATGTTTTAGATTTGTCATGGTTGGGATGACTGAAAATTTACCCCAGCRTTTGATACTAATGGTAAGGAAAACTAGAGTTGAGTGGAACTGCGTAGGAAGGCAAGGGCCAGTCTATACTAACAGTGGTATACTAATGTGTCTGTATCGAAACTAGTATGATAGATGTGGAGTTTGTTTCCACATACAGTATTTAGCATCTGTTTCTATCATGTTTTAATATTAGCAACTGTATTTGACTTCTTTTCCTCCATTTCTCTKAGAATTTGCTCGTCTTCCTAATTTTTTTTTTCAAGATCCTCGTCGTCTTCCACCACGGCTCTGGAATTCACTGAACTCTGTTTCACAACAAAATGAAAGTTGTACCTATTTTGACACAAAGCTGCCCACTTCTGCCAGCAGAAGCAACCCGTCAAAATAAAAGCTGTTTGGTGTGATGACTTATGGTTTAGTGCAATGGTTCCCAACCTGGGGGTGTGCCAGAGAGCACAGGGGTGTGAAAATATCAATTTATTGTTAGTATACAAAAATCACCAAAACCAATCTATTTGAATAATTACAACCAYGTATAATTCATTTATTTTCCTTTTCCAAATAAAAGCTTGTAACTTTTTGCTTTATTCTTTTGAAGAAATTTCTTGGGGTTTGTTTACTACTGATTTTTAAAAGCACCACACATTCTGTAGTCTTTCATAGGTGAATAATGATATCGATATTGTGTGAATATTTTTGTGATAACATTGATGATTTTATTTACAGACTGGTCTGAGTGGCTATCAAAGATGGTTACACAGAACCGGAGGTACATATAGATAACATACATGCCTGAACACACTTTCAACACTTAATTGAACTGTTGTTTTAACACTAGAACAGGAAAATGGGGACCTGATTTCAGCCGTAGGCTGGCCAATTTGAATGATGCAATGACAAGAGGTGGAGTCAGGTCCTGAATAAAGTTATAAAAGTATTATTGTTTCCTGAATTCTTGGCTGAATTCACAGAGAAAGCATTAAATCCTGTGATTCAATCCCAGTTAGGGCTGCCACAAACGATTATTTTTCTAATCGATTAATCACCGATTATTTTTTCGATTAGTCGACTAATCGGATCATACATTAAATGAATATAAAACATACAGCTTATCACGCCAGAATGCAGCTGCTATTATACAGTATAACCATCGTTAGATTTTAGCTATATGCTAACTAAAATTAATTGCTGTGGAAGGCAAGTTCTGCTCTGCACATATTACACAGGTTTCTCTTTCATTTTCTTAAAATGTTCCCACACTTTTGAGCTCCGTTGCCAAGTAGCCATGATACCAGAGCCTGTCTGTATAATGTCACGTCCACGGCCTACCCCAGTTACCACTACTGTGCATGTGTGTCAAGGACAGAAAGGCAGATGTGGCAGTGGAAGGTGTCAAAGCAGTTTGGTGAGAAAAACAAAGTAAAGAACAAAAAAAAAAGAAAACAATATACAGTAATTGATTATTAAATTAGTCATCGATTATTTTAATAATCGATTAGTCGTCGATTAATCGATTAATCGTGGCAGCCCTGATCCCAGTGCTGGTGTGGTTGTATGAACTTTTTTCACATTCAAACATTCAAATATTAGTGTATTTTCTATCTGGTTACGAACACGTATTAAGTTAAACGAACATGTTAAAATTTCTTTTCACTTATAATTTTGATAAAGAGATAGAGGCTGAACGCGTCTTTAGGAGAGGTGGGGGGTAGCGAGGGATCGGGGGGTTCAGCTTGTCTTGAAAGTAAGAAAGGGGCGCTTTGAGGAAGCTATGTTGGGACCCACTGGTTTATTTGGTTTAGTCCCTCGACACATTGATTTAATTTACCTCCTACATTGCAGGATCTTCAATGTGACTATTTCACACACATCACAATGACAATGTATCGACATATTGTGTAGCTTTAATACACACATGCTAACATGTGTAGATGCCATATGTACTTATGCAAACACACCTTGCTGTTTGTGTCGTCATATCTTTTTTTTCCACGTATTGGTCACTTCAGGGCTGTGGACTTTTCACACTAGAGTCTGATGGARGTCACATTTAAATTAAAAAGAATCTGAAKTGAGCATTAAGACCTGCAGTGTGAACTTAGCCTAGCGTTTTGTCATTTTTTAGGAGTATGTAATCTAATGTTCTGAAGTGGTGGATGTTTTTTATGCAGACAGTACATAAATTAGATGAGACACATCATTATGTGTTTTTTGTTCTTGGATTAATAAGGAGTTGGTTAAACTGGCATTATTTCCTCTTTATCGCTTAATAAAAGGCAACACCAGTGTTGTTTTGTTGAAGTCTCTGTTCAGAACCTACGTGTCTGTGTTGAGGTAGGTCGTGGAAACAAATACCTGCACACTGAACTTTGTGAGAAGTGGTGACTTGCTGACGGAGTTGTGGGTCTCTCGTTCTGACAGGTATGGATGAGCGGACCACCCAAGCATCGTGGGCCCCAGGTGGCGAGTCCAGTCCCTCGTATGAGTCCTCGCGGGTAAGATGACCCACAATATAATTCCTCTCGGTGGCCTTTCTGCTCCACGGCACATCATTTAACACTCATTACATCAAAGTGGTAAATTCACAGTGTTTCAGCCTCACCTGTTCTCCAGGCCTGTCAGGTTATTTCACCTATACAGATGTATTTCTCTGTGACAGAATGGATTAGAAAATGTTTTCAGGTCTATTTGAATTGATTTTTAGTGTCTGATTTAATTTATTATGTTAAACACTTGTCAGGGAGAACAGTAACCAGAATTGGATGTTTARCAACCATATCTTACCTCAGATTAATGTTAAATTTAAAGATTTTTTTTAACCTAAAGGTGAATATCTGCTGGTTTTATTGGCAGTAAATTATTTTTTCAGCTTTTGATATGTGATCACTGCTTTGAGGATTATTAATAGCAGTGATGCAGCTGGTGATAAAGGTATTTTCAGTCATATTGTGAGTAATTATTTTTGTCAGACTGTTTGGCCTCAGGATATGCTCCTGTGTTTGGCTGTAAAAACATATTTACTGAAACAAGCCAGTGACTAATAACTGGAAGGTGTTTTCTGAGCATTTTAGTGAGTTCTTTGTTGCTTTAGTTTATTTTACTTTATTTTAGGCGTTTGGTAATAATCACAGCTCTACGCAAATCAATAAAGAGAGAATTTAAACTCTGTTTGAATTTGCTCAAGAAGTTATCTTTTGAAGATAGTCACGTACAGCATGTTAATCAACCAAGGCTAATATTTTGTGTGAGGATTTTAGATTTTTTAAATTTGATGTGCTTGTGTAATTAAGATGATWTAATCCATAAAATAAAACCAGAACATGGTATCTGATGTATGACATGTTGAAAGTGTGAACCTGTCAGTTTTYGTGTGAGTAAGTGTGAACGGCTCTCTCCCCGTTTGTTTGTCCCTCACACTTTGGTTGTTCTGGATGCCCCTGTATGAATTTCATTTAATGTCAATCTCCTGTCATTTTCTATTAGGGTTCAGTTAAATGTCAGAGCCACTCGGGCTGCGTTACCTTGTTTATTTCTCGTGCCCTTCCCGAACGAACATCCACGAGCTATGGTAACATAGGCAGCTTGATTTGAATTATAAAACAGAGCAGCTTGAGATATCTTCGCTCCAGGTGCATATAAATGAGTGATTCTGACATTACAAGGCACAGCATCAGCCAGCAGACAGCTGTTTGCACGTCCATAAGGGCTGCAGACACTCTAACTAACACAGCTGCACAGTCTTTTTATTCTGATACAGATTTGACTACAAAGCCCATAGGATGCTTAATATCACATACAGTAGATTGTTCTGTAAAACATCCACCTATTTTTTACAGAACTGATAAAAAAACAGAAGATATTTTATAGTGTGAAACTATAAATCAGTACAAATTAGGATATTTTTCTGTATTACAAATGCTTTCCATTAATAATAAATCTAAAACTGTGAAGTTCAACTGAGAAAAAAAGTTTTATTAAAACAGAGGCAGCTTTAAGCATAAGATCTAAAATTACTCCTCTTGGATGGATTAGTTGTAACATTTAGAAATACAGTATTAGTAAATATGTTATTTTTTAAAAATAAATGCAACTTCATATTTTTAATTAATTAGTTAATAATTTGCAGTACCAAGACCGTAGGCAGACATTTTTCCTTTCATTCAGTTCTCAACTGAGTCAGCCCATCAATTTGTTATGTTTTATGGATTACAGTAATGTGGATGACCAATAATCCAACAATGCAACCCTATAGAACATGTTCTGGTAGTGTTTCTTTTTGATTTGAAGATCGATCCATGGTTATATAAGATGCTTTTTTTGCGATAAYTATTTTCATTTCATGAGCTTTCTGAAAAAGAATGATTAAAAAAAGACACCGTTCTTCAGAAATTTACCAATTTATGCCTTATTCACAAAATCTGTCCAAGGCTGTTGAAAGAACTTCTGAGTGCCTCATCTTTCAGGCTGCAACAAAGGGAATTCAGTCTTGTCCCTGAGCTTGTTTGCTGGTGCGCTACGAATGTGTGATCAGCCGACTGTGAACAGTCCTGAGACCTGCCGAGCTGACCTTGGCTGCCAGCCAGCCKCTGTTTCCTGGGTAGCTGTGGCTGTGGACTGGCAGTCTGACAGGCAGGGCTGTGCCCATCGCCAACAAACGACAGCCCCCCTCATCCCCAGTGCCCTGCCCTAATTGATACCCGACCCCACACGCATCCATCATGACCATATCACGACTTCTCACGCTCAGCCACGCATTCACCTGGGATGCAGCTCAGAGTGTGTGAAAAAGAAAACGACTGTATAAATGCTGTGKTGAGCGATCGGGGAGCAAGGCATGATCTGTGGCCTGCTTGCTRCCATGGTGATCTGACAGTTATTTAGCCAGTAGTGCTAATGTTGCCCCGTGGCAGCGATGACAGAGTATGTTAGTGTCTTAGATAGATGTAGGCCACCAGTGTTTGGGAATGATGAGGACCCTGTGATTGATGATCTAACAGACTCGCAGCGAGGCTAAATATTTGTGTAATATTTGTATATTTGTAGACCTTTTTTTGGGGTGGGTGGTGGGTACACTTACCTTTAAGGTTGGATATAGCTAGAAGCTAAGTCCTCTCACAGCTTGTTTAATGTATCTATACTTTGCACAAAAATGTAAGAAAATGTATGTTTGGTAGATTATTTCTTTGCTGTAACAATGCTTCTTGGCAATAAATCTTATGACTGGCACCTGATGGGCAGCACCTGGGGGTACCAGAAGTTCAAAACAAGTGTCAATAGCAAGAGCAAAATAGGCTGTTTGGCAATGGTATGGAAGTATGGCAAATCGTTCATGCGCAAACCCCACTCAGCTCTACTGCTCATCCCACACATGCATGCTCCTTACAAATGTGGCATCATTTAAAAGGGGAATTAATAGGATTTCCAACTGTTTAAAATTTATTGCCAAAAAAACTTTGGTACAACATAGAAATAATCTACCCAACACAAATTTCCTTACCTTTTGAGCTGCGTTTATATTTGTTATTCCAGCAGAAAACAATGGGAACAGCTTTCTGTAACTGAAATGTTTTGTAAAAATACAGTTGTGTTACCGTCCCCTCCAGTCTCATGCTTGATTTTGGGCAGATTGACTGCCTCTAATAAAGTTTCTTAAAAAGTCTTCTCTTGTTGAGTCTCACCGACCACACCTCCACCATCTTGGATGGCAGCAGAGGTCCTCAAAGTCTGCTTCAGCAAGAAAGTCAGCCATTTGAAAACGGGTTCATGCCCTACAGGGCCAAGCTGACAAAGATTCTCAAGCCTGATATGGATCATGGTCTCCAGCTGCAGTCCAAGATGGTGGATTCCTTCGTATACGCAAAAAACCCAATGGAGAAGCACACACACACCTGCAATCATAAGCACTAGAACTCAACTTCATTGAAAAAAAAACAGATTATTTTGGACAAATAAGAACAGAAAGACTTATTAGCAGTGTTTAATTTCAAAAACAAGATTTATTCTTTGAAGAGTTATTTTGAAACACTCTTGTTTTTCTGTAGAAATGTATAAATGTTTTTCACTTGCTTATTTTAACAGTTTATATTTAAGTCTATATGTGTATGTGTGTGTGTGTGTATTAGTTTACTGGAGCTTCTCACGGGGCTGTTGTTATTATTGAGTCGGTTCATGGTGTGATTAACAGTGTGTGCAGCCTGGCAGGAGCACAATAGGGAATCCCTCAACGCAGCACAACACTCTACTGCCTTTGAAATTACTCTATCACCATCCACTCATAAAAAAAGATAGATAATAAGATTTTCTTTTTTTTACTGTATGTTGAATGCGAAGTGTACGGGTTGGTGGAAAWAGCTCCATAGAAATGCAAGCCCACTGCTGCTTGGTCCGTCTGGTGGGAGTTAATGTAGTTTGGGAAGATGTATTTGACTGGAGCGCAGGGGGATTTTCACAGGGTTTGGGATTAACACCGTAACAGAGCATCTTTTATTACATGGGACCCCAAGTTTTCCAAAACCATACTGTGACCGATATTTAGACCTAAGCCCCTGAAGCTGATAACTGTCATGAAAAGGTACTGTGAAGCTGCAGGAGAAAAAGGCAATTTTTATAAGCTGCGGGTACCTAGAACTCATGCCGGATTGCATCTCTGTGTTTCTGCTCCTTCCACTAAACAACCAACTTTTTGTTAAAATGCATAAGAAAAAGCACAAATAAGTTCAGTTTGAAAGTTTTCCCCTCTGAGGTAATGTTGTATGCATGCATGAAAATGGTCATTAATAAATAATATTAAAACTTAGCAAAAAAAAACGGTAAGGAAATTTGTGTTTGGTAGATTATTTTTTTTGTTGCTTTGTGGCAAWAAATCTTAAACCATTGGAAAGCCTGTTCATTTCCTTGTTAAATGGTGCCACATTTGTAAGGAACATGCATTTGTGGGATAGGCAGTAAAGCTGAATATGTGGGTTGTACATATGAAAAATTTGCCAAATCTTCTCTGCCAAAACAACTTTTTCTGCTGTTGCCTTTGACACTTAGTTTTGAGCTTCTGGTACACCCAGGTGTGGTCGTATGGAGGACAGAAACTGACATAATTAAAAATAAAAGCAGAAATATGTAAATGGGCCAAATAAACAAATAAATAAATACACTTAAAATGCACCTATTAATTAAAAATGAGAACTTTATTTCATGTTTTAAAATTTAATTGACCTTTATATTTATTTTTCAGCTTAGTTCCAACAAATCATATATTTTAGCATGTAATTAAAAATTTACTGTTTTTAAAACTGTATATATGTATTTGGTTTTCATTTTACTTGTAGTTGCATTTGTGTCTCTTAAATTTTTTTAATGAATTTTAATTGTTTTTTTCCAACAAGTCTTTTTATTTCCATGTGTTGTTTTTACATTTTTCTTTTTCCTATTTTTACTTTACCTTATGCATTTTGCCTCGGTATGCAAATAAGGTGGGGCTTCCCTTCTTGGGTCAGCTCCTTTACTATTGGTCAATAAACAGGAAGGAGCAGGATCTATGTGCAGATCGATTGTGCATGCAGAACAGAAAAATGTAAAAAAAAAAAACCCACATGGAAATAAAAAGACAACTGATTCTAATGGCACATAGATCCTTGGTTATTATTATTATTATTATTATTATTATTATTATTATTATTATTATTATTATTATTATTATTATTATTATTATTATTATTATTTTCTCAACAAAATGAATTGTAGGCATTTTATAATCAAATATATGTTTCTTTTCTTTAAGCATCAGTATTTTTGTGCTGGTATTGAACTGTAACTGTCTATTGTCTTAGTAACACAATAAAACTTCAAAATAAAAAAAGATGTCACCACAAATCCTTCTGTGAACAAAACTTATCAAGAATCAAACTGAATTTGTTTTAAAGACATAACTTACTGTTATACAATAACAATGAAATCGATTCATTCATTTTTGTGAATCGATTCACATTTTGATTCTCCATGTAATCAAACCCACCAAATTCATACTGTATATAATGTTGTTTTAAATATGAAGTTGATATTCAGATGGGGTTGCTGTGACCAGCAGATATGAATGTTTTCATTTTTAAAGATATTTTGCAGATTTTGCTTTGACATTATTGACCAGTTGCWTTCTTCATTTACTAATTAGTGGTAGGCTGCAATTACTGAAGTAGCTCAATATTGTGTTTAATATTCTGATCTCTCCCCTCCAGGGTTTCGCAGACAGCCCTCATTACAGCGATCATTTGAGTGACAGTCAATTAGTGTCCCATGAAGGATTGTCCCCAACACCTTTTATGAACTCAAACATAATGGGTAAGTTAACTACTTCTTCTAACTCAGCCCTCTCATTGCCTTTGGGACTAAATATACTGTAAAAAAATGACGCCTGACTGATGTGCAAGACCCATGATGCATCTGGAGGTAGCAGTGCTGAAAGGCTTGCTGGCTACAAGACTGTTTTCTGTATTTTCTCCCCTCCCCTTTCTGCATCTTCCTCTTCTGTGATGACCCTCCCCCAGGGCGGGAGTCACACTATCAGTATGGCTTTCTGTCATAAGCTCTCTCCAAGACCCTAAATCCACCTTCATCAACTTGTGCTTTGTATGTGTATGTGTTTARAGTTAACAGTTATATCAAAGATATTCTCGCAGTTAATTTCCAATTTTAAACTCTCCATGCATCGTCAACTTATCATTTGTTTTTTTATGTTTTAATGTTCCATTTTGGTTTTGTCAAATTATGCTTCACCTCACTGATGGGTTGATTGGACCACAAACGGGTCTGACTTTGTGAACTAGAYGGTATCTACAGAATATTTATAATTTCTTTCCGTGAGCCTAACTGAATYCAGTTTAACATGCCATTTCCCAGCTCACTGGTTTCAAACCTGCTGATTTTCTCTCCAACAGCTCAGAGACTGTCTTTTATCAACGCTGCCTGTCAGCCTTTATCCAACTGTCTTTATTTTTAAACGCAAATATCCTAAATGTATTCTCAGCTACATCATTTTTTTTGTTTTTTGGTCATGTATAAATTGTTATTTGTTTATCCTTTGTGCACTCTGTTAATGAGCCACAATATGCTCTGACATTACAACAATTAAAAGCTGTCTGTTATCCAGCATTCAGCATCACTGTGATGTGGAACCACTTGACACTTTTATGGCTAACTACTTTTCAGCTCGTTGTATAATGGCCATAGAGACTGGTTTCCAAGCTCTGTGATTAGTTCACAAATGGATGCAGCTGAACGGAAACAAAATGTTATCTTTGCTGTAATTGATCACATGACTGCTATTTCTCTCCTCTTCAGCTGTATCTGTAAAATGCTCGCCAGCGGCAGAATATGGATGTGATCTGTTGCTGCGATATGTCAGTTTTAGACAGCATGATTGTAAACTTGGAATTGCTTCTGCTTATCTCAGGCTGGGAATTCTGGATGACTGCAGTCTTATTAAATTGTTTTCCATGGTAATATCCAAGGTTCGCATAAATGTGTGGCGTTTTCAGTGTCCTCATTATTACACGCCTGAGAGGTTATTCCTCGTCAATGCTCAGGGTAGAATAACTACAGCTGAGTCAAATGCACAGTTGTGATGATAGGTAGATGGTCTTTACAATAAACAGTTGGTCTTGCCGAAGAAACAAATTTTAGTTCAGTCGATCCAGTCAGTTTTTGAACCTTTGACTAATTGTTTCAAATCTTTTTGTGTGTTTATTGTGGAGATCATTTGAGGTTCCTTTTCAGTCATTTCACTCAGTACAACACACAGTTGTATATGGGACACGCGCGCCCTCGCGCGCCTGGCTGAAGCCACCTCTAATCACGTCTTTAGACCGGTGACGTGGTGACATTGAACGTCGGGTGACAGGCTCCAACTTCGCCCTATAAGTTCGGAGTCACCAGCGTCATTACTCAGTTCTATCGCCCTTCACCTTGCGATAGTCACCTCTAAACCTGAGCTCACATAGCTGCTGCTAGTTAGCTCAGCTTCAAAGCTTCTTAGGCTAGCTTCACTGGTGCTAACCGCGTTACCTGCTGGTTCGTGTGTCTGCCGCTCAACGCTACTTAAGTGACCTTTATTTTCTGCTGAAAATCTGTTTTGTGGTTCACGATGAGCACAAAACCACCTCCGAAGAAGCCGAAGTCTTCTGTTCGCCCCKGTCYTSARGGGTGCGGCTTTAAGCTTCATGAGAAGGACCAGCATGAGGCCTGCCCGGCCTGCCTAGGAATCATTCACACTCGATGGGCGCTTGTGGAGCGCCCATCGTCCTGCCGGGCCTGTGCCGGACTTTCGCGTCCGACACTGGAGAGGAGAGTGAAATTCCTGGAGAAAATGCTGGGGGAAACCGCTGTGTTCCGACAAGACCCGCTGCTCTCCGAATCCAGCCAGATGGCTCAGTCCGACGAAGAAGAGGATTCGGCGGTCGAAGCCCCCGCTGCTAGCTGGGCGAACCAGATGGAGCACGAGGCRGCCTCACCCAACATCGAGGGGGGTGAGACCCAGTTTCTACTGGATCTAAGCCGAGAGGGTGGACCAGGATTCGTCCTTCTTGTCCCTGTGCCGCCGAGCTGCTGCTAAACTGGAGGTACAGTGGCCCGACCCCCCACCTGCTCAAAAGCCGTCGAGGTTCGCAGGGTTTTATCTCCCGTCTGAACCGGCTGATGTGAAGCACAGAATGCCCATGTTTCCGGACTTTGTGTTGGAGCTGACGTCTTCCTGGAGCAAACCGCTGTCCATCCGCGCCTTTGTGCCCGGATAGGGTCAGTACTTGGACGTGGAAGGGGCAGACCAAGCAGGCCTGGTGGGCATCCCTCAGATGAAGCCTTCTTTAGCTCCTTCTGCTACAGCTAAACGGGTCGGGGATCTCCAAGCTCTGTCAGTGAACCCCTCCTGTATCCAGTTTTCTACTAATGACTCTAAAGTGGTTTTGCACCCTAACTCTGCGTATCTATCTAAGGTGATACCTTCTAGTTACAGCTCTATGTCTATAGAGCTTTCCAGCTTTCACCTCCCCCCCCTTTTGCATCTGAGGAGCAAAAGAGGCTGCATCTTCTGTGCCCAGTACGTGCTCTACGCACTTACATCAGCCGCACACAGGATGTAAGGTCATGTGATCAGCTGTTTGTGGCTGTTGCTAACCCACACAGAGGTAAAGTTCTTTCTAGACAAAGACTCTCTCACTGGTTTGTAGAGGCCATCTTGCTAGCATACAGCAGCAAAAACCTTCCTATCCCTCTTGGAGTTAAAGCTCACTCCACCAGGGGTGTAGCGACATCTTGGGCCCTTTTTAAAGGGGTACCTGTGAGTGACATTTGTGCCGCGGCCAGCTGGGCCTCACCAAACACATTTGMACGATTTTACAGCCTGGATGTAACACCACCTTCGGTGGCTCATTTTGTACTTTCTGCCAGGTCCAAAGCTCTGCATTAGTACAGTACTTACTCAGACACACTACTTAACTCAGGTCTGATACTGCTCTGCGGGGTGCTTTGACAAGTCCCATTTACAACTGTGTGTTGTACTGAGTGAAATGACTGAAAAGGAACGTAAGGTTATGAATATAACCACGGTTCCTTGAAGGAATGGAACGAAGTACAACACCTTGTTGGCCCCGCATCACGAAAGGCTGGGTGAAGGGCGGTATCTAACTGAGTAATGACGCTGGTGACTCCGAACTTACAGGGTGAAGGCGGAGCCTGTCACCCGACGTTCAATGTCACCACGTCACYGGTCTAAAGAMGTGATTAGAGGTGGMTTCAGCCAGGCGCGCGTTGTACTTCATTCCATTCCTTCAAGGAACCGCGGTTATATTCATAACCTTGCGTTTCCGCAAAACTGCTGGGGTTTCTGTAAACAATTGTTAGTTAAGTTCCGAAAAGAAATCCAAGGAAAAACTGAGGACTTGAATGCTGAACTGTAATTTTGTGGGGTGTCACTACAGTATATACTTTATGGTACATGCACAGTATTGGTTATTGTTAGCTTGCAGTTGCTTGATCTTTTTAACCAAAATAAATGTTTATCAATGAATTTGAATGTCTCATTTTCAAATTTAGATTTGTTATGTCAGAACAAAGTTAATCACAGCTTGTTAAATTGTTCAATTTAATTTGACTGTGTTTCTCTGGAAGCTTTAAAGAGAAGCTAAAAGGGCTTTGAAATAGAAAAACTGCATTAATGCTATGAGTGATGGGATTTGGGTCCCAATTAGGGCAGACTTTGGATCAGCTGGTCTCTGGTCTTAACTCTACCTACTTGTTCTACAATCCTCTTCTTAATCAGTACATTAAACTCTGCAGGCGGCTCTACAGGTGACTTCACTGTTCATGTGTGTAAGATCATTATCAGTCAGGCTAGTCTCTATGACTCAACCTATTATTACCTTAGTACACAAGCTACTTTTAGACAGGCTATAGAGTCATCCTTCATAAAGATTTGCTGCAGAGGGAGGGATTTCCATGTCCTCACACACAGATATGCTAAAACGTCTTATTATTATTATTTAATATTAGTGCATGTAGACAACATTAATACTGTCAGCACAGGTGTGCATAAGCAGCAGAAGGGAATGGGAGACTGTGATGAAGTGATTCAATGCAGCCTGCTGGTTTCTTCTTTAGATTGTTCTTTTTCATGTACAGTGTCCTGAGGCAACGTATGTTGTGACTTGATGCTACATAAATAAACTGAATTAAATTAAATTAAATTAAATATTTGCAAAGACCATTTTAAATATAGCTTATTTAAAGGGAAGCTTTATTCAAAAAGAAAATGGTATTTATTTTTTCAGTTCACCTTTACACTGTGTCCAAAATGTCCATTCTTGTCTTTTGTCCACTAATCTGCCATGATTCTGAGTTAGCTGACTGTTTTTGAGAAGAATTATTGACTGTCTTTGACAAAAAGTGTGTAAGAATATGCACATATTTATACTTTTTTTTTGCCATGATTCACTCTTYGGTGGGTCTTTTGGTGGAAGTTTATCTCTGATTTAGTTGTAAATACTCAGCTTCATGGATTACTACGAGTTCATGACCCTGAAGAAACAGTTGCATCTAATTACCCGCTCAGATTTTCTTTTACAGCGTCAGCTTGATTTAGACATCAGTGGGGAAGGTTGTCTTTTGGGAAATTATCACATGGGATGAGTGATAACTGGAAGTGCTGCGGTTTATAGTTTTGATGCTATATTTTAAAAGCATGCTTAGTTTCTCAATAGACTGATTTTACTTAAAAAATATATATTTAATTAAAAGTACCCTATTATCACGGGTTTGTTTTATCGACTTCACTCCTCTGTTTGGTTTTCTTTTAAAGAGGACTTAAGACTTTATTTGAAGTATTATAAACTTTATTATCATATTTGTTTCTATAAATTGGTTAATGAAAATAAAAGCCCATTAACCAATTATGTAAATTTTTACTTGTGCATATTTTTAACCATTTTGTGAAGTCAAAAATACAACTTTTAGAAATATACCAGTTAGTATGAAGAGCTGAATTATTCATAAATATAAATTTTCAATAATTGTTTTGTCCATGCACTGTTTGATTTCTTAAAGTTTTTTTTCAAATTGGGTTTCATTTRGTCTCTGACTACGTTTTGTTTTTGCATCAGCTCCCCTCCAGTCGTGTGCCTGAGGCCGGGATATCAGAACTGCTGAGCTGTTGTTTATTACTCACGTTCCTCGGGCGTGCCTCATATCTGTTACTCAAACAGCTTTAGTCTCGCATATAAAACTAATCAGCTTAACTCCGTCATCAACACACGGATGCAGCCACATGCTTATCCTGTCATCATACACGTGTTATTTTAATAAGACTACCTGACTGTTATTGTTGTGCGTAGCTGCGCCAATAAATATTGGACCATCCGCTGATGTAGTATGCTAAATACACTAAAACAGTGTCTGAATTTCTAATTTTACATGTTCAACATTTTAGTTTAGTTAAATGTTTGTTGTCATGATCAACTATTTATTTAAATAACACATGTTGCTATTTTCATTACCCAAATGTTAAAGCTATAATAGCTATTTGAATAAAGACAAATTATTGGCAGCAAAACATGATTCTGCTAATTTCACTCAATTTTTACAAATTATGCACTACTTTTGGAAGTGAATTTGTATTTAGTGGTTATTTTTTAAAATTAGATACAATTTATACAGGAAAAATCCATATAAAAAAAGAAAAATCACATATAATGACCACTATTATGGCTTTAAATATTAAAAGGCAATAAAAAATTATGAAATTGCAAAGTATTGTTACATAAACACAGACATATGATTAGCACCATTTTAGCCTTGGTCTTTTTGTCTAATTACACCTAATTGTGATCGCAAAAATATTTATTTTCTTTTATACTTATAAACCTCATTAAAACTTATTTCTTTTCACTCCCCTGTCTTTTTAAAGATTAAATCCATCTATTCTCCACAGTTTAGTCCCCCCTCAGAATTTCTCCCTGCAGTTTTCTCTAAATTTAATTCATCCTCAAGGCTCTCTCTGARGTGTCAAATGCCACATCACGCTGGCGTCCCCCGTGTGTTTTTACTGGGGCAGGTGTCATCTGCTAATGCTCCGTCCCAGGGGAGACCCTCCCCAGACCCAGGCTGTGATTGTGGCCAGGTGCTGTTCAGGTGTGCACTCAGCTTCTAGTGCAGCATGGGTCACAGGTGCTGCCAATGCTGCTCTGTCTTCCCACTTAGCTGTTCATACCCATGCACACATGCACACACAGCAAGCTGCAAGCTTTCACGAAACGAGCATAGAGGTAGGGCAGTACTACTGTATATATTGCATGCAGTATCTATATAAGAACATATATAAAATAGATTATAATGACACACGCAGAAAATATTAGACGTGTGCAGTACTGTTTAGCCGATGTGGCGGGTCACTATACATCGCTGCAGGGTGGGCTTATCTGTTTCCGCGGTCAGTGAAGTGCGAAGAGCCGAAGATGWACTGGAAGGGCGCAAATCCAATTTCTCCTTCTCTGTATACCGCCCACATTTCCTCACACCCCTCTCCTCAGTGCTTCTCTCAGCCCATCCTGGGCCCTGCCCAATCTCTGCCTCCCTCCTTCAGGTCCTGGCCCCCAGCATGCGGCTGGCGAGGCGGTCCAGCTGTAGAGGATCAGCTGTATACTGAAAAGGCCCCAGGGGACGTCTCTCTAAAGAGGATAGAGGAGCGGTGGTACGGCCAACTTATGATGACATAACAAGTTTTCAGGAAGCAGCTGCAGGGGTCAGGGTACCATTCGCCACATCCAGAAATATATTTATGATCATCAAAAATGTCTTCATAAAGCTTGTTTGAGTCAGTTTACTGCAACAAATGAAAGTTTAATTCACAAGGATGGAAACAGGCAGCTTTGTTTGTTAGAGGGTCACTGGATACTTCTATTAACTGCACATATTCAGAGGTCATTTCGGTCTTGAAAAGAACTTTTCTGTTGAATAGGAGTTTAAAAATGGTTTTATAAAACCCACTGCTCTTATGTTCCTTTGCACCCAACATCAATCCTTCTCTCTTTTTCTTTCTTTTCTCCCTTACCCTCCCCCGTTTTCTCATTTCTCCCTCGCCTCATTGCTGCCTGCAGCTGATGCCAATAAGAACGTCGGAGCTCGTTTAATACGAGTTTAGCTCTGAMGGGGAAGTGATTCATTCAGAAGAAAAATTGATAGTAAAACAGTTTAGGTCTGTTTTGGATGTATTCAAACTGGTTAGCTTGAATTATGACCCAAAAAGCATTTTCCCTTAATTAGGAAATTGTTGTTTCTCTTTGGGCGACTTTAGGGATCGCCACAGTGAGCAAACTCACACGAAAGATTTAACARTTGTTTTATTCCAGATGCAACCTGGACCTGAACCTGCAGACTGAGGAATACAAGATGACAGAACTGACCACCAAATTCCTGCAGCCTCATTAATTAGGAAGTTATTGTTTGAAAGAACCCAGAGCTGTGAACGTCAGTCATCTTGGAGTGCATGTGACTGTGTTAAATAGAACAGCTTGACATTTTTAATAAGACGTTTTTACTGAGTGAGTTAGGTTTAAAACATCTTATTGTGTCAGCTTTTATTTCTGTACTTGTGGACTTTACAGACTTTTGTTTTAGCTCTGAAAGACCTGCTCACATCCATCAAACAAATGCTTCACTGAAAAAAACCCTGTTTGCTTTTTTTTGTCACCGATAATTTGTTGCCTTGTAAAAACAGCAAAATACAGACAGCTTTCTTTAAAAAATGCACAATACTTGTGTGCATCCAAGATATCCACTCACAAACAAAAAAATAAAGGGAAGTTTTTATTCTTTTAGAAGGCGGTTGTCTGCTTGCATTTATCTTGGGATCCCCTGTGGTAGAAACATTTGAACCCCGGTCAGGCAAAGAAGGATGGCAAATTCATTTTTAGATTCTCCCTTTTTTTATTTTGTCAGAACTAAGTAAACGTCTGTAAAACAGAAAAATGCTTGAAACTGACCTCTGATTTCTGCACATCAATCWTTAGTTTTTACTTGAACTTCGTAAGGTTTAGGTTCAGTAAATCCACTGGTTTGTTAACAAATCAACGGCTGTGGGTTAAGTTGAAGCCTAAATTGCCTGACCTGAATTTAATTGTTAACTYTGTTTCCCACCACTTATCTGACTCCCACCGCCTGCCAAGGCCTCCTGCGTCCATGCTGGGTGTACTGGCAAGCTAAATACTAGATAATGTAGCACTCCGCTCATTTTGTACTGTAGTGGATTGTGATTGGATAATAAAATGCAAACATTTGTTTCGCCTTTACTCCCACTTGACAATTTCTGACATTTTCTCCTCGCTTGGCACAGCCCCGAGAGTGTAAAGTGTGGGAAGTGTAGAGAGAAGCACGACTCTGTGAGACTTGTTCTTTAATCCAAGGGATATGGGGGTGGTAAGGTAGATTTTTTTTGTAAACTTAAAACCAACAAAACTCTTTTAAATCTTTGCTCCAGTTTTTGCTCTCCTACCCCACAGAGCATGATCTTCAAAAGATTTTTTTCCTCCTTCTGGCTGGTTTGGGGTTTTATTTAGTGCAGACTTGTGCTCTTAAACTCAAGACCGCTTAGGGTTCTCAGGASTTTTTCAGTGTAAGGAAAAATGCCCACAGTGCTATGAGTTTGGTCAGCATTCCTAACCCATGTGTGTATCCCTTTGCTTGTCCTTCACCTCTCTTTGGCTCTCTGTTGTTTCGCTGTTCAACAGTTGTTTGGCATCTAATACCAAACATTGACTCATTCTTTGATGTTACGCACTGTCTTGATTCTCTTAACAGCCAACTGGGAGACATTTCTGCAGCTTGTTAAATCTGCTCTTGTTTCAACAATCTCACAGCTTGACAGGGCCTGATGGCGGTGAGCTCACACGTGAACGCGAGACGTGAGAGAGCACGTTAGTGTCCCCTCCGCKAACGCAGCATCCATTACAGTGTTGGTGCTCGCACGTTGGGAGATGTTATTAGGGAGCTCATCGCCTTTCTCCTCTGAGAGATTGGCCGTGTGATTATGAAGTCATCAGCTTTGAACCGGCGAGGCCACGCAGGAGCACCCCTCCTCRTGGGTCCTCAGGGTGCCATTGATTGGTGACCATGTGTTTGTGCCTGATAGACTGTGAAATGGTGTGTTGCTGCACGGCTGTGTCACACCTGCGTCCCACCAAAGTGATTGATTGGTTTGGTCATGTGGAATGTTCCCATCTGGTCCACAGTAATGCATTTTTTTTCTCATTTGTGAATAACAAGCACTGGCAGGAGAATAGCTGGGCTCGGAAAAAAGGCAAAGGCCAAGCGAAAACATTTTCCCCTGTCCACCGCTCCCCGCCGTCACCCTTTTACCAAGTTAGAATAAATTCAAATCGAACGAGCCGTGGCACCTGATTATCCTGGGAGGGAAAAACACAAGCAGGAAGTGAGCTTCCTCTCTCATGCAGAGATGGATTTGGGAAAAATAAAATAAAACAGTTTAGCTTGTGTGAAAAGCAGTAGCTTTTGATTTTAAAAAACATTTTATGGCTTAAGGATTATTTACTAAAACACTGCATATTTGTCATTTCGCTAATTAAGACAATTTATTATGATTAGTAACCTCTTCTGTATTTGTAACCACATCTAAACGCACGGGATATTTCCTCATCCCCCTGAGCCTTGGTCTTATTTTATTTCTTATTCTCGCCTTCTTCCCAGTTTGATTTCCCTTAATCCCAGTCCCTCGCCTTTAATTGATCTATTCATTCCACCTAATGGCTAATTACACATCAGCCTGCATAAGCAGATGCATTCATCATCCTAGTACATAATAATCAGTGACATTTCAACAAAGAAAAAAATATAAATATGCAAATAAGAACTCATTAACATTTGCTCTCGCTGTTTTGAATAATGTCACCGCTGACAGGGCTGTACACAGAAATTGATGTCGAGCTTAGGGCAAGGGAGGCATGTTTCCCTCTGCGTTTTGTTGCTCTTTCTTGTTCCTCCGTCCGACTGTTGTTTCTCATACGGTGCTACAAACATTCTTCTGCCAGCCAGGGAGGAAGCTGATATGCCATTGCCCCCCACCCCCTTGCGTGTTTCCTCATCTATGCTGAACTAACCTCTAACCCAGCCAGCTTTCATTTACTGTGGACAAAAAAAAATCTGGTGAATGCATCAAACAGCTTTGACAGAATGGATGTACTCAAACTCCTGAAAGGGAAACAAAAGGAGGCACGTTAAAAGGTGCGATGAAAAGACGAGTGAGTGTACATTTGATGTGCCACAGAAATGTATTAGTAACCATGGAGCTGGTCTAATTTCACTCAGAGGCATCCAGACAGGCCAAAACTTGAACTTCATAGGAAAGATAATTTATTTGGCGCTTAATTTATTCGTCTCCGAGGCTGATCTTTGTATTTCAATAAATTTTTTATAGATTTTGACATAAAAATAAAACATAAACCTGCCAGACTTTATTCAGGTTTTGTTGAGTTTGCATGTAAAAGTTGTACTTTGTTTATGTTTGGCATGAAATAATTATCTTTCAACAATTTAGGAATAGTGTTTTACTGTAACGTGGCATGAAGGTCATTAGACTGGAACATAGACCCAGACAACAACAAACACGCTTACTAAAAAAACAAATGAAAACAAATAAAAAAAACTCATCTAATTCATTTGAGCTTGGTATAAAAAAAGCCTTTGAAATGCATCTGAGAGGCAGTGCTCACTAATTGGCTGGTTTTGTGGCAACGATTTTGAATTGATCACTGCCGATGCTTAGGTCACTGCTGCTCTCATTATCAAATAAAGGCCTCGACCTTCTGCTGCGCTGAGGTCCTGTGATCAATAAGGAGGCACAATGAATGACCAGCCTGTACTTCTTTTTCCAGCAGGATTTTAACAACAGTGCTGTGGTATTCGTTTACCTCTCCATGTGCATTACAGGGGATGAGTCTGAAGTGGACTCCAAACTCTTTATCTGACAGATTGACCTCTAAACTGTGWAATGATTGAAATGTCTAAATTTAACATTTCTCTTTCTTTATGAATTTGTAGCCTGTTCTTATAAACGTGAAGTTCAGGTGAATCCAAGGGGAAACACATCCAGGACCATTCCAACCACAAGCCAAGTTTTTTGTCATTTTAAAGGCACCTGGCTGCGAATGTTGGAGGGTGGTTGGTGACTAAAAATCGTGCAACAATTGAGAGAAAATACACAAATTTTCAATCGCAGTTTCATTAACTTTGTATTAACATATTAGCATGTCGCATGAATGTTTCAAAAACTCACATTTGTTTGGGTCAAACTTGCAACAAAGACTGCAGCTATTTAAAAAATGTTTGTTTTATGAATTTATTTGAATATGCTCAAAATCCATGTGACATGGATAAGAGCAACGAAATGAGAACCCCTGTGAACGTTATATTGGGAAATCCCTCTTGAATGTTGTTCACGATTTGGTGTTGCAAATTGACAAACTAGCTTAATTGATACCTTAGCTTGTTTTTCTTATAAGGAATAAATACCTAAATGATTTTTGCTTTAGCTAAATTAGAAACCACCTGCTCCCCAAMCTAGACTTTACTATAGTCATGTCAGCTGTTAAACCAAATTGTGCTGCTAATTTTATTACAAGACAGATGAAAATTGTGGACCTGAAGATGACCACGCCAAACAACGAGAAAGTAAGATAACAGAGGTCAATAACCTGAAGGTTAATGAAGGAAACAACACTTTTCTTGTGGTTAATGCAGCAGAGTAACACAGACGAACAAAGAACAAAGAAAAGTTAAATAGTGTTATTCCAACAAAATCTTGACTTTCATGTAGTTATATTTAAATCAATACTGTCTCACATCATAAAAAAGCAAAAATCCTGATGTAAATGTATGTATGCTGTTCAAAGCTACAACTGTTGCTAAAAAGATTTTATATATTTTATATTTATTTCAGTGAATAGATTTAACCAATTTATAACTAACACATATTASGTTTAGATCTTTTAAAGCTGGCATTAACAACTTCCATGACATGTTCTGATAAATATGGGCTTCCTTCTGCAGTGAGATGCCTCACAAGTATTGTTGCACTTTCACACKTTTGAGTGATATGCTAATTATCAGCTTCACAGAATAGTTTCAGCAGAATTTATGTCATTGCGATTKTTCCTCCACATGAAAGTGATTTTATAAAAATCTGAGATTCATTGAGCGCTGGCAGGTTTCATACATTTATTATCCATTTTACTCATTTTACTTGTGTGCTTTCTTACCTCCTGATGTTTAATGTTAAGAATAGATTTTAGAGTTCGCACTCAGATTAATTAATTGGCTTGTGCCATAAAAAGAAAACACATGCTCTGTTCCTCGTAGGGCTGCAGAGGACAAACAGCCTAACTCCAGACATAACAAAATTAGTGTTGCTCTTGTTGTGAGGCTGTGATCACACCGCTCTGTTCAGAGGAAGAAAAACAGATCATGGCTAATAACAAGCCTGTAACACATGAAACACATACATTCTGCTTTTGTTACACCTATTCTCACAATAGCAGCTGTTATTTACTTTAATGTTTCAATCTTAAATGTAAGTCATAAAGTGTTTAACTAGTTTAGTTTGTTTAATGCAATACGCTTTTTAATAAAGTGACCTATTTTTCTCTCAGTGAGTTACAGCATTTGTGCGTCAGACAGGAGATTGTGTCACTGTGTGATATTTTATTCAGCTAATTTAGGCTCCCGGCTCTGGAACTGGCCAACCCAGCAGTATGCTCCACTTGATATATCACTTTGTTCTACTTTAGTTCAGCATCATAAATATACATTTACTTGAAATTTGTGTGCAAATGTCTGTAAATCTTATATGGTGTATGCAGAGGTTTTGGGTATGGTGATTCAAAGGAGTGCAGAGATGTGCACAAGTCTTTTTTTGCAAGTCCAAGTCAAGTCTCAAGTCTCTGGCTCCAAGTCCAAGTCTTTGACCAAAAATCCAAGTCAAGTC
>NW_013952407.1:4049333-4054225 GCF_001266775.1 Austrofundulus limnaeus | reverse complement strand
AAAAAAAAGGGGGGGGGGGTTGTCGTATTATACATAAGATCGTATTATACATGAATAAATATGGTATATCTTGCCATTGACAAAACAAATCCAACAAGTCTGCTGCTGATTTTACAATAAAATGACTTCTGACTTTAATCAAGAGCGTATATTTTCAGTTTGAGAGCAGGAGTTTATGTCTTTGCTCTTAAAACTTTATGTATTTATTCTCAAAGGAGCGGAGCATGGATGTGTATTGAGGGAGTGAGAATCCTGAGCCGGGCGGTGAAAGGACTTGCATTGTTCGCAAGTCTCAAACCACAAGTCCAAGTCAAGTCCAAGTCTCTTAATATTGGGGACTTAAGTGCGACTCAAGTCCAAGTCTGAGTCACGAGTCCCCATCTCTGAAGGAGTGATACAAGAGATTGGTTAAAAAAAGTGATGAAAAACCTTGTTGGTTAGACATTTTTGTTTGATAATTGTTTTCTTTTGTGATTGCTGTGATGAAGTATCAGTTTAGATAAAGTGGTTGGAGGTTCTGCATCTTCAGGCAGACGCCTAAAGAAACTTGGCCATCTGGGATTTCTGTATCTTGTGCTGAATTAAACTCATTGCTGCCACATTTTCGGGTACAGGAGCACGTCTGTAACCATCTCTTCTGCCAGAGTTACATCTGACTGCAGGCTGTTTGAACTAAAAGTTAGAGGTGCTTAAATCAACATTTAAAAAATGGTGTACACAGTTTGTCATGCCTTTTATACTCTAGACTTGTTTGCTGAAAACTGCTTACCTGACACATACCTCCCACATGAGCAATACAAAACTCTTGTAGACTCCAGGCTGCGGAGCGGATGTGACATGCAGCTGGTTTGTGTGCACTAATCCGTTAACATGGCAGCCGAATTGAAAATCATCGTGCAGCACACACCGCGCTGCCTGTGTGAAGCCTGTCTTAGCCATTTACTAAAATGAGTGTTTTTTAACGATTCATCAGTTTTAATGAATCCTTCAGATTTCACATGCAAACGACCGAAGATGGTAGAGTGGGTCTTGGAGCAGCAATGTTATGGAACCACATAATAAGAAGGTACAATGATTGGCTGCTGTTTGGGTATAGAACACTTGTAGGACTGCACAATATTAGAAAAAAATATTGCAATGTGCAATGTTATTGTGCAAAATTCCAATAAACTCACTGTTTCCTCACTTTCTCCTCTGTCATCATCTAAACCAGGTGTTGGCACCAGTGTCAGTRTTAAATTGACCAAATATATTATTGGCAGCAGAACATGAATGCTTAGTACTTGAATGACAATGGTTTATGATTTATTGCAGTCCAAACAGCAGAAAATCCCAGACTATAAAGGCACTGATTTCTGAGTGTTTGTGTGTCACACTGTTGCACTTTGCACAGCTCGTTTTTGGAAAACTCAGCTTATTTTATTCAGCTACATACAAAACTSTATTCCAGACTGTTAACAGTATTTGGTCACCCACCTGTGTCCGCGTCATACCCACCTCCTTTCACCTTGTACCCRCTTTGCTACTGCCCCCAACACTGAAGATTTATGTATGCATGTATAATGTGATCTCGTTTATAATGCGATCCCCATTTTTTGAGTTTAAAAAGCTTTAAAAATAATCTAATCCTCGTGTATAATGCTATTCCTAATTTCATACAGACTTCAGGATTTTTTAGCACTTGCAGTGCATTCTCTGGTGGGAAAACAGATTATTTTAAGAACACACACCTGTGGCTGTGTTTGTGGCTGTGTCATCACTGCTATCATTAAAGAGAACATTTATTAAACAAAATGTCTGTAAGCTGCAGAGCAGCAGCATGCGATTCTACTTGTTGCTGAAAACAGTCCTGTCCAATAGCAGAAGATGGTTGTTAAATTAGCAGGATGGGCAGCTTCGAAGGGTGGCTCATCTGGTCCTATTGAGCATGCGAACGTGTACTGATTTCCACTTCCATCTCAGCCCTGCGGTTGACAAAAAAACAAACAAAAAAAAACTTTGGCTCCTCTGACTCCAAGGAAAAAAACAACCACTGTTGTTGTTTACATGTTTCACTATGCGCAACATATTCTACAGCTAGAGGACAGAGGGTGAAATATTATTAATATATATTAATATATATTATTAATATTATTCTTATCAGAAATCAAATGAGCTGTTATAGCGAAATAAACGCGCATGTATTGCGGGCCTGTTTTTCAAATATAGCCTATAAGTTAATTTTGTTATTTTATAATATCAGTAATGCTAATCTATTGATATTTTGCTAATATTGCTCATTTTGTCACGTTTGCTAGGCGACAGGACGTATGCTGGGGTGAGGGTGGGAATAAAGCTGACGGTTAGACCATCCAAATTGACAGACACTTTTTTCCAGTATTCGCGGTTGACCACGGTTCCGGCTCATCTAGACCGGGTAGGCCGTGTCCTTCAAAGGATGCAGCTTCTGAATTTGGACACAACTTCAGGAGACACCAAATTAGGACGGGTTCAGGACACTTTTGACGACTGTGTGACTTTTTGGACTAAAAATTTGTTGCAAAATTTTGAACTTTTACAAAAATCAAGCAACAAGATTGCAAGTCTCTGGGAGTCGTGAGAAAATTGAGGACCTCTGTGAACGTATTGGGACATTTTGAAGACTTTCTTGTAAATGCTGTTAATTAAGCAAAAGCTTAATTCAGCACTTGTGGAGTGTATAATATGTTTTAATGTTTAAATTTTACAGTCAAGGTGCATTGTCTAGTTCATTCACTTACTGAACTGTTATATCACCAAAGAAAGCCCTTATTTTGTAAGCATTCCTTTTCTTATTAAAAAACAAACAGCAAAATATGCATGGAAATTTGTCATGTGTTGTCTTTTGTTGAGCGTATCCTCTTTCATACACTGATTCTGTGAATTTTTTATTTGTAGTTTAAGCTACAGCATTTGAACATTGAACCCAGAAAGTGTTTTGCTTTGAAAAACTGTGYGTCTTTTTCTGTATGATTGTATAGACTGTGACTGTGTTTTCACAAACACATCTGTCTGCTGGTGGGGTCTGAATTACAACAGTGACCATCAATTATTCATATCCTAACCAGTGTGTGTGACAAAACACATGCTGGGAATGAATATTTAACTCTTGCACTTGAGTAGACCTTTTTTTTCTCTGGAGACATCTAAGGGATAAAAAYGAATTTTACTAAACCACTTTTACATATTAGACGGAAAGTAAAGAAATTAAAATTCTCGTCAAAGGAGATATTTCATCATACTCCGATAATCGTGAACGTTGGTGGTAACCGACAACTTAATCCTATTTCCTTTTGCAGGAGCAGTGGCTCAGAACTGTATCACGTTATTGTTGCAGGAGCGAGCAGCGAAAACCATCTTCCCCGGTTTCCTTTCGTCCCCAGAGACAGTCTTGCACAGATGCAGAACAACTGTCTCCTGCAGGACTGCTCAGATAAGCACAAGACGTGCCTCTGTTCACCTGCACCCGTGGAAACAGTGCTCCGATCACTCATTGTGTAACAAAAGATCCTGGCAATGCATGTTCTTAATGCACACACACACACACACACAAAAAAATACCTCGTCCCCAGAGTAAACAGAATTTAGTCCTAACACTTGTGTTTGTAATATTTGGAAGTCTTACAAAAAATAATGTATGATATTGTTAAAGTTATTCATCATTCTCCCTGAGGAGCCCTCATTTGTTTATTTGTTTGTTCTTTCAGCGAAATAAAACTGCTGCGTTGGGATGTTGTGATGTTTATGATTCATGTATGTATGTTTTTTCCCCCCTGACGACTGCTGGGAACTAGTCTTACTTTGAGGTGTGCACGCTGGATGTGATTGAAGGACTCTGACAATCGACACACGCTCAGTAATTAATTCACTGAAAATGTAGTGAAACCCTTATGACCCAGAACTGCTGTATTTTTAATCTGACAAATTTTTGTTTTATCTATTTAGTTCTTCTACGACACCTGATCCAGTTTGTCAGTTAATTAATTTATCAATCACTCTCTTTGTTTGGATTCAGGCTGTCACATTATCGCATAATGCATTGTAGACAGAAATTAAACAATTTTAACAAGCTTCCATGAGATGTCACTCTTAAATATTCTTGTTTAAATATTATGTATAATGTGTTATATTTAAGTAGAATTGTTCATTTATTTTTAGGTTAACTAAAAAAAACAACAATCATTAATCATCATAATGTTCTTGGCAACACTCACCACCTTTCGTCGTGCCTGCAGGTCTCTGCTTTAAAAAAACATTCTTACAGCTGTGAACAAGACGTTAGAGGAGCTTAGAGCTTAAAGCCGTTGTTTTTAGAAGCCAGAGCGTTACGGTAAAATTATGTCGGGAAATAAAACATGTTAAAACTTTCAGCAAATACCTGGAGTTACAGGAATTTCATTGCACCATAGTTTTAGTGAAGCTTTAATGTTTAAAGACTATATAACAATAAAAGGCTGTCTGTGTTTGTCAGAAATGTGCATTGTTGTTGACAGTTGTGTCGAGGCTTTGCAATAGTCCTGATATTAAATAAATAAATAAATAAAGGAGACATTACCAACCATTGGGAAAAAGTGAAATGAATTCATCTCTCTTTTTGTATCACTCATACTGTAGATAAATCCTGTGGGAGACAGGAGGTTTTTTAACAAGGGTTTTGCTCATAAAGCACAATCGTTATAATTTTTTGTCTTTCTGTGTTGCTGCAGGTAAATCAGACAGGCCTTCATTTCTTGGCTATGGGAGGGATCCTGGAGCACCTGGCTGTCCGGTGAGTTTTATACGTTCATGTTGTGCTTAAAATAGAAGTGTATACAAGAGCCATAATAAAACCAGCCAGGAATAAATCAGAGATTTTCCCTTTCTGTGTATATATA
>NW_013952407.1:4035036-4048390 GCF_001266775.1 Austrofundulus limnaeus | reverse complement strand
GTGTGTGTGTGTGTGTGTGTGTGTGTGTGTGTGTGTGTGTGTGTGTGCAAATAAGGAACTGTTGCACAACAACAAATTCACTAATCCAGCTGTAGTTTGGGGGCCTCAGGTAAAAACTGGGAACAAAACACTAATCTTCCTGGTATTTGTTTGGAAGGTAGAGATAATATATTTTTACAAGTTTACATAAAAAAAAGGATTTGGATTTACTAATCTCAGTGTATAGAGAACCAAATGATTTTGAGTAAATGTAGAGAAAATTTTAGGATAGGTATTTATTGATACTTACATTTTTGAACATTTGTTCATTTATAGAAACTTACAAAATAATTACAAACATCAAAATTTACATTACAAGACAGTAGACTTAGATGAACTGTAAAAATTCAGAATCATAGACAAAAGCAGCAGTAAAACGGACTTTGCTGTGTTTGTAAAACGTGGATATTTACACCATAATGAGTTTATTTAGAAGTGTTTTCACCTGGACAAATTAAAAGCTGCCTCTCAGTGGTCACTGTGTTAATCCTCAGCTGGCAGTGGGGAATCCAACAGGGCATGTATAGCAAGTTCTTCTGCCAAGTACTACGAATCACTTTGAGTACTCACATGATCCTTGGTCTCTACAGCAGATTACTCTAGAGTTAGACCAAGCTCTTAATTGGCTGCTTAACCCAATTTGTCGAGGCTGTAGGGATCAAATAAATGGTTGGTGACAGGATAACAAGGTGGTCTTTTAGAAGCTGGTGCAGTCTGCTTATCATGCATCAACAAAATGGGTTTTAATTTGCACAAGTTTTTGTAATTTATAGACCCCTCACTGTCATTTCTGGCATTCTTTTTACAAATGCATTATGTTTAAGGTAATTGTAAAATAACATATTTACAGAATGCATTGCTATGCTGTCAAACTACCATCTGATTATACTATTGTGCATAATCTGAACTAAAAAAAATGTTCCCTGTGTTTTAGCCGTCTATAAGGCCCGACGTTGGGTTAACGAGTCCTAGTTCTGCAGCATCGGGGAAATCCTCGGCTCCGTTCTATTCCTTCAACGCAGCCAATCCCAGAAGACGTTCTCTACAAGATCCTCCACCAGTTGGTCAGTGCTGTCCTAATCTCTGTAAGAAAAGAGCTCTAAAAAGCCCCATATAAGGACAAAAAGTAGCTTATACAATAATACTTTAAGTTGCTGCAGTGTTACCGAAGTAGGTCAGGTTTCATTATACCAAGTGGTAAATGCTCAGTTTAAGACTCTAACTTTTAAGAAATATTGGTTTATTGTTATTTAGTATCTGAGGTGAGTAAACAATAAAATATTTATTGATACACAGTGTTTTAGAGTGAATTTATGGCAGTGTGCAAAAGTCTTCAGCCATCCCAGTCAGGCAGAAACGTTTCAGTCAGTGATCTCCCCATAAAAAGCCTATTTTAAAATAAATAAACTGTGTAGAAGATTGTATTTTTGCACCAACAAGGTTGTTTCTTTTAGTTATTTATCATGAACTTAACTTTATTTAATGTATGGGGTAACTGCAGCATGATTCATTTTCTAATGTCATCAACTTTAGCTACAATCTTATTCCTAAGAACATGACTTTCAGATATTTTTCATCTTCTGTAGATACTTTCAGACTTGACACTTGTCCTCCACTTGTCCAGTTTTCTCCTTTTTTAAGGACAAACTGCACATCATATTAAAATATGCCACATTTATGGCTAATAATTACATTTCATGCTTGTCAACGACTGCTTGTTTTTTTTGGCGATACTACGTAAGAAATTGGAACAAATTGTGTCTTTGCAACACATCGCTCACTAAAAATACAGCCTAAAGAATGTCAAGTCAAACACAGTCTAAAGTTAATACAGGTTTGTCTTTTTAAAAAATGTTTTAATGCTTGAATGATTCACAGATGAGCTTTATCACTTTAAAACCTTTTTGAAAATAACAGCAAAGTTCTTGTACGTAGAATATAAAGAAATAAGAAATAGTTATAATGTGCACTGTATATTTAAACATGTTACTCCTCATATTTTGCTCAATCACCAAATTAATTTTGTTTGTGGGTTCTGCCTTGCCCTACGGCTGCTTCTTGTTATTTATTTATTTATTTATTTATTTATTTATTTATTTATTTATTTATTTATTTTGCTTTTGAATGAATAGACATGCTTTCATCTCTTCACAGATCCACTACAAACAAAAAAAGTTCGCAAGGTCCCCCCTGGCCTGCCTTCATCTGTGAGTGGAAGATCATCTACCTTTCACATAAATAGATTTCACAGTGAGCTTACCCAAACAAACACACACACTTTTCTCCTCACTTCTGTGCACACAGAACACAGTCTTGACACACACACGCTCCAGTTCTTGGATGGAAAAAATCAGTTGTTTTTGTGTGATCTGTTCGGCAGTGACACCGCTGGGTTCTGTTGGTTTACAAAGCTGTGATGTTGGTTGTTTACATTGTTGTTGTTTAATGTTAGCAGGTAAAGGTCTCGGTGGGGTACGTCTTTTTGTGTTTTTACTGTTTTGTGTGAACGTGCGACTCTCTGTGTGTGTGTGTGTGTGTGTGTGTGTGTGTGTGTGTGTGTGTGTGTGTGTGTGTGTGTGTGTGTGTGTGTGTGTGTGTGTGTGTGTGTGNGTGTGTGTGTGTGTGTGTGTGTGTGTGTGTGTGTGTGGACCTTGGGGTGATTGATTTTCCGGGCTGCCCTGTCACAGGCTAGCCTCCTCTCAGGCTCTCCTGGGAGAAAGAGAAGCTGTCAGAGCGGATCCCCGGCTCTGCTCTTTTGATGTTTAATTAGTCATTACGTGGCTGAACAGGAGGACAGACAGAGATTAATAGCACTGAAGATCTGAAATTTCTATTGGTAATGATCCCGGTGGAGCAGAAACCATTAGGATGCAGAGAAGTGTGGAGCTCAGCTTGTATTCGCAGAGACAGGGGGTGTTTGAGTTCATTAATATGCATAAATCAGTAAGTCAGATGTTCGTCGTTAAAACCCCGGTGGATTGGTAAAGTTTTTTTTTAAACATTGCCTTTAATTTCTAGAACTGGCAGAAGACAATTTTGTTTCTATTTTTTTAATAAGAAGCAACTGGTTCACCAAAATCTTCTTTTTTCCCCCTGAACAATGACAGCCTTTTTCTTTTTTTTTTGCGGGGTGGGTGAGGGAGTCTGAGACCGGATTTGCTTTTCAGGGCTTTGATAATCGTCTACGTCTACTGCTGTAACTCTGAAATTAAATATGGAAGAAAGAGAACAAAAAATAAAAAAGGGTGGCGTGTGTTTTGTTTCTGGATTTGTATTTGAAAAGAAGTTTGCCGGAGCGTGAGGGGAGAGGCGCAGTCCCCGGCTGAGGCAGGAACGTGAGCTGCCTTCTTCTTAACTAAGTGATATATTTGAGGTCTTGTCAGGCGGAGGGAGGGAGGTAAAGAATGGCTGCCTCACGGGTTACATCTCTTTGTTGTGTAAATGGACGCTGGGCTTTTATTTGTCAGTACTTAACACATGGGCGCAGGTGCGGTTCTGTGACTCATAAGAGTACAATCAAGCGGTACAATACTGGATGGGGTTGGGGGGGGGACCAGTGACGGAGCACGGGATAAAATACAGCTTCTTCTTGTCACTCTGCACTGCTCAGAAGATAAAGCCCAGAGCTTGGAGGAATTATCCCTGTTAGACTTTGATCCCATTTGGAAGAATAAAAACTGTTGAATAACTGCCTATAGGTGCCTTTATAACCTGCAGCCAGACAGAGAAAACTTAAATCTGCTCCTGATAGGTGGCATAAGTGGGAAAGTGTTTAGGAAGGAGGCGACCTAGCAGCTCCTCGGTGAGACATTTTTCAGTATTACAGCCACAGGAAGTAAAGGTGAGGCATTTGAGCAGAAACTGTGTGCCTGAGGTTAGTTATCAGACATAATCTGTGTTTGTATTGCCGGCAGCGATATATAAAGCAGCGAAGGTGATGTTGAAGAAGTGTCGAGGGGAAGGCGCACCTGGAGCCTGATCTGCTGTGCCAGAGGCAGCTGTGTAAGGAGCCTGCAGCGTACCTGTAAAGCATGAATGCAGCTGCAGATGCCGCTGAAAAGCTTTTGCTTGTGTAAGCAAACTGGAGGGCCCCACCAGAGACCTGAATACCTGCATGATTAAAAAAAATAGATCAACACAGAGCTTCTATCATTATGTCTACTGCTGGGAATATTCTTATTTATTTATTTATTTTTATTCTCAAATCCCCCCCTTTTTAACTCCAGCTTGTATTCTCACTTCCCGGTCTAAAAATAAAATTTTGTAGTTTTAAATCAGATGTGCAATGCAAGTTGCAGAACCAAGCATGATGTGTGTGTGTGTGTGTACACGACATGATGGAGCTGAATCAAAATATTTACAGGAGCACATCCTCTGTGCATTTAGGTTTTGACACTGCTCTGCACCAGGATGTGAAGACTATCTAAACAGGCCAGCTGGTGATTGCAAACATTTAAATGTTTGTAGGTTGTTTTTTATTTTTTTTACTCTATATACAGACATCCCCCTTCCTAAGCCACACACATACTTTCCTCTGTGGTTTGATGGTAATGCGCTCACAAACTTTGAACTCTCTGGTGGTTGTAATTGTGTGAAGTTTCTGCTTATACAAGATTTTTATTTATTAGAAAATTCTTGCCTAAATCGTCGATTATATGGATCGAACTGCTTTGTGCAACAGATATGCATTCACGTGGTGCTGAAACGTTCTTATTACAGTAGAAAACTTGGCCTTAATTGGCTCCGTGCATTATTTGACTGTATAAACTGAGCACTGAGTTAGGACAGCATGTTGTCGTTGAACAGACAGGCTGCTACGCTGAAGGATGCTGATGGGCAGCTGCGTGGGCACCTGTCTGACAGCAGGACTGAAGAAGCAGAGAGAGGGTTTTGTAGCTTGTGGGGGAGAAAAGTTGCATCTTGTAGGATATTTATGGGAATCTGCAAGGGCACGATCTGTATGTGTGTGTCTGCATGTCAGTTTGTTTGTGTAAATAGTGCTTCTCTTTCTTTTTTTTCCTTCCCTCCCCTGTTGTCAGAGACATAGCGGCTTGATGTGACACTTCCTCCCTGGCTTTGGTGACAGTGTAGCTGCAGGATGAGAAAAAGAAAGTGGTGGGCTGAGATTCATTTGCCCTCCGGGACATTTGCAAGCGAGAACCTCGAGTGTGGATGACAAAAAAGATTGACATTTGCTTTTGACAGATCACTCAGACACCCTTGTTTCAGAGAGATTTGTACTGTGCGAGCTGTAAGAAAGGAAATCTGCTCAAGGCTCTGAATCCTAAGACCTAGAAATGTTCCTCGCAGTGCTGTCTAGTTCATGACATTCAAACAAGCTGTCTGTCTTTACCCTCTCAAAAACAGGAGATAATAATAATGCAGTACTCCAACAGTAATCTAATATTCCTGTTTTGAAAGAGCAGGTCTTTATTTTTGTTTCTCCGTTTGAAGCACAGCGTGGTTGGACAGAAGGGCTTGTTGGGGGGATCTTAGATCTAGTTCACCAGAAAAGCTCTATGTAAATATCCAGAAACACCCGAGGCCCTTTTAAGTCTTGAGCTAAATTAGATTCCCAGTAGAATAAAGCTGCACTTTTTCTTCCCCCTTTTGGTCTGATGCAACCACTGATGTGGCACCAGGAAAGATAAACACTATAAATAAAAGACATACAAAAACAAATTTACCACATATCCGGCCATCTTGACTTATTTTTGAATTGTTCTTTTTTTTGTATTACTGATAGTAAATTGTCTCCAGATCTGAAAGTAATCTAGATAATCCGATTTCTTTTAAACTTTATATTTATCAGAACTTTATTTTCTTATTTAATTTCTAACAACATTAATGTTTGTATGAAAGCTAAAGTATGATATAAAAAGAAACAGAGCAGAATGTATGCTCTTACAAACAAACTGATTTATTTATTCAGATATTTCACATGTTACAGATGTTTTGTTGTTTGTTTTAACAGATGATGAATTCGTCCCCCTCGTGTTTCTGGCAGTATTTTAAGCTCTGACCTGACTGTTATTAGTAAGCTCCCCAGAGATGGCCTCATCAGATGGCTGATTAGATAGACACCCTTCATTTGACGGGGCGATGCTAAACAGTGGCAGCCACCTCTGGGACCCCGGCCTCTGCGTTTATCTTTGTTTGGGTTGTTTGAAATTTACTGCGTACATTACAGGCTTCAGATAACAGAGCAGACAAACAAGCCAGAGACCCGACCTTTTTCATCTGCGAGGAAAACAAGGAGTTAAAGGGACAAAGAGAATGAAAATAATGCACACATTAAAGTCATTACTCCCATTCTGGCCTGTTGTAAATTATTCATGTAGGCCTTGCGTGAGTGTACAGCATTAATACAAACCCTGATTTAGTTTTTCTGGCAGACCAAGGAGCGCAGCCTGTCAACAATCACCAAGGTATAGTGTTTGTTGTTTAGARATGTCCAAGCCTTGCTGGTGTGAACTGGAAAGTATGTAGAAAGTTGCTCACGCTGTCCTGAACTACAGTTGTAAGTCAAAAGTAATGAGTGAAATTCAGACATGGAATAAATTAGTGTGTTGTTGTTAGAAATAAATATGCAGATCATTATTTTTTTATTTTTTTAGTACACTGTAGTTGCAATAGTTTTGTCATTAAATTGTGAGCTGCTTTTAAATTTACTTTAAAACAAACCTGTGAAATGTTGCATGTCAAAAACTATACATCAAACTTTTAACTGGATCAGAGTCAATAAACTAGACCAGGAAACAGCAACTTATATGATGGAAGGGCCCTATTTTTTGTTGACACTACCACATGGTCACATAACGCTGCACACTTAGTCAAATGTAATAAAACTGCCATTTTAAAAATGTTTAATAAATATGAATACAAAACGTTTGAAGCAAACCAAAAGTAAACACTTTACTTTATCAATCTGAAGTGTAATGGCATACAAGGCCTTGAGTGTAGACTCCTGCGTGGTTCTGAATCTGGTAAAATGTCGCTGTTGTTTATGTACTTGCAACTTCAGTAAACTTCTCATATTTACATTTCTGCAACGTGTTGTAGTGACGACTTCTGTTCAAATTGTAGCAAACAGTGTCTCTACCCCACCAAAAACAAAACCAAACAACAAAAAGTACGGTATATGTATTTTTGTTCTTTAAAAAAGCACTCAAAGCAGCTCCTACATTCTGAAAACTGCTAGAGCTTAAAAATAAATAAATAATAAATACAAACTTTTGCCTCATTGGCAGGCCAGAAAAAAGTCACCTATGGGCTGAATGCAGCCCATGGGCAGCCAATTGCCCATCCCTGAACTAGACTGTGTACTACTGTAAACAGGTGGAAGCATAGGATTTGTTTTGGTAAAAAAATCAGTTGCTTTTGATGTTTTTATTTCCCTCTTTGACTGAGTTCATAGTTTCATTTCTACTCTACTGAATTTGCAAAAACTCCGAGGCATAAATTTTGTCATATTTACCCGTCCACAAGTGTGCGCTGTATGACTCAGGAGATGAGTGTGTGCATTCCAGATTTTGATAATCGTGTGTGCCGTGTGCCCTGACAGTAAGAATAAACCTTTCTATTCAAAAAGTGGTGCCGAACACACAGCTGATAAAAAGAAAAAAATTGAGTCAAACTACAAGCAGTGAAAGAAAAAAACAACACAATTTCTTATTTTGAAAGAATACTGTGAGAAGATTTACAGCTTACATCTGGATAATTTATCATTAAGAAACCACAAAACTAACCCTACACTGCATTGAATTCCTGGTGAGGAATCACTCGAATGTCTTCTTGTCTTTTCCATAGACATTTAACAATTCAGTGCATTATTGCTGCTTATTTGGCTAAAATGAAAAACTGTGAGCCCTAAAAACCTCTTTAAAAAAGCCAATAAATGGCCTCAATCAAAGTGACATGAAAAACTGCTGGTGGAAACCCAAATATAGACACACACTCACCAACCTAGCACATTTATCTGACTGTGGAAAGAACATGAAGACCCCACAAAAAATTCCAACCAACAAGCAGGTTTCAGATCAATCTAAATTTGAATTTTACAAACTACAGCATTACTCTGCCCTTTTAAATCTACAAAAAACAAAAATAAGTTGCTAAAACTCCTGCAGTATTATAAAAGAATCCCCACTGTCGCATGTCTTAMAATTTATTCTCTTTTGCACATTTTTGTGTCCTGCCTTTTTCTTTTTAACTTCCCAGGCTCATCTGTTGTCTGTWTACAGTGTGACACAGCATATAAATAACACAGCAGAGTACTGTAAAAATGTCTGCGAAGATCCACTTCAAAGTTTTGCAGCATGTGCTTGTAGGTACAGAACACAGCTCACACGAGCCTGTCGTGAGTGCTGAGACCCTGGACAAATAGGCTTGTGGCCATGCTTTCTCCATCTGCGGTAGGAGCCATAAATATGATTCTTTTTTTCAAAAAAAAAAAAAGAGAGTTGTGATTAATTCAACAAAAAGAAGCATATTTATTTTCACATGAAAATGTTCCTGTGTTCTTGGGTTGTTTTTTGAATCAAGTCTGGCTTTTGTTTCCTCTGTCAGAGATGCCACGTTTTTCCTGGACATGCCTGAAGAAAATAATTTCTCCCTCCCTTTTTTTAATAAATAATCTTTCAAAGAATTACACCCTCACTTGATGATTGCTGAAACCTTCCCTCATTTTTCTGTTTCACTTACTCATAAATTTTTATTACTCTTATGATCTAGTCTTTCAGATCCATTTCACATAAATCTCTGCTGTCAGACTTGCAGAACACATTCCTCTTTAATAAGCTGTGTTTAGCCTGATTGGTGATGTGGACGTAGTTTCACATCACAATTACAGCAAACTGTATTGGGATGAATTTAGTCTGAAACAAGGAAATAAACACATCTACAGAGTGAAGTGTTATAGTTTTAAATCTTTATTTGAAGAAATTTGGCATGGGCACTGTTAGACCTGTTGCAACAAGCAATAAATCAATTAATCACACAAAAAAATTAAAATAAGGTCGATGATTTTCATTTGCTTTCTTGTTTGTTTTCTTTGTGTCTTCCTCTTTTCTACTCCTTATCTTGGGGAGGAGTGAACTCTTACATCAGAGTGATGTAATGTAATAAAATGGTCTCCAAACAATATTATCATTTGTCGCAATAATTTCAGAGACAATTTATCGTCCAGCAAAATGTTTTAACGTGATGGGCCTAGTYACACAAAATGTATTTTAAATGAATACAATGATGAATACTATATTATATAGTGTAAACAGTTGTTTCCTTTGAGATTTTTAATATTTATCTAAATCTAGTTAAGGTAAAGTTAATTGTGCTGAAATAATAATACTCTTTTTTGTTAAAGGGGCAATATCATGTAAAATCAACTTTTTCGAGTTTTATATCATGTTATAATGTTATACTCTCATAAAAAACATGCCCAAAGCCTTGCTTTGACTCATTAACGCATGTTTGAGAAATCCTGCAGCATTTTTAGGAAGCAATGCTGAGGAGCAAAACGACAGGTGGGGACCAGAAACGCCTCTGCGACGTGTGTTTAAGCCGAGCTTCCTCATGGAGGAGCACCCCCACCCCACCCACACACACTCACAAACCCTGCCCATGACTCCTGCAGGCTCTCGGGTGAAACTGAAACTGAAACTGTCTGCTGAGCTCCTTACTTCTCACTCAGTGAAGCTCTTTTCASATTAAAAATACCTTTGAGGAAATGTATTTTCAGATGCCAAGTAAACTGCATTATAGCAGCCCTCCCCTCGCAAGCGCAACCCCCACCCCCCACAATGAAATGGGCGAGACAGAAGCGGAAGGTGGTTCTTAAAGAGACAGAGGCCAATTTCAAGGCGTTTAGAAGAGGAAGTGATGAGAAGATAAGTTTATTTTCTATTTAAACATAAAAACAGCATTTTAATAACAGSTAAAGGTGACATAGATGCTTTATTATGGTATARTATTTAAATATATGCCTGAGAAACACATAATATTGCCCCTTTAAAAACCTAATCGGTRGTGTTTTAAATTAGAAATGTTTGAATATTTAGGGGTGTTTCTGCAGTAGATGGGAGTCATTCAGCTCTTGTTGATTAGATCAGGACACTAAAATTTGATGTACTGCTTTTACAACACTCATTGAGTCTTTTTACTGATGCAAACTGCTCAGTATTTTGTTGTATTTATTAGAATTTGTTTTTTTTACTAGCTCTGTCATATGTTGGCAAGTGTTGCCAAAATGTAACCGTGTAGCTTTACTACGCTACAGATAAATAAAATTTGAACCTGAGTGCAAAACAGGTTTGTTTATTCACTTGATATACCCAGGTAAACTCACAAATTAACAGTTAAAATAGGTCCATCGTGATAAAGCCGGTGTTGGGTGGGTGAGGGTCTCAATCCCTCATGCATCCCCCCGCTCTGAGTCAGCCCTCCCTAATTAGAAGCAGAGCTGCTTACAGGAAACAATCTTCCTGTCTGATGACATCACTGCCAAATCCATTCATGAGATGAGGGTGACCTCAGTTTGTGGATTTGCTGTTTTGTTTGTATTTTTTTCCACAAACAAATCTCAAGAAACGCACCTTGATGCCTCGTGTCGTTAGAGTGCAGTGGGAACAGGTGGATGTAGTTGAGCTTTCACCTTACCGTTTAATAACACTTTTTTCCACTGGCAATTAAAAATCATGAAGGTTGATTTATAAAGTTTATTCAAATAAAATCATTGGCTCTGCGTCTCCTGCAGAGTCAGTCGTAAAAATAAATTGTTAGCTGTGTTCTAAATCAGCAGGCACTCGTGTGTGTGCTCAATTTCCTAAAATTAATGCCTCTTTTTTTCCCCCTCCGCTTTTATGTGTTTTCTGCACAACACTGAGCCCCGTGTCTGGACTTGTTTTAGACCCCTTCAAACGCTTCTATCACAACCATTTTCCTTAAAGCATCAACTTGAAACAGCGCCAGATAGAAAACGGTAACAACATGCAGAGCCAGTGTTTTGGATGAGTTTAAAAGAGATTCGGAGAAGAAAGGAGGGGGATAAATAATAACAGTGCTAAAAGGAAAAGCATAATAAGGGTCTAGTTTTTTCTTTTTCTTTTTTTTTTTTCTTAGGGAAGTGGAGACTTTCATCTTTCTATAACAGTAATGTTCTCAATGAGTCTTCAGGCCTGTGTTTAGTCCAGCGAGCTTTGAGTGGTGCACATGAAAGGCTCCAGTCAGACTGGGCTCTCGCTGGATTATGGTATCTATCCTCTCTTTGCTTCCCCTCTCCCTTGCTCCCCCCCCTCCTACCTTATAAAGGTAATGGGGAACTGTGTGGCTTGCGGTGACAGTAAACCATGGTAAAATGGCTGTCAGTGTTTTGTCCCCCCCCCCCATCTGAGGCCCCCAGGGTTTAGGAAATGGAGCATTATTTTCCTGTTCGACGTCACAAGCCAACCCCTTTGCAGCTGTTGCATGTTTTAAAACTCAGACATCTCAGCTGAACGCCCCGCTCAGATAACACCAAAAWCTCTGACATTTATCACACCAGCTTTCGCTTTGTCCCACTGAAAACTCGTATTTAGTTTGCGAGCCATGCGTTGAAACAAGAGAAAAATAATCAGTTGCCAATTTGTTGTGTTTCAATGAAAGAAAATAATGTCTCACTGCCTGTAAACTAATTTCATCATTACAAAAAAAAGATTAGGCACTCAGGATTAAAATGTTGAGCTGAGAACAGGCTGGATGCACCTTTTTAAGCACTCATTTGATCGCCACACATATTAATGAAATCCTGCTTAGAGTGCCATTATTTTAGTTCCAGTTTGTTGGGGTTCCCCTGCAGAAAAGCTGCATTTTTAATGCCTGGAATTAAACATTTTCTCTCCTTCTCTCTCTCTCTCTAAATCCGCTCACACATTTGTTTTCCGTCCCACCCACTTCCCTTTATCTTCTCTCTACCCACCTCCCCCTCGCATCCCTCCCTCCCTTCCCCCCATCCTCTTCCTCTCGGCCTCAGCATTTAGAGGCTTAAGAGAAGGGATGTACCACATGAGCCACTCCCTTCGTGCAGCCTCCCCTTCCCACCGTGGGGAATGGTACAATCCTGCTTTGCATAAGTTTCCTCTGAGTGGGTCTTGTGTGGAGGCCAGTACTGAAAGAGTTATTAGTCCCTTTTGAACGGTTTGGATGTATGTCTAGAGAGAAAAGCTATTGTGTCACTGTTCTCTACCTTTATCACCTAAACTGTTAAAGCGATAATGTATTGCGCCTACCCTGTCCCTGGAATGGGCAGTAACTCTTTAATGTATTACTACAACGGGAAATCGGTGAGTAGACTCTTTGGGAATGTAAGTGTGTGTGTCTGAGATGGAGAGGAGCTAAAAGAAGTGTGCGTATGTGCACGTGAGYGTTTGCCTTTGTCAGTATCCTTCTGCTCCCCTCAAGCACCGTAAGTTTTCTGCTTTATTTATCTTAGATTATTCCTCTGTGTCTGTGTGTGGATACATGTTCATGACTCGTCCTGATTTTCCATGACATCAGTAACACTATGATCAGGATCTGGCAGTTTGAGTGTGTTAAAATTACTTTGAACTTATTTAAGCCTAACTCTGCATTGCATTGTTGCTCGGAATGAGTGAATAAGTTTTCGAGGCTGCACCTGAAAAACATTTTTTGCTGCTTTGAATCAGAGTAAAACAGAATGGCAGAGTGTTTTCTCGCAGTCTTGAATTTATTTTTACTGGCTGGTTCCTTTAGCTTCGAGACTGGGCTGAAATAATAACAAGTGGGAGTCTGGGAATGATTAAGGGAAAGAGGCTGCCTGTTGAGGTTAGACTTTCCTGTTTGCAGATTGAGCTCCAAGCACCAGTGTTGCTGTTATTCCATCTGTTTTTAATCACTTTGGCATTCTTGTCGCCACAGGGAGCCTAATGTGATTTCTGAACTTCGCTGTAATAACCTCTTTGATTTTGGTTGCTCTGAAATAGTTTATTTTGGGTTGTTGTAGTGCTTCTTTTTGTCAATGCATGCATAACTGTGTGGAAAAATAAGTGGGATTTTGCTTTATTTCATGTTGAAGGAGCTGAATTTTTGTTGAATGAACTTGTTTGGGTAAATATTATTTTTGCTTGTGTTGCTGAAAGATTATAGAAGGTGTTTTTTATGTTTAAGCAATTCAGTTAGCTGGTACATCTCACAGATCCTGTCTAACAATGATTGGATGAGCCACAGTAATCCTTAAGTAATGATACAGTCATAAGTAAATTACAAAGGCACCTGTCATTTCCTGTGATTTCTTATATATAAATGCCACATGTGCTTATAT
>NW_013952407.1:4029827-4031311 GCF_001266775.1 Austrofundulus limnaeus | reverse complement strand
TATATATATATAATAAAGAGTTTTGCCTTTTTTGTTTTTTACTGTAAAGGTCATCCTACTCAGACTTGTGTTTCAACTTTCCTTCAGCCCATTACAGCATTTCCCTTTAAGTTCCCTCAGCTCCAAAGATGACTTTGATCTTTTTTTCATATTAAGCATTAACAGGCTTGTGTTACAGTTGGTGATGAGGAGAAAATTGATAGCATGTGGACAGAACGGGAAAACTTTATGATCAAAAGCACTTGTTAAACAAGCACCACAAACCTTTTTTTTTTCAGATTTTCATGCTTTAACATAGGGGAAAGAGAGAGAGAGAGAGAGAGCTCATTCTTTGAACCAACTTGATTCAAAATAATTTGTTGCGATGCAAAGTTGCACAGCCCAGGCTCACCATCTGGAGCACTGGGAGAATTCACAGTGTGCCATTGGCTTGTTGTTTGTTKTCTGGTGGCTCAGTACCAATGTAGATGGAGCATCTTCTCATCTCTTTTCTGCTTCTTTTTACATTAAAAAAAGAAAATTAAAGCAAAGGTCTGCATTGACTTGAAACATTTTTTTTTGCAGAATCTTTTCCCTTTTTGTAAAACTATAGTAAAACAATGTAATGCACATTTAATGTTTTTTCTGTTGACTTTACTTGTTGTTATAGTTCAGTAGGTTACATCACTCCTTCTAGACGCCCAACACACAAACACACACACACATGTGCTGCACACTGAAGCATGCATGCTTCACTTCATGTTTAAAACAAAGTCTTAGTGAAGTTAGTGTGTTTGTGTGTTTTGACCTTTAATTCACAATGTGCAGGATGCACATAAATAGTGATAATTTAGATTCCATTACAAATTTATTGTGACAGCAACAATTTGTAGGCATTGTTCTACAACATGCATTTGTTTATTTTACAGTATATTGTGATTTTCAGTAGAATGTTCACTCGTGGATTAAATATTTAGTTAACTCTGGTCAGTAAAATGTTAAATTTTCCTTTGCCAACAAATCTTAAATAAATCGTTTTAAATTTACATTTGTTTAATTTATTCTTAGTTCAGTTCTATGTGAAACAAATTTAGAAGAATTTTTTCGTATGTTGCTGGTTTGTGACCACTGTTAAAAGATCCATTTGTAAATCTAACATCTTTTTATGAAAACACTTTCAAGTCCAAAAAAAAAACAGAAAAAGAAAAAGAAAAAAAGAAAACATTGGTCGTTATCACGCACAAATGTTAAACAATACTCCTCCAAGCGAGCTAAGCTGAGCATTTGTTTGAAAAGGCATTGAGTCTTTCAAGCATACTAAGCCCTGTAAGTGTGTAAGATTTCAGCTTCAAAATACCCCCTAGAGATTTGGTTCGATTCCAAGTAATGACATGCCATACAAAAACAGGACACGCCACTAAAAGTGTGTTTGAAGTTCTTTTCTTTGAGCCACCCCCAACCTCACACACACACACACACACACACACACACACACACACACACAC
>NW_013952407.1:4007922-4029752 GCF_001266775.1 Austrofundulus limnaeus | reverse complement strand
CACACACACACACACACACACACACACACACACACACACACACACACACACACACACACACACACACACACATGTTTCTTTTTTGGCCATGAGCCTGATTTTACCTTTCTTTTATTGTTTTTCATCCTCCTTCATGTTGTTGTGTTACATCCTTTCTGCTGGCTGACAGATTGCGTTTTAACATGCGATGTTTTGATTGGTGTGACATGAACTTCAAAGCCAGGCAGGTAAGCTTGGAGGCATGTGGGGAAAAAGTTTGGGATGTTTCCACTCAGCTGAAACAGAGCACTGTTGAGAGACTCAACAAAAGTTTTGAAGCACTGCATCTAATATCTTTAGCATATTTTTTTCTGAAAGTTCTTGTCATTTATTTATCTATTAAGTCGTACTGATATTTCTACTATTGTTAAACAGTAACATGAATCAGGTTTAAGTCTTTTGCTTTATTGTCAGATACTTCTCTTTAATTTGAAGAAATGTCTTCTTCAGACAAATGAATGCTTTGATGTTTGGTGTCACTGTTACGGGTCATTTTATTTAAGTAATACCGGCTGCTGCTCAAATAACTGGTGTAAGTGTGAGTTGGTGTGCCGAGCCGCATGAGTGACGGCTTTTAATTAATGGTCTTGTAAAAGGAAACCCAGGCGGGCTCCCTCTTCCATAGGCTGACGGAATGAGGCACCCGGTGTTTGGGATGGTTTATTAATGCTTGGACTGGTTAGCCCAGGGTAAAAAGGACAATTAGCATTATCCACCGCCATATGCTGTCCATAGAGCGTCTGACACAGGCAAAAGACAAAGCCTGTGCTCCTGTGTGAGGCTAACCTGAGATCTCGGTGGACTACCATCAACCCGGGTCACATGTGTAAGCCAGAGGACCCATGAGAGCTCCACCCCTCCCAGAGCACTTTAATTACACATCCAGACAGCAACGTGCTGGAGTCCTGCTCACTCAGCAAAGCCCCAGCAGCTTGGAGTCCCACATCCTACCTTGATAATATGTTCACGTGTGGGAGTTTAAATGAATTTATTTACATTGGCTGTGATGCACATTTTCCACAGGCGCTGTGTTGTCAAACTTCAGTAAACAACCTTTGTGGCTGTCCTCACATCCTCGGGCATTAGAACGCAATTTTGAGGAGTGAGCTGTCGACACCGGAGTGTGAAATKAGGTCGTTAAAGGAGGGCTTGAACATGTGGACTGCGGGACACATGCTGGAAATGTGCAGGTGGATGGAGCGCGCAGGTCTGGCTCGGATTAGTGTTACATGATGGCGAGGTCATCCAGTCCCGTCTGTGGGAGGGAAGAATTTATCCAAACCTTTTCTCACTTCTCCCCCTCCTCACCCCGACTCCCACCATCTGGAGTGGATGAAGTCAGAGACCACATCACTGGTGTTTGGCCTCCAGTCTCTTTGATCCCGCCGCTCAGCTTGGCACACACTTGCAGCTGTACAACAGCGTGCTCATTGTGCCTCTCGTTTCTCCCTACAGCTTGCAGGTACAAATATAAAGAATGCAAAACAGGCTGCTTTTGTACCACTTATTTGATTTCTGTCTCTGTGGGAATGCTGTAATTTGCCAGGCTTTTAGTCTTTGCGTTTAAGCAGTGTCATTATACTTCCATTAGAGACTGAGTTGACCTGAAATGCAAATACTCCTGATAATCCACTCCTCCCTTCATGAGCTTGATTGCTTGCTAGTCATTAAAATGTGTGTATGTTTATGTGTATTCAGAGGGTTTGCGCTGCATCTATGGGACTTATTTTTTTTACTCGTTCTTGCATACACAAGTGAAATGACATACTTTTGTGTCGATAAACTTCTAAATATGAACATGCATTGCGTTTTGCATAAACTATTTGGTTCCTTTTCTTAACATGGTCACAGTTTATATATTACCTTTCCTCAGAAACATATCTAAAAGATTCAACCAATGCTTTGCTATTTGCTTGTTTTTTATAAGGTATATCTTGTTCTGGCAGGTGTACGCACCATCTCCAAACTCAGAGGACTTCAACAGAGATTCTCCTTCGTACTCGTCTCCTAAACCCTCCAGCAGTATGTTTGCAAGCACTTTCTTCGGTGAGTTCAAAGTCATGTTTTCTCTGCAGTTTTGGATTTAATAAAAGAATCAGCTTATTCTAACGCACATCCTAACACCRCAGGCTTGGAGAATCAACTCTAAATATTATTTTTATAGACTTAAGTAGTGTTTTCTCAGGTTAAATCTCAGCGAGGCTAACTCCAAAGCATAGATAGATTCTTTGTTGGATTTAGCTTTTTGTTTTTCCTCAGTTGTTTTCAGAACAGGGATCAGGTTTCAGTCCCAAAAGAAAACATAAAAAACACTCCTCAAATGGCCTTAAAGTATTCAACGTAGGGTGGCGGGGTTAGCTGCGCTCTTGTCAAAGCTGCCTTAAGTTTTAAACATTTATAAACTAAAACGACTTCTGTGTTTACATTAGAYGGTACCCACAGTTCATCTGACCCATGGAATCCGTCCAGTGGGATCAGCCAGCCCGGCTATGGGGGAATGCTCCCGGGATCCTCGGCTCACATGGCACAGTCAGGAAACTACAGCAGCCTGCACTCACACGACCGTTTGGTGAGCAACCTGCGCAATAAATAACCAGATAAACAGTTGAATGACTATTTATAGGTTTGTTTTGTAACCACAGCTGAATAATAGTGTGCATTTCATAGCTTTTAAATTCTGCTTTGGCCCCTAAACTGCTTTAAGTCAGCTTCCAGACTTGGAGCGGGTGTGTTAGGCTGTTGTCTGGTTATTATCAGGGAGGACACTTTTGACCCTTTTTTTTGTCAGTGTTTGATCTGGCCTCGTCTGCCTGCCTGCTTCAGCTGGCAGAACATCACAGGGAGCCTGCAGATGCTGCCTGCCCTCCCTTTATCTCAGTCCCTCCCCCATTAACTTCTCCTCCATCACAGCCTGGGAGATGTCAAAGGACAATTACACTTTAAAGAAAAAAAAGTGTTTTTTTTTTACACCTAACACTTTAGGTTTTATTACAAGTTATTTTTTATATATATACTTCAGAATTACCCTGCACACTCCGTCTCTCCGGATGTCAACGCCAGTCTTCCTCCCATGTCAAGCTTTCACCGGAGCAACACCAGCACTTCACCATTTGTTACTGCGGCACACACCTCGTCCGTCGCCTCGGCTGACGGGATCATGGGTATGTTTTAAAYTACTCGGCATCCGGTCACTTCAACGTCAGTCCAGTCAAAAATATGCACCTATTCTTTAAAGTTAGCAAGTCAGTCGAATTGTTTCTCTGTGACTTTTTGACCACTTCTCATTTGTTTGAGTTTTGTGTTTTTCCCCAGTTGCTGCTAATCGGGGAACGGGAACTGGAAGCTCGCAAACCGGAGACGCACTTGGCAAGGCTTTAGCCTCGGTGAGTTCAGTCCAGTTTTTCTGTTATTATGCAACTTTAACAAAAAAATTGGATTTTAAAACCAGTTTGAATTGTTTCTGTTATTTTATTCCACATCAGTACTGGATAATTTTCTGGGACTCATCAAAGTAATGTGGAATCATATGTTTAAATTGTGTTTTTTTTTCTTTCTTCAAGCCAAACTAGAATAATTGTGTTTTTCTGTGAAGAAATCTAAGTCTAGTAATCATGCAGGGGATTAAATGTTGATTAAAAAGCCTCAGGGAAACCTAACCTGGATAAATGTAGAGTTAAACTAAAAGCTTTCAAGAAAATCAACTGTAAGTGCTTGTTAAGCTAAAAGATGGAACAGATTAAAAAAATCCTTTGGATGATTTATATTGCTCTGTAAAAATTCAGTTTTGGGAGCATGAAATGATTCATAGCTGCAGAGTATCTCAGTTTTTCAACATTTTGGTATCACATAAAGCTCCACTTTAAATGTACTTAGAGCTCRAGCTACTTCTTTAGGAAAAATATTCCTTGTGTAAAACCAAAATAATAAAAGTTCATGGATCTTAATTTCAAATTAAGTCTTTTATATTTGCAGACTCAGTTCTATTAGCATGACAAAGCTGGAGTGAAATGGACATGGTTGGACCAGGGTGGGGGTGGGTGGATATATCGCAGGGCACAGGGGAGTTTATAACCGCTGTGGCTCAACTCCACGGGCACCCCCCGCCTTTTAGAGCTTTTGTTCTCCGCCTGTTTAATTTGGCCGTGCTTATTGSCCCCATGCCGCCTGCGGGAGTGTAACTGATGACGAGGCGGGGCTTCATTTATTCCAGAAAAATGAGCCATGTTTCACTCTGAATGCGGCGTTTGTAGCCAAGGAGTGAAAGGAGGAGAAAGTCATATATTGTCTGGTCAGAAGTCACGGTCATAAACGGCTTASGTTTGAGAAACTAAAAGATTTGAGATTTGGTTTGAGTTTTATTGGTTTGCGCCGCAGTGATAACCACACTATTAATCCTGCTTAAGTTTTTGCATGTCGAATGTGAAAACGCTGAGCGGAAAGAAACGTTGAGCTCTCTTAGTKTGCAAAAATCTAAAAAAAAAAAAGAGACTTTGCTCTTAAACAACAGTCAGTGACACACTTCGGTGAAACCTCTGTCCTCATATGACAAGATGATTGAAAAACTAAAGCCCAGAGATCAAGATTAAAAAAGAAGATTATTAACACTGAGTGTATTCTAGCGTCCTCACATAAATCAAAAGCTTGTCTGCAAGCTCAATTTGATCTTAACTTAGCTGAAAAATCTCTGTGAATCTGCTGTTTTTTGTCTCGCTCTAGTAATTAGTCAGGCTCCACCGGTAATACCCTGACTTTCAGAAACGCCTCATTATGGCACAAATGTCTTCTTGTAAAATGAGGAAAATCCAGGATGTGTTTGTGCTTTAATCCAGCAGTTATTTGAACAAATTGWATCACAGTAGAAGCGCTGAAGATCTAATCTCATTCTCGTGTCATTCTATAAACGGTGCCTAATCTATCACTGAAACAAAAATAAAATAAAAAAACTGGAAAACTGAAAGGGATTTGTGCATTTTGCAGAAAACTTTTGTCCTAGTTGTCGTTTCCACAGAAGTTCCAGGAGATGCAAAAATAAACAACGGTTGATTACTTGTASTTTTTGATGTATGGTTCACAGTACAATCTCTGCCTGCAGGCTAAAATGTGGCCCTGGAGATTTTCTGTACTTGGCTTAACGGGGTTTCCAGGTTGGGCGTCTGTATCTCTGGAAACCACAGAGGAATAATAAGTGGAGTGACTTATTCAGGCACAGAAGTCTTAATAAGAATAGAAAACAAGCTGTGCCTCTGTACAAAGTTTAGTGTAAAATAAAGTTCCTGAAGATTGTATATAATATATACAGAGCTAGGCACTGGATCAAACGTCAGCACAAATGTTGATTTAATGGATCAGACCCATGTTCTGAACACAAATGACTGTAAAYGGGTTCTCCCATGTGCACTGACAGATCTTAGTTATCTATCTTTTGCTTTGTGCCTCCAGATTTACTCGCCCGACCACACGAGCAGCAGCTTCCCATCCAATCCGTCGACACCTGTGGGTTCACCTTCACCTCTGACAGCCACAGCAGGTGCAGCCTCAGCAGGTACAGTCGTGGCTGCAGCYGGCACCCCGTCTGGAAGGCCAGGTAAGACTCCCGTCTTCAGATTTTAATCGCACACACTCCCTCTTTACCCTCAATACTAGCAACAGGATCAAACGTCTTTAATACAACTGTATAAAGACTTCCAGAGCTTCAGAATTAATGTGACGTAATTGTGTGAATGCCTGTAAAGCTTTCACTCTATTCAGATCTTTTTTTTCTGTACGTTTTTCTGCACATATCTCGTTCTGCAGTTTTTGTGCTAAATCAACAGTTTATATATCAAAACGTTTAACTCCTTCAGGACATTCAGCAATATATTATTTTTTGAGATATTTAGCTTTTTCTTTCCCCCTCATTGAAAATGAATGGAGCTGTTTTCAACAAGCCTAAAAAATCTTTTAAAATGTGAATAAATCCATACTGTACTATTCACTTTTTGTTCTGGTTCAGCTTTTTTTAACTTATTTGTGCTAAATTCAGCTTTTATTTAGCTTTTTTTCTGCCTTTTCTGCTTCTTTTGGCTGTTTTCTGTTAATTTCAGCTATTTTCTGTGTTTTTTAGCTACTTTTTAGAAAATTTGAGCTTTTTTCAGGTAAATTCACCTTTTTGTGATAATAATACATAAAATAACTTCTTATTGCTTAATTCAGYAAACATGCCCTTTCTGTTTCTTTGTGCTAATTTCAGCTTTTTCGGCTACATTTGAGCTTTTTGTGCTAATTTACTCTTTTTTTGGCTATTTTACGGCAAAGTTTTTTGTTTCTCTTTGATTTTCTTCTAATTTGACAATTTGTAAACCTTTTTTATTGTCTGCTAAGTTCAACTTCTTTGCTACTTTTAGCCTTGATTAGCATGTTTCAGCTACTTTTCAAGGTAACTAAATAAAAGATCAAAGTCACTAATTAGCCATTTTTTTCTTTTACTTTATTTTGTCAAAATTTTAGTTTTATTCTGTTTTTTAAACATTTTGTTCACAACTTGTTTTTGCTTCTTGCAAACTCTTTCTGGTAGTGTCAGTTTTTCTGCTGTTAAAGGTACTTTTTAGCTAATTTTAGCTATATTTCTGCTCAGTACACCTGTTGTGACACATTTTTGCTATTGATCTTTTACTTTTGTTTTCCTACTTTCTGCAAAATCAGCTGTTCAAATTTAACTCAATCATTTTGCTCTTAAACCTTTTCAGCTTGACTTCAGCTCCTTTAACATCTTTCAGCAAAAATCTTTCAGCAATAAGCGTTGGCAATTCAAATACTTTAGGATCAGCTTTACCTGTAGTAATAATAAGCACATTAAATATTTTCTGTTTTTATCGATGTAACGCTAACATTTGAAGCATTTGGCTGTAACAGGTCTCAGACCATAGCGTGGGAAGATTAATCGATTCTTGCAGAGGCGTCATCTGAACTCTAAAGAAAGCTCTGCCAGGATGTCTGGATGATGCAGAACAAATTAAAATCTGCACATCACAGGCTGACAGCTTGGCTTTTTATGTAACTTGTGTAATTGAAATAGAGGTTTATTGCCATTGTGTCTTGAATAGTTACATCGTACTGTAAATGTGACAGAGCATCTGTCTCCACATTCATCCAGAAAAAGACTACTTTGGCTAAAAAGGAAAGTTGAATTGGAGGCAGTGACACATATGATGGATGAGCTGCTGTAATCTGTCCTTTCCTCCATGGAAAACAGAATACTTACAGCAGTCTGCCCTGTTGTCTGTAGAATTGAATCGTGTGACTTTGAAGCCGCCCGGTTTCATTTGCATGTGATTTAATAAAAGTAAACAGTGGACGGTTGTGCGTGATGCTGGAGAGTTTCAAATCACAGGGARTGGATTCATCGACATGCTGCTTTAGAACGTTGCAGGATTTTCACGCAGTATAAAGAAGCTTAGAGACGACGCGGGGAGCAGTGCAGTAAACAGTTCTGTAGATCTGGTGCAGTTTGTGCATATTTTMCTCTACAATACCAGCGAGTCACTTCACACTGCCTCTTTGGAGTGAGCCTCCCACCCACTGTATGCGCTGTGTGCTCTGTGCTTGGCACCAAAACACCAAACAGATGAAGCGAATTTTGAGGGCTGGAATTTGCCAAACTGTCAAAGATTTCCTTGCACTTGTTGTTACGCCGCTACAAAAACAGGGCCTCATGACTTTGATTAATTTAATTACTTTTACTGCGTGCTGCATTTTGCTTGGACTTTGATTAATCAAAGCCTGAGCAGAGAGAGTAGTTTAAAAGTTTCTCTGAAACTTAATTAAACCCTTCTTTTAGCTTTAAAGTAGCTTTAATCATTGTAAACTCTTCCTCGTGCCCGTTTCAGTTGTTTATAATTATTCTTAAAAGACAGCAGATCCGTGGAGTTAGCAGCTTTAATGAGTCTGTAGAAGAACATAAAGGAAATATTTTTATATCAACATGTTTAAAATGTGGATCTCAAGTAAAACGAAAAATCAGTTGCTGTTTTTTCTTTCTAAACAAAGAAAAGCCGAAATTTGCTCTAAACCACAAGATTACTGAGTTAAATTTACTGTAAATGTAATATGAGCCTTCRTCTTCCTGCAGGGCTGTGCTTGTTGTTCCAGAGTTCACAACATGTGCTTTATTTTCTCGGTCTGCAGAGCTAATCCACATTGACTCCTGGTGATATCACTGACTAGTTTTGGGTTTTCAACTCTGTTAGGATCTTTGTTCATGTTCGTAAATTTAGATTCACCAGTCACAGTCAGAATTTTTATTTTTTTCCCCATTTTCCTTTCAAGTGAAGGGGGAAAAATATTAAATAAACTACTGTGGCTTTCAGATTGTTGAAGGATTTGACAGTTTTGCAATAAAAAGCGTTTGAAGTGGGTCTTGGATTACAATTCATGGAAAAAGCTTTTAATTTGTCCAAAACTGTTTTAGTGGCTTTTTATAGTGGCTTGTGGCAGTCACTAGTTTGCAGTAAGAGAAAATCTAGAGATGATTCGTTGTTACATAATCCTGCTTTTCCATGATAATTGTTCGAGGACGGACACAAAAATTTTCTGAATTGTAATTATTTTTGCACAAATGCTCAGCTCGTCATCTTGCTGTCAGGTGGACAGCTTAAAAAAGTTTTAGTTTGTTGGTTGTTTAAATACAGAAAAGAAATTTAGATCTGTTGACAGAGGAATGGAAGGAGAATGAGTGAGGGAACTGTAAGGGAAAGCCCTGTGTGTTGTTTTTTTTAGCGGGCAGTTGTGTCGTGTGCGGTAATGGAGTGGCGACAGCTGTCTCTACGTATGCCCCCCCCCCCCCCTCATCTTCAGCTGTTGCCCTGCCCCATGGACAGCTGTTCCTCTCAAAACACGCACACACACACAAACCAGGTTGCAAAAGGCTCTGTTTATTTACCATTGGGTGAAGGAAGGTGGCTCTGACTCAGCTGGTGAGGACCGTGACRGCTCGCTCCGACTGTTAACATTACAGCGTGCCACCCCTGGCAGCAATGATGATAAATGGAACTCCCATTTTATTAAAACATAACAATAACAAACATAATAAATAAATGTCAAAYGTTTACATGTGAGTTTATATAGAAAGGATATTGTTTCTCCAATTATCTGTCCTTATTATTCGTCTGAGGCTAGAAAAGGGAACGATGCTTTGAAACTGGTCCAAAATTYGCCTCACTGTTGATGTTAGTAGCAAAATCCATTCATCATTGGGATTACACCAGTATACAGCACATTAGTCAAGACTGGTTTGTTCAATTAGTTCTCTCCTGTGCACGTGGGGAACAGAGCCTGGGGCTAATTTTTCATAGCCGCCAGCCCACCGAGGCTCATGTGAAGTACTTTCCTCACTCACCTGGGAGAAAGCTGATGCAGAGCAGACTTTCATTTCTTTTCTCTGTTAATAGTCGCTTAATTAACGTCTGCTTTTTTCAAAGGCTGAGTGCGCAAGGAAACATAAAAACTCAAGTACAAAGGACCGCTGAAGTTCAGTCAGACATTTCAGTGGAATTAATTAACAGAAAACGGTGTGAACGCTTTCCTGACCACGGGGAGGTGTGATTTTTTTTCCTGGTGTTCCTCTAACAGTGAAGTTTTCCAGATTTTAAAACAAGTTTTGTTTAATATAATTATTAGGCATTTATTGAACCATACAATTCTTAGTTTCTTTGAATTGCAGTTCTGCCCACAGAGAGGGAAAGAATTGTTTAGTGAAATTCATTAATGTTTAAGTGGCTCCTGTTAATCATGGCAGGTGGGTTACCTGCAGAATTATGCCTCAGTCAATGCAAGGAAGTGAATATCTTTATTTAACTTCCCACCAGATCAAATCATGGTTTGTCTTCTGTTGCTGGCCTGTAGCTTTACTTTCTGTCTCACACTGAGGTAGGGTTGGGCACTATTGGCAAAAAAATAAAAAATAAAAATCATTGTGGCATCTGGATGATAACATTAAAAATGACAATTGATAGATAATTCCACTTGCATGTTTTTGACTCTAAATCAATTACCCTGTGTTCTAAAATTATACAAACCAGTGTTTTCATTTTAACAGGCTAAAATAGCCAGCTGTGAATTGAAATCCACCTTCCCCACACTGTGGACTGGCAGCAGACCTTTAATAACTCACTATACCATGGGCTCATACAAAAATAAGTCATCATCTGTCACTAATTGTAACTGCAAAGTGGCAAGTATTAACTGGTGTAAGTTTTTCTGACAGTTAACCCAACCCTACACTGAGGAGAAGAATCGGTTTGAGTGGAAACCAGCTAAAGGAAAGTTGTAATCTCTTGTGAAGAATRTGTTAGATTAGTTTATGTTACACAGTTAAAATGCTTCGTTATTCTTTATTTAGAGTAGAAAAAAGTCTGCTTTAGTTTAAATAAAACAGCTTTTTCTCTAACATAAAGAGCCCAAGTGTTAGTCGAGGTGAATGAAAACTAGTGCCTGATATTTCTCTGGCCTYGCTGTGCTCATATCTTTCTGGATGTTCTGGTGCGGCGTACATTTCAGGCTGGAAGTGGGTGTTAGTCCAAACCTCCACTGGCTCAAATGTCAGGATGCCGTCCAGCCAGCAGGAAGTGATGCAGCTGAGTCCTAAAAGCTAAAAATAGCTTTATAGAACAACGAGAAACCAGAAAATCAGGATGTCTGCGTGTTTTTAATTGTATTATTGTGTTTGTTTCTTTGTGTCTCTGTAGTTCAGCAGGACCCAGCTTCTGGTCTTGTTGATGTTTACTAACGTCTTCATATCACTTCCCTTCTTCTCAGGTACCAACCAGTGGCCTCGTCCAAGTGGACAGACCCCCTCTTCACCAAATTATGAGAACTCTCTTCACTCGCTGGTAAGCTCCCTTCGCTCGTCCGTCTTCCTGTGAATAAGTCACATGACCTGTGCTCACTTTAGATAAGTTACCCATGAAGGCATGAGCTTGCATTACAGAGAGATTCCTGTCTGACAAATGTTTTTCTGAGGAAAGTGGGGGTCGAGGGATAACCAAACTGAACAATACCTGTCCCTCGGGGCTTGCCATCTGTCCTCTACTCTGTGGGCCGGGGCGATGATGACAGTTGTGGGGGATGGGCTGAGTTAAGCAGGCCGGTGTTTTGGGAGGAGGCAGCAGCTGTTTGCTGCACCACTTCTCYAGAATTCCTTCGCTGCTGCACAACCAGAACTGAGCACCAAATTTCACCCAGACCCACTACCTGATGCACTTGTTGTGTGTTTGCACGATCTGCTGCAAGGTTAAATGTACCTTTGCATGTACCGGTAAAGCACTTGTTACACATCGACACAAATGAAAACAATATGAAAAACGTCTGTATAAAAGCAAAGATTGAAAAGGTTCTAAAGTTTTGTTTATAAGTTCAGAGATTTTGCTTGTTCAAGCCATCTGGTTAACGATTTGCTAAGAAATGAAAACTTGAGAAGGTAAATAAGCATTTGGAAAACAACAGGGCAACGTAAACACAGGGTTGTATTACAAACAGAAGTTTATGTCACTTTTAGTGTCTACAAATGGGTGCTCAGTTGTTTTTATGACACTTAATCTTATTTACACAGTTGTCTAAATYTGTAGCCAAGCTTGGATGTTAACATCAGGCAAAATTCCTGATCTGGTTWAAAAAATTAGCTTTTAGGAAAAAGACTGTTTTAGTCTGAACCTGGAATTTGAAGAGAAACATGACTGCCTTTGATTTTTTTAATGCTACAAAAAACAGTAATAAAATTTACCAATGGAAACGTTTTTATTTGGGACGAGTTTAACAAAAATGAAATTACTTAAAAGTTTTTAACACAGAGCTGAATAAAATGCACATATCACAATAAAAAGACTAAAACTGAAGATCATCGTAGAGAACGTAAAGAAGAGGATGCAGTCGATGCTGAAGTGCAGAGCTAATAAATGTGCAAACTCTCAAAGATTTTCATCTTTGCAAAGTGAACGGTCAGCAGCTGCGTGCTTCCCTCCAAATCCTACACTTCTGTCTGCGTGACCTAAGAAAAAAATGAAAACAATCTCCGTCGTCAGTGTGTGTGTGGCTTTTACAGACTGATCTCCTCTTCTTATAATTCTCCTATTCTTATTTGACTTTGCCAGAAAAACAGAGTTCATCAGCAGTTACATGAGCATCTCCAGGATGCCATGTCTTTCTTAAAGGATGTCTGCGAGGTACCCTTCAGATAGAGTCTTAATTCATACATGTCCCATACATCTTTGCATCGTTTTGTTTTCCTTTCTTGCACGATTTTAACATCTGTTGTAGTATAGTGCAGTTTTATTTTATAACATCAGCTGCCTTGTTGTCATGCCATGAGCCATTCCAGCTTGCTGTAATCAGAATCAAATGTGAAATAAAGTATTAAGTGGGTTTACCTCCACAGGTTATGTAGTTACAACGATACAACTCAAGCTGAAATGGTTCAGTTAATCTTGCATTTGAATTTCCTTTTTTTAACTTATGCTTCAGTTTTCTTTGTAGATTTTTCCCCCCAAAGTCCCCATCACACAATCAGTTTTCATTTTTTGTCCTAATAAGCTTATACTAAGCTGTCCTTCTTTGTCTCTATCTTTTCTCACTTTCCCCGTTTCTTTGTTTCACAATCCCTCTGGTCCTTCCAGTCTCGAATGGAGGATCGTCTGGACAGATTGGATGATGCAATCCTTGTTTTGAGGAACCATGCAGTGGGCTCCACCGCCGGTCTGCCCAGTGACATACACAGCCTGCTGGGACAGGCTCAAAACGGGCCAATAACAGCCATTGGACCAAACTTTCCTTCCTCTACACTAGTTCCGAGTCGGACTGCAACAATGGTACGAGAACGTCACATTAATATTTCAGAGTTTCACTTTTCGTTTGTGTGTTCCTGTATGGCTTTTGTCAGAGGCTCAACCACCTGCTTAAAGCTGGTGCAGTGCCGTTCGCAGAAACTTTGTTTTCCACACATTTATTGTGACATATTTTCCATAAGTGTAATGCCTGACCTAATGCTCACCCTCCTCCTCTTGAGAGCAGCTCTGTACACAGGGGTGAGAGGAAAAAATGAGAAAAACAGGCACGGTAAAGTGAAGTTATGCTTCGCTCAGRAGTTGTTTGTGAGTTGCTCTTCCCTCGGAGTTGAAGCCGGAGCCTCTCGAGAAGCGAAGGAATGCAGGTCTCGGTATAAATCAGGATGCGCTCACTCATCCTCCATCCGACTCGAGGTATTTCATTTTATAGAGCCAAGAGATTCCAACACATCTGCAGTGGAAATTAGAATGAGTCGASTCGTTTAACTGTAATCCAGAAGTGTTTGGAAATAATTTGGGTCACACTCTGTGCAGACGCAGCTTTAATGTAGATATAAGTTCAGGTTACTTGTTATAATCTAACCTACTATGAGCAATTTGTCCAGTGAGTTTTATAATTTGTTCCTCTGATGAACTTCTTTACAATTAGGYCATAATCAAAGATATGTTATATTTTCTTTCTTTCTCTTTTATCTGACCCATAAATTAAAAATTAAAAATAATTTTTATTCCGAATTCAAGCTCATAAAATATATTCTTTTTTGCTACAATTTCAGTCATTGTTGTTACCAGTGAATAGTTTAGTCATTTCAAAATGCTTTTGCCTGCTTTRTGTCTTCTGTCAGTGGGAAGCTTTCACCTTGATGTCGCAGCAGCTGGGTCGCCGGTTTTGTCCCCCTAACAAGAATTTTTCTGTGGTTGTCAGAGGAGCTCAGCGTGATGTATTTGTTACAGAGAGCTGGCTTGTGGCAGTGATGTTGACCGACTGCGACTGTGAGATAGAACATACTGTGTCTGCACTAACACAGCACTTCCTGTGTGGGAAGAGGTCCCTGCAGACAGGGCTCAACAGCCTCGGCGCAGCACAGCCGCAGGCTTTTTGCTCCGGCTGACACCCCCCCCCCCCCCCCCCCACCCCTTTTCATCACTTCTTTTTAACAACCCAGGAAATCTGAATTGTTGGAAACGTGTGTCTGAACCCGGCGGCCTCCATCCAAATAGAGGTCCTCAGCTGTATGGTAATCAGGGCCGGGCCATGAAAATGGCAGCGTGCTTTTCTCGCCACAGCCCCAGATTCCCTCCTCCTCCTCCAGACAAAGGCTTGTTTGGACACCTGTTGAGAGCGCAGCAAAGATTAGCACAGTGTCGAGGAAGGGAGGTTCTTGGAGTGCTGGGGTTAACAGAGGCCAACAGTACTGGGGGATCACATTCCATAAGAAAAGGAGGAGATACTCTTCACACTCAGTGATGATTTTTTTTCCTGACTTTTTTTTTAAACCCTCAAAGGGAAATGAAAAAACTTGTAAACATGTAGTAAATCTTCTAGCTGAGTTTTTGCTGGATTAGCTGAAGAGGTTAAACACAAGAAAGAGGCCAGTTTTTAGTTGTGGTAACATAACTTCATCTGAGAATGTCTCAATAAAAATTTGTCCAAATTTGTCCTGTAATTTGAAGCTTCATCTGAGCAGCTTTCTTTTATTGTTTTGTTGTGTTTTGTGTTAAAAATCGCAAGTTCTTCCATRTGAGGTTCTTAGCAGGATGTTTTCTGTATGTGTAGTCTCCTGAGGGAGTCTGCTTCCTGCCTGTTAATATTCATGTGGTCTGTGTTACAGCAGGGCGGCGATGACGCTGCCAGCCTGAGCAACAGCCATGGAGGCCTGCCCAGCGCCGGCTCCACGTCCAGCACGGAGCTCAACCATCAGGTGGAGGCATTCAGAGGTCAGCCACTTCTATGTCACTGACATGGATCTGTGGAGGGTCTGTTCAGGGTCTTACCTATATTTTTACTACACTGGTGGCAGGTCTCACTCCGGGCCTGCCTGGCCAGGTTCCCTCCACCCTGGAGCTGAAGGTCGAGAAGCAGGAAAAGGACGATATGCACGATAACCTCTCCGATCGATCGGATGACGAGAGCGACAGAAGAGACATGAAGACACCCAGAACGGGCCCACGCACCAGGTAGATTTCTAGGACAAGACGGGCTCAAAATTTTTTTAGAAATGAAATCATTTTGTTTTGAAAAGTCTCGACCTCTGCTGTAATTTTCTGTTTCCGTTTTGCAGCAGCATCACCGAAGACGAGGATCTGAATCCAGAGCAGAAGGCTGAGCGTGAGCGCGAGAGGAGGATGGCCAACAACGCGCGCGAACGCCTGAGGGTCCGAGACATCAACGAGGCCTTCAAGGAGCTGGGCCGCATGTGCCAGCTGCACTTGAAAAGCGAGAAGCCTCAGACTAAACTACTCATCCTGCATCAGGCTGTGGCCGTCATTCTCAGCTTGGAGCAGCAAGTCAGAGGTCAGTGCTGCAACATCGCTGCAGCAAACAGAACTGCCAGTGCTGCCTCACATCAAGACATTTTTAGATTTGAGTGATTCCACATCAGCTCACAGTTTTAAAACAATCCTTTACCTTACCAAGGTTGTGAAATTGTTTTATGCATATTTTATTTTTTATTTGGTTATTTATTTAACAGTGTATCTACGTGACTCTGAACAGTTCCACACATTTATTATGAATATTATGTGTTTAGCTGTGCAAATTAAAACCCCACAGTTGGTTGACGGGCCATAAGCAACAACAAGATAAGACTTGAATAAAAATGTCAGATTTAATAGTAAAATTAATCAATAAACACTGGATAAAACACACACACACATACACACACACATTATTAAAGAAGTGATGTTAGAAAAAATTACATGTAATTCAACCATTGTTTGGCAGATTTTTATCCYTTTGTTTGAATATTTCATTCAAATAAGAACAATTATAATTGGAGCTGCGCATAAGAATCGATATATTTCGATATTTTTAAAAGTTGTATCAATTTTCTTTATTTTAATATCATTACAYCCTCCAACCCTTTACCTTTATCTTACCCTGTAAGATACGGCTACACTGGAGTCACCCTGCGGGCCTTGAGTTTGACACGTGTCCTAGATGATCCCCAGCCCTAATTATATTAATAWTAAATGTTACAATGGGCAGAAAGGTTTAATATTATTGTTTCTGTACCTGCAGAGCGGAACCTAAACCCCAAAGCAGCCTGCCTTAAGAGACGGGAGGAGGAGAAAGTGTCCGGCAGCTCCAGTGACGCTCCGCAGGGTCACACGGGAGTCCATCCGGGCCTGACCGACACATCTAACCCAATGGGCCACCTCTGAGCAGCATACAGGTGCACAGAGCTTCAGAACCAAACCTACCCTGATATCATTTAGCATTTTGATCTTATTTAAAAAAAACTGGGTGAAAAGACAAACATAGAGCTGGTTACACTGAAGTAGATTTCAAAGAACTTGTTTTWGATCAAACAGAAAGATCTTTATGACGCAGCATTCACACGATAAAGCAAAGGATCTGTTAGTTTTCTACACTCTCCGATTTTTTTTTTAAATAGCCTTTTGTTTCTGTACGTTGTACCAATTAAAGAAAATATTAGAAAGTGATAGCCCCATAATTCATGTTAATTAACTGATTATTTAGATTCATACATTTATTTATTTCACTGGAATAGGGAGATCAATAAAATCACATGCAACTTTCGCTTTTTGTCTCGTTTCACGCTAATAAATTTTTTATTGTTGTTTCCCCCTGCAGATCGGTGCAACGCTTTTCGTTTCGGTCCTGTTGGAGTTGGTGACCTTGCTTCCCAGTGACAGACAGGACTCACAGTTTGTGACCCCAATTGGAGGAGACAGACCACTTGAAGCAAAAACTACGAGTCCAACACAATCCAGTCCTCAGATTAAAAAAAAAAAAAGAAARAAAGCCAGGCGTCCAGCTTGGAATTTCCATCTGCAGATTTTTCTCCCCACAAGAAAGAAAAGAAAAAGAAACCAACCTCAGCACATATCACTGTCTGCAAAGAAGTGTGTTGCTTCTGAACAATCAGAGACTACGCAATCTCCTCCAACCCTACGTGGAAATTGCTTTGTGCCTAAACTGAATTGACGAATGCATTGTAACAGCAGTTTTTTTTTTTTACGTTTGTCAGTTTTTTTCTATTTATTATATTATTGAACTATAAAATGTACATCTAAAGGGAAAGGTAGGTGAATTCAAAGAGAAGCATGCAGCTTTTTCAGTTCCTCTATAGTTTGCCAGCATCACTGATCAAACTGAGCACTCCTCCCTGCTGAGTCTGGGAAAACATTTGGGCACTGAGAACATGAGATTAATTTATTGGACAGTTTAGAGTGATGGTTTAACCCAAACAAAAAAAACACCCCTTTGTTTTAAAAAGAGAATATGTTATTTATATATTTTATTCTGCTTTGTGCCGCTGACCACTTGTGCAGCCAAAACTACCTAATATTTGTTTCTGTCGTTGAGATCTGGCCCTGCGTGACTGAGCAGGATTAGCATCAAGATTGTCTAAAAAGRTGACCAATGAGTGGCAAACTGTAGTTTTACTGAAAGCTCAGATTTGTTCCCCCCCCCACCCCCGTAGGTAGTGACGTTGAACRTACGGTGAACTTATTGTTCCCTTTATCTTCACTGCCTCATTTTTCCTTTGCCATATAGTGTTTATTACCAGATTACATCCTGATCACAACACAGGGATTKATTTTTGTGTCAGCTTTTTGTGTTTTGTTTTTCTGTTGCCACCAGYGACTCAAATATTGCTTAACAAAGGTAGTATCTCAGCGGGCCACGACTGCTGACAACTAGTTAGTGAATTTTTATTACTAACATTTATTGAACCACTGAGATCACAGATCTCTTTTGCAAGGAAAGCCTGGGTCAACCATGTTTTTGGTCTGTGAGGGAAACCGGAGTACTCTGAGAAAACCCACRCAAGCACAARGAGAACAKTCAGACTCCACACAGAAAGACCCCAGGTCCAATYCAGGGATCGAACCCAGGACCTTCATGCTGTGAGGCATCAGTGCTAACCACTGAGCCTTCCTGCTGCCTGTAGCTGCTGAATAACAGCTATAGGGAAGTCTCCTGAAACTTYCTCAAGTTTTTATATTTTCCTTGARAYGATGTTTTAACGTGTTCCAAAARTRTGTGCGACAAACTATCAAARKWSWCAGAGTCGTTGCAGAYGTCTCAAACACATCTTGAACCTGTCGTGGTTTTGTCTCGGGTGTCCCCAACCTGTCTCAGGAGAGTATTTTAATACCTCCAGACACCTGCACGTCTAAAAACCATTCCAATAATCAATGATGGTCATTTAAAAAAGGGTCRGGATCTGCTAATCTTCATTTCAAATGTGTACTCTGGTTCAATAAATTGTGTGCATGGAGGAGGCTGCCAAAGTGGGTACAAAATGTACCAGGGTGGGTACAAAACGGGCCGAGATGGACACCGTGTGGGCAGATGAAGAGAACAGCCAAGAATTCAGTAATGAAAATATGTGATTCTGAAAAATTAAAAACATGGATGCATGATGCTAGCAGGAAGGAAGAGGACATTTCTGGAAACAATCCAGATATTTGAAAACTCAATCYGGAACTGTCCAACAAACTCGCACAGCTTAAGACCATCACTGATTCGGCTTCTATTTTTTATTTTGCTTCTGATATTTTTTACTTACAGTTTATATTTTTACATAAAAACACACATAAATTTCGAGATATAAAAAAGTCTGCCCTAGAAAAAAAAGTTTGTAATCTAAATTTTTATTTAGACCTTGTKTTAGCATATTTATCAAATATTTACACAATGAATTCAAAGCTTACTTCAGTTTTTATAATATGCTAAAATGTTTTTTTAATTTCCAGGTTTTGTCCCATTTATCCCCATGAACTGGTAGTCCCTGTGGAACATTTCTAACTTTGAAAATTCCCAGATTATTGCAACCAACTACCAGTCGCAGCCTGATGAGATACTACCTTAAGGTGTAATAAAAGTAAAAATTTTAAAAGAAAAAAAACGACGACCACATTTTCTCCTGGCCCGATGAACATATGTTTTCTTTGTTACCATTTGATGACTTTGTGTCACTGCATTTATTCATATGTTTAGTTGTGCTTATTTTCTGAGTCCGTATGTCTTCCAACGTCCAGCACCATGTCCAGTTTCAGCCAGCAGAGAAAACATTTACAGTATAAGTTATTTTGAATGACGTTTAGATCAAAACTCAAAGTTAAGTTCGCCAGGCTGCAGATTTGGTGGATTTGTTTGATCTTACTGGACTGTAGGGCGAGAATGAACAAAAGCTGTTTTCTATTTTTTTTTTAATATTTCAAGGCTTTATTTTGTTTTCCCCATCAGTGTGCATGCTTCACATCTCTCCTATTATTTGTCTTAAGACTTTACTTTATATTCCAAATATTTGTTTGTGTATCATGTCCTGTGATTATGTTCACCGAGGCTGCCACATTCAGAACCATAAATAAAACCCAGGTGGAGTTTATAATCAAAAACGGATCCATTACTCTAAATTCTGAATGTGGATTTTTAAATTTCTTCTCAGTATTTCATCGCCTCATATTCATGTTTGCAAACTGAGGGTTTAATCTGTCACTTCCAGCTCTTTGATAAGAACCGAGTTTTGAGTTCTGGATAAGCACCTGACCAAGACAAAGTTTATTGTGCAGAGGTGAATGAACCAGGAAGTGCTTGGACCGGATTCTCGTCAGATCTAAACACAGGAAATTCAGATTAGTGGCAGAACGATATAGGAGACTTTCTAAAGAATTAAAGCCACTAACCTGTTTCCAGYTGAACTCCAGATGGAAACTTTGATGGAAGGGTTTGCGTTCCAGCACTGTGCGGTGACGTCACCGTTAGTTTGGTTGGAGTGTTTGGGTCCAAATGGCAAGTTCTGATAATCCGTGGTACAGGCGTGGGTCGAGATCCAGGTGGTCAGATGGCTGGAGGTACCGATCAGGGCTGAGGTGAGAACCRTTAAACCAGGGGACAAGAACAAGGTCAGGATCAAGAGGCAAAAAACGAGAAATGTTTGAAAACGCTGGAGAATCACAGGCAAGCTGATGATAATCTGAGAGTGAGACTGGATTATATTCTGCAGGAAACAGGTGAGTGAAAGGGGCGAGAGCAATGAGGAGCTGGATGTGAGCTGTCAGGCTGGGAACAAGACAATGAGGAGAAACTGGAACATGAAATAAGATAATAAAACTAAACTGAGGCATGATCTGGGCAGACAGGGACAGAATCAAYATTTTTTGTTCAAATTTCCTGTCCTTCCTGTGTTTATTCTCTCTTTTGTTTGCCATAGACTTTGCTGTATTCCCAGATGCTTTTCCTTGTATAATATATGATGAAAAACAAAAAAATCAAAAGAAAAAAAAACATTTGGCTTATTTTTCACTGTAGTTAGTCTTTTATACAATGATACTGTAAGAATATTTCTTGAATTCTAAATATTACTCTTTCTAGATTTTTGAAAGCAAAAGTTTTGAGTAAAAAGTTTCTTACTTTATTTTACTATATTAGATAGTAAAATGTACGGTTATTTACCACAACGTGTCGATTATAATGAGAGAGATTTTACAAATGGCATCTCCAAAAACCTCTGCTCAAGGTCGGGTTCTTAAAAATAACAATAATAAAAAAAGACTCCAGATTCTTAAAAAAGAGGGATTTCCATCAATCTCTTCAGTCTCTGTTGTTGATTGATTAAAATAAAAAGATTTGTTCTTGTGTCAAATAAAAAGTATTGTCGATGCACATCAAAAGAAAAAAATTTGTGGCAGCAAGAATTTGAATTTTCTGTCTTTTTCAACAGGAAAACATAATGTATATAACATTTATGTTGCAATAAATGTGCCATCTTTTTTAAACTCCATTGTATGTGCATTTATTTCTATAGATGAAACAGTTTAATTTATTTATTTATTTTTTATTCTTCAGTAATTAATGGATTGTAGAAAAAACAGGATGAATGATAACAGAACAAAATGACTTATTTACAGGCTTCATTACTGATTTACAGTGTTGTTGGAGGCGTTTCTACAGTGGATTTAGGCCAAATGAGTGTTTTATAACAGGTATTTTTTAAATAGCACCAGTGGAGCATTTAAGTCTGAAAAGTACTTGGAATATATGTTTCTATTTTTAATCAAGTGTGATAGTAGTGTAACGTACAGGCTGTGATCCTATTTTATTCACAACTAAAGAGACTTGAACACTGCAAAAAACAAACAAATAATAAACATTGATTTAACAGTTTTTGTTCCTTAAGATTTCTTGTCTTGAGAATCTTTTATTTGCCCATCGCCAAATAATAAGGTGGAGGGGTCAGTTGCAGTGACCTCTACAACACTGAGCTAAAATTTGTTATGGTAGTAATTGAGAGTCATCCTCAACCAGAGTTGTAAAGTAACTAAGTACAAATACTTTTTTACTGTACTTAAGTAGAATTTTTGGGTATCTGTACTTTACTTGAGTAATTATTTTTCAGCCTACCTTTTACTTCTCCTCCCTACATTTTCACACAATTACCTGTACTTTCTACTCCTTACATTTTTTAAATAGGCTAGAAGTAGAAAGTCTTTACTTTAATTTTTGCTTGTTTTCATCCCAGCTGCTTATTGTAAAAAATAAATATTATCCATATAAGCTGTGCCTTCTAGATAGAGTGTATTTAATTGTGGTTGAATGAGAAGTATAAACATATAAAATTTTGATACCGTATTAGTTTGTACACAAACAAATCATGTCACACTCCAGCAGGACATAATCATTAAAATAAAAGGACTGTACTTAAGAAGTATTTGTATTTCATGAATTATACTATTGCATTTGGCCGCAGCCCTCAGATAGATTTTTTTATTTTGGGGAAAAGG
>NW_013952407.1:4004474-4007873 GCF_001266775.1 Austrofundulus limnaeus | reverse complement strand
AATCAATGCTTTTACTTTTAATACTTAAGTACAAAAAATATCAGATACCTTAAGACTTTTACTCAAGTAATTTTCCTAAAGAGTACTTTAACTTTTACCAAAGTAATTTTTTGGTAAGATACTTGTACTTTTACTCAAGTATCACACTGTGCTCAACACATTCTCTGAGGGCCTCTGACAATATGAGATCATACATCAGGGGTGTACCAGCTCCTCCAGGGCCACTATCCTGCATGTTTCAGAGGTTTCTCTGCTCCATCTCTTGATTTGAATGAACGGATGATTGACAGGCTTCTGCAGAACATGAAGAGGTGATTTAGTTGCTGACTCAGGTGTGTTGGAGCAGGGAAACAAGTAAAACATGCAGGGTAGCAGCCCTGAAAGACAAGAATTGGACACTCCTGCATTATTTCAAGGAACGCTAGGCCTTTATGGTTTGACACAGTGTGTAAAAGTAAATGATAAAAGAACCTAAATCTTTTATAAAAATGTGAACCCTTCATAGTTTTTATCAAATATTTGYGGGTGAAGAGGCTTTCTGGAACCTGCTACTTGTGCTGCTGCGACTGAACTTAATGAATCCCACAAGTGTTGTCAAAGTGCCGGTCTGAATCTGGAGGGTTGTTTATAAGCAGTAAATCTCAGGATCTCACACATCTGAACAGAATTATCTTCATGCAGATTTCAGCATGACAAGCACTCATCTCGCCCTTCGAGGAGGGCTGATCCCAGTTCAGTTTCCTGATGGAGGTGATGCTTCGGAGGGAAAGTGCTGACTGCTGGCTCTGYCTGAGCTCAGGGATGTAAATCAGAGCTGTCATCTCGATAAATTCCTCGCAGGGATAAGCTGCGAGCGTGGTGGGTGTACATGTTTTTTGTAGGAGTGGGACCACCGTGTTTGAAGGCTGACTTCCTGTCATGGCTGCTGGGCTGAGCCAGCTGACAGAAGGGCCTTGGCTCACATCCTTGAAAGCGGACCAGAGAGCCTGCTGCTCCTCCTGCTCGAACAGTGAGATCATCCTGCTCTCTGCTTCGCTTTCTGAGTGCAAGCTGCACGAAACATGCCTCTTTTTCAGTTTGAATATCGTGTCAAAAATCACAACCACAACACTTTTATTAACTTTCATATCCAGTAAGAAGTGTTTGAATTATGAAACGTTGATTTGAATCTTTATTTTTTTTCCCCCAAGGAGCCAGACTTACTTGAATTGCTAGTGCTAAAATATTTATGTATTTCAGAAGATGAGATTCAGTTAAAGGAATGCAAACAGATTGTGATTTAATTTTTTGTTCAATTATTTCGAAGCAACCCTGAGTTTAGGAGCCTTTTTTTTTTTTTTACAAAGGTGTATAAAGAGCCAAATGGCTGGATTTCTCGAGTACAAAATGTACTTAAGTAAAAGTCATAAAATTTCTCACAATAATCAGGAAAGTAAAAATACTTTGAAACACATGAAGTGTTGAACTTAATAAACTGGTCCCACTAAAGTAGTAAAGTAAAGTAGTTGAGTACTCCTTTTATGATAAAGTTCTGGTCATATTTAAACGTGTTGTGTGTAATGAGGTGTTAAATTTTAAAGTAAAGAAGTAAAAGTATCATGTTGTGTTTTAAATGTAACAAAATAAAAGTAAAAATTACGATTTTAAAAAATACTTGGTAAAATTACAGATCCTCAAAATAATTGCTCGAGTACCGTAACAATGTAAATGTACTTCATTACTAATCACCTTTGCTTTTATGTGTCTGAATAATCATTCATCATTAACTCAGTGTATGGTGGATAAAAATATATTCTAACATTGGTTATGTACTGGACATATAATTTGAAAGAAAGCAGCAAAAGTCCAAAGAAACACTCAAGACCTCCTTAAACGCTACAAGGTTTGGCTCTTTGGAAACAAAGAGTAAATAAATATTTCATCGTATTTGCTCTATTTATGCACACTGGCTGTAAAACATTTTTTTTCCATGCTAAAGGAGAAACGATTGTTCTTGATGTACAACAGTATTTATGTGTTCACCTGGAGTCAGCATCAGGTTTAATTATTCTGTTTGACAAAATGAGTAAGAAGAGGTTTTTAGTGACGCCTCTTCAGGGTATAAGTGCAGGGAAACTGGGCACGGAGCGTGCCCAGGGGTCCCAGCTGTGGCACCTCAGCAGAGAACAGAGCTCCCTTTGTGTTCTGCCGTAACCCAACGCAGTGGTTCACATTAAGTTCTGTGGTTCTGCTCAGACTCTGCAGACACAAACATAAACCGAACAACAAACACCAACACAGCAGCTGGGCCTCAGATCGCACGCCGTTTAGTGTGTAAATCATCAGATTTTTCACGAGTGTATTTCACACAAACAACAAGACCACAAGCCGACAAATGAAATGCTTAATAATTTATTTGCAGAAGAAACAAAAAGGGTTTTAATCTTCCACATCTGTGTTCACCTTTGTTTTTATATCTGGTTTTACACACTTCAGCAGGAACTGAAAATAAACGTTTCCAGTAAGAGAACATTTGCTTGGAGGAGTGTGGAGCCTTTTCCCCCAGAACAAACTCTGGGATGTTGGTTTGTTTCCACATACGAACAGCTCACTTCACAAACTTCGGCAGTATTTGAACAAATAGGTCAGCTGTGACTTTACCATTTTAAACACAGAGATCTTTTGTCTTCTTCAACCCTTCTGTGCTGAACCAACACTGGCCTTCRTGGTGTTGTCTTTCTACATGACCCACTTTATCTCGCCTGCCCTCACTTGGATGAACACTGCTACCAATGTGTTTCACAGATTAAATATAACTTTTACATTAGGGTAAGGATTTTTTTCAACATTATTCTGTTTGTTTAAACCAATGCAAGAAAAGAGACATCTCAAAAAAATTAAGATGGGGCAGCAAATAACAGTAAATTTAAGGGGTACCAATAAGAAACAGCTGGAGGAAAAACATTGCATCTAATTAAGTTAATTGGCAACAGGTCAGTGAGAGAACCGGGTTCAAATAGAAAAATTTAGAGGCTGAATCTCTCAGAAGTAGAAATGGGCAGAGGTTCACCAGCCTGCAAAAAAACTGTCTAAAAACAGTGGAACAATTTCAGAGTAATGTTTCTCWGTGGAAAAACAGAAAACCTTTGTGCATCTTATTATCTGCAAATAATAATGTGAAAAGATCTCAAAAATCAGGATAAATCTCTGAGCTCAAAGGTTTAAAGTTCATAACGGATGTTCATGATCTTCAGACCCTCGGGGGGGTGGGGGGGGGGATGCATTAAAGACAGGTCTGATTCTGTTCTGGACAGGAACACAGCAAAATTTGTCTGGACCAGTTCTGGCCCATACAAAGCACTTACACAGGGGTGAGCAATGTTTTTCAACCCCAAACTGATGGAGAGATGGGGCAAGTAC
>NW_013952407.1:3981528-4004253 GCF_001266775.1 Austrofundulus limnaeus | reverse complement strand
CTGTGTGATGCCATCATGTCAATATGGACCAAAATCTCTGAGGAATGCTTCCAGCACCTTGTTGAATCTATGCCACGAAGAACTGAGGCAGTTCTGAAGGCAAAAGGGGGTCCAACCTGTTACTAGCGTGGTGTACCTAATAAAGTGGCCGGTGAGTGTATATATATATATAAGTCTGTTTATGTTGATCAAACTGAGTCAGGTTTATGTTTAAACTATTTTTAGTCTCACTTCCATATATAATAAGAAACAAKGTTCTTATTATACATGGAAGTGAGACTAAAAATAGTTTAAACATAAACCTGACTCAGTTTGATCAACATAAACAGACCTTTTCCCTGATTTCTTCCACAACACCATCTTTCTTCTTACAGCAGGGACGTCTGAAAGATGAGACAGACAAGTTTGTGGGACATGAGATAAAAAAATACAGCTCAGTAACACAAAAACAGGACACATGGTAACACAACTTCTCAGCAAAAATCCCTTTACCTCAGCTCAGCTGCACTGAGGTCAGCTTCATAACCACTAGATGACGCTGTAGGTTTTTAAAGACGTGTTTTATTAATTTAATTTATGCAAAGCGCGAATAATTAACTTAATGACTTAATAATGAATCAAACACTTGGGCATTTAATCAAAAGTTCAATAAAGTCTTCATGAACTTTATAACTAACGTTCTCACAGTATTTCAATGTTTTGTTTTCTTAAAACTAACTAATACTCTTATTTCAGGTAAAAAGCCTTAAGTTAAGCTGACCTGGTTCAATGAGTTCGGTGCTTTGGGGCTGGTTCGGTGAGCAGTACCTGTTCCCGGACCAGCAGCAGCCCGGGCGGCTGGTTTCTGAGTGGGTGGGCGGGTTTGTGAGCCCGTTTTGGGAGGCGGAGCGGCCGCAGGGTCGGTCGGTCGGTCGGTCGGTCGGACGTCCTTCGGGCTCCCCTCTCCCTCACACTCAGTCAGGAGAGACACAAGTTAGCAAAGTGTGACGCGGACACTTTGTGGAAGACTTTAACTCTTAAAACTACTTTAAACAAACGTTTATTTTATTTTTATTTTACCAAACGACAGAAGGAAGAAGCGCGACTCCTGGTAAGTAGCCTWAAAAAAACTGCGTGAGTTTTTCAGCAACATGACGGACAGATGAACTGTTATATGGCGAATTAAAGTGCTAAAACTTTTACTTTAATAAGTGACTTCTTGAAGCGTTTTGTATTTACTTTTATTTTTTGCCCGTTATATCTCTGGAGTGTCAGTGTGGCGTTTCCACCTGTTGCTCAGCTGCATCTAAATTTTCTTTAAAAAAATTAGGTCAAATCAAGTCGTCGGGTTTTCTAAACAAACTGCAAACATCCTCAACTAAAATATAAAACCCCTCAACGGTGTTAGGGGTGATTTTAATGGTGTTTACAGTTGGTCAAGTACACACACACACCACCTGAGGCTCAGATTCAGGTTGCATAACTTCATCGTATTTTCCCACAGTGAGTGTAAATCTTCACCTTTTTCCACTGTCGGTTAACCCCTAGCTGCTCGGATCTACGGTGGCCTGAAGGTACAAAACTCACCAAAATTATAATAAAAAAAATCACTCAAGGAGGTTTAAGAAAATACAAAATACTGTTTATTTGTTTCCTTAATGTGYGTTTTGTGAAATGTTGTTTATCCTGTTTAGTGTGTTATGTGTTTCCTTGTTTTAATGATGTCTTTTCTTTTTGGTTTCTGTGTTGCGTTTTCTGAAATGTCTTAGTTTTATTTCCTGAATTGTTGTTGCTGCAGCTCTTGACTTTGTGTCAGAGCTTTTGTTTAGGAATGAAGCTGATCATGTTGCATCTGCAGATAAAAAAAAAATATTGTCAGAGCTTCACCTTTGAACTCACCAGAACCTGGGCTCTGACATCCTAACCTGTCTGGGCCCAGTACTGACCTCTGTTCTGCAGCCCTGAAGGTAGCACCATAAAGAGCTCCTGAAGCTTTTCTTTAAAATTATTTATTAAACCACTGGAGGAAGGAAACTCTCAGAAAATAATTACTGGATGAACATCCACAACTGATTTAAATCAGTCTAATTCAAAACACAAAGACTATAAGTTAATTTAACAGATATTCAGCTAAATTTGGTGTAGTAGCAGTTAGGGGTATGGCAATACATTGATAAATATTGATATATTGATTAAATGATTTATGATTCAATTACACCAAGGCAAAATGGAAACTTTGATACATATCATCATCATATGCCCATCTAATAAAATTGATTGTGGTAGATGGGCATATATATGATATTGTATCATATCGATCACAGACTTGTGAATTTAGCTGAATCAAAATTGTATCTTGATAGACTTTGGGATATCAAGAAACGTATCGATATAACATGGTATCGAGATAAAKCTGGTGGTAGTATTGAGACTAATTCACAACATATACTTCAATGGCTGCACATTGCAAAATTTATTTGTTTTAAACTTTCAGAATAAATGTGGGCATCATGAACCACTGGGTTCAACTCTTAAACTTTTAGAGTCAAACCAACTGAAGAGCACTTCTGCCCACACAAAATAACTCTGACTCAGTCACATTTACAGATGTCAAGCTAAAGTTTGGAGTGGCTGTATCTGAGAGTCATTCACAACATATGAGTGCTAACACATCTTATAAGTTTTTGCAATCAGTTTGCACRCCTCGTTTACAAGGTTTGACCAAAATGGATAAAACTCTGTCCCRTCTAGTCATAAGATGATCTTAGTTTAACACTGTGGGAGGAAAGTGGCAGTTCATATGCATTCCTTCTTGGAAWATTGAGTCTTTGGTTTTCACTGAASGAGAAAAWTTTGCACATTTGTTCATCTACCCACCACTTGTAACACTAAACATGAAATGGTCTGTTGTTGTGTCTTCCATAACTTTTAATCTGGCCTTGACAGCATCTCTGAACAGAATACTGTACGTTTTCTACTTCTTCAGATYAAAGTCTGCAAAACTGACCAAACCTGGCTAATTATAACTCACAGACTATTAAAAACCAAGTGGAGGTGAATTATGTTGTGCAAACATTAGTTACAATGGGTTTTGTTTATTTACAGTGTTTTATGGTTGTCAGCAATACCAACTAAAATGTCTCTATGAGATGGGAAACAACCTTATTTTCAAAGGGTGTGTCCGGTTTTCACACAACCATTTACAAAGTAATCTAAGAAGAATGAAAATGTTGCATCTTTTCCAGTTTAACTTTATTGGGGGTATTACTGACTTGCTCAGCCAAGCAAAATAACTGGACTGTTTTGGGGTCATATTTGAGTAGCAGAAACAAAACAATCAACATTTCCCTACAATCAAGCTTTCTATTTAGATATCGCAACCAAAAGGCAAAGAGTTTATGAAAAATTGTTAATCTCKTCAGGCTACGCTGTTTTACCAAGATACAACTCTACAAAGGACTGCATTTCACTTGTAAGCGCGTCTGTCAGGACTTATCTCATGTTGATGTGAAATATCCTGCCTTTGCTTTTGTTGTCAGTCTTATCAGCGTCCTTCCTCTGGGCCCATCTTGTTCCATCCTTGTATTGTAACATCAGGTAGAATGGGACACTSTCAGCAGAGCAAACAGGAATCTGTTCAGGTCCCATTGTCTGCTGAACACACGGTGGCTGCAAATGGTTTTGTTTTTAATGCCTTCCTGGTCATAAACGTGTCGGAAGAATACTGGGCAGATCACTTTGATATTTTTATTGTAGTTTTTATATTATTTTACCAGCTGCTTCTATAAAAAATATCTGTGTACTATAAATGTTGAGCCAAACACCACATTTGCTGGCTTAAACTTTGTTGCCATTTCCCTAAGGGAGATTCTGTAAATGTAACCAGCATTGTACTATCTTGGCACACAAACATACAACTTAGACAAGTTGATGAAAATGTAAGCCCTCCTTAGTAGACATGACAGCTATCAGGTTATTCTCAGAGGATTGGACTACGAGGATTGGACTACGAAGTGAGCTAAACGGCTAAGCCAGCTGAGCTGAAAGTCAGATTTTTCAGTGTCACAAATGTGGCTCAGTTTGAACTTTGTTAGACCATCATTGTAACATTTGCTGAACTCATAACCTGCTTCTAGCAGTTTATGTTCTGAGTGTTGTTATAAATTGTTTTTAAAAAGCGTGACATGTTCACTGATTATTTTCCTGATGACAGAAAAATCAAACTGAAACATTTACAATATATTAAGTTGATGAAGTTGAATCAGCTGCATAGATTTTTAGATTTTGTCTTCTAAACCTCTGACGGTGAATTAAAGTGGAAATAATTTGCACCTAATAGGGCAAAGTCAGAGCTAAAAAAAAAAAAGAAAATTTTGAGCTACAACGATTAAGTTTAAGAAAGTAAAATGCTTTTTTTTCTTGAACAGCCTGAAGCAGAAAGTCTAGGTTAACAAAAAAGATCATAGAAAGACTTAAAGTATCATTTATCTCTGAGTGGAGTATTAAGTTTTGTCAAGCCAAATAGCACAAACAATGCCCAACTGTCTTGCTTCATAGTACCCGTTAAGTCTAAAGAGTCAGTTATTACTTTGTCTAGATTAGTCTATATTTGTTCTGTGCAGCAAATAGTAATTTTGTTGTGACATACTTGTTATTCATTCACCTGTAAGGCTCTTCTTAAAATACCTTGTCATTTTTGCTGATAATGAGAAGGTGTTAAAAGTTGAATCATATCTTCCAATATTATGGTTTCAGAGATCTTCTCAGGGAACACAAACTGAGACTTTTTTTTTTGGTCTCGTGATTTGTTTTACCAGAGCAAGATTACTGTGGAGATAAAAAAAACATGAGAAATGCAAACAACCAAACAGAATGAAAATGGAAAACATAGATGCGGCAAAGACATTAAGCTTTTTGTTTTTGGCTCGAGTGGAAAAGCTTTGCTGTCATTATTAAGTTATGTGGCGTCTCATCTCTGACTAATCCAGCTGCTCTAATTGTTTGCTTGCCTAGGTGGGCCACCTGATCCAGGGAGAGGGATTTATTTTCCTTCCACATTCCTGATGGAGTCCTACAGAGGGACTGGGATCCCTAACAGTGGACCACAGCGGGCCTACTCCCAGCAGTCCCGAGCTTCCAGGTCCCAAAATAATGGTGCTGGTTCATATGGTCTCAGCATTCGAGTCCAGGGCATAGACGGACACCCATATGTAGTTCTCAACAACCAGGACAGGGCAGCTCAGTCCTATGTTGAACCTAACAGCAATGGATACATTGACACAGAAGGCTCCTTCATTGAGAACTACCAGGAATATGATTTCAGAGGAGACAAAGAAGTTGTAACCAATGACCCCTTTATAGAGTACAGAACGCAGAAGGGGATCCATTATCCTGGACCTCAGAATGGTGTTTCTGAATCACAAGGAAAGAAACCATCTACGCTTTTAAATTTTCAGAAGCACCCCGAGCTTCTACAGCCATACGATCCAGAGACCAATGCCTTAAACCTTGAAAGTTTCCACAGCCTCCCTTCAAAGCCTCTGCCTCTGCCTCTGCCTCTGCCTCTGCCTCAGCCTCAGCCTGAGACTGGGAGCAAAAACCAGAATTACTCCTCCAAATCTGCTGTACAGGTCTCCAGGTCCACTGTACAAATCTCCAGCCGTGGTAGATCATCAAGCTTAGACCGGAATAAAGTTCCTGCGCAACAAGAGAAAAGGCAACCATCACCACTACGTCGAAGGCCAGCTGACACTGATGCATCTCTTCCTAAGCAGAAATCACTGCCTCAATCTCAGTTGGCTCAGCCTCAGACAAGGTCACAATCACAACAGGGTCAACCACAGTTTAAACCTTATCTCACAAGTTTAAATCCAACTCCGTCCAAACCACCGTCTAAAACTCCACCAGTGCCTGCAGCCCAGCCCCAGCCTTCCACCGTGTCAAGTACCTCAGCTGAGCAGAGTAAGACCCCCACTTCAATGAGCAGCACCAACTCCAGCCTCGAGCRAACCCGCCATGAACCTGACATTCTTTCCCTACGTCGTTCTGACTCCAGTGAGCCAGTTCTGCAGCCCTCCTCCCGCACTCGCCATCCCTCGTTATCTTCCACAAATAAGGCTTCAATGGATGAACAAATGGACTCTCTGTATGCAGACACCATAAACCGCCATGAGAATCGTCGCTACATTCCCTTTAAGCCTGGATCAGGCAGAGACATTGACACTGGCTCCGGTCCTGGCATTGATGAGCTCATTGACAAGTTTGATGGTAAAAACGGCAGTAGTCAGCGCAGAGGAAGAGCAGGGCGAAGAAACAGGATTAATCCAGAGGACAGAAAACGCTCCCGCAGCGTGGATAGTGCCCTTGGCCTGAGAAACAACTCGAGCTACATGGATGAGGTCGATCAATATCGAGGCACGTCAATGGAGCACGTCCTACTGCCGTCACAGTTGCGTATGCAGAAGACGGCCAGCGGTCTGAACTCCTGGTCTACGGTTGTTGATGGTAAGGCAGGGCCTTCAGTTCGCACCATCAGTGCACCAGGATCCCCTCAAAGCACCATCACTAAGAGTTATGGCTCCATACAAGGCTACAAAAAGCCACAGACTCGCCCCTCTTTGCCGTCTTTTAAGAGTAACGAGAGTGAGAAAATACCTTCTTCAGCTGTGAAGGTTTCAACATCACTGTCAACGTCTCTGTCCAAATCCTCTTCCCCCGCAGACAAAACGTCCAGTCCTGAGGCAGACGTTCAGGTAAAACACCTAACAACCATGCTGTAAAGTTAGAACCAGGTCAAACGTGTTTTAACTGATTTAATCATTCGTTATGACTATACAGAGAATCCTAATTATTTTTTTACTCTGAACTCATTCATTTCAAGAAGCTTTTTGTCGTTTCCGGTCACATCCAGGCGACACCTGATCTCCTCAGAGGTCAGCAGGAGCTTTCACAACAAACAAACGAAGAGACCGCGAAGCAGATCCTCTTCAATTACCTCAAAGATGGGTAAGCTCTTCTGTTTGTGTCTAACTTCCTGTATTATAATTAAAACGGGACCTGATTGTATTAAAGTGTTTGGAGTGATTGGRTGTGCTGTCTACAAAAGCCCAGTGTGAAATGAAATAATAAACTCTTCTGTGAAAGCAGATGTTTATTTTTTGCTTCGATCTRCCCAGAGCTGTTTTAGATTAAATTTAAAAAAGTGCTCGCCTTACCCTCACATAGAGACAGATTTTTTTTTGAGTTGTCAGGAATTTATTTTCTTTCAGAAGTGTATTTTCTGACCCTTTTTTATATAGTGACACATAAAAGAATGGAAAACATTTACATTGGTTCTCTGATCCTGTTTAAGAGAGGGATGAATTGTTTAAAACTTCCGTTGAAGAGCATTTAAAAGAAAAGTTGTGACACACTGCTTTGTGTTTTAAAAAATTTAGTTAAATACCGGTAGTTTAACATCTTTGTCATCTTTTACAATGCTGCTGAATGTTTTAGCTTTAACACGTGTCATATTTGTGTAAAGGTTTAAATAATCTTCCTCTTTAATGCATACAAGTTTGATGAGTTAAACTCACATCACTCATTTTTAGAATAATCCAAAGAGCACAAAATAATCCAAAGAGCACGTCATTCAACAAAAACAAAGCAACCTGATCAAACTTTCGTTGTGCAAAGTAAACCCTACTGTTTTTCTTTATCAGTGCCTGAGCAAAAATAAACAAGAAAGACTTCCTTGCGACGTTTGCAACCTGTTTTCTCAGTTTGATGAACACTTAGCTCAAGACAAAGAGGTGAACACAGGTGAAATGTAAAATAATTTTAATGCCATTAATATTTTTTTGTCTTTTATCCACAAATATAAATATGTTAAAAGTAATATTTTGACCTTTTATTATTGTTTATACAATAACAGTGAATTTGGACCACCTTTTGTAAAAGTTTCCTTATTACTTCATAGTTTTACACTGAGAAATAGTTTGCTGGCTTCGACAGTTCCTGCAGCTGCTACAGGCTTTGGGTTTTGCAGCGAGCTCAGGAAACTGCTTGGGTGTGTCGGCCCACAGGTCAGGAGTCAGAGGACAAAAGAAAGGAAACACAGATGGAAGTTCAGGGGCTGAAACTGAGCTACATTCCCAAAGCTCAGAAGACAAACATTCACCAGTAGGGGATTTTAGCGTTTTAATGAAAATCATCTGCTGGAGGAGAGCTTAGAGGACGTTGGGGGAGTTTTGGCTTTTTTGTGTCAGCCTTGAAATTTATCAGGATAATATATGGCTCGTGTCATCTAAAACTGAGTAACTCCAGTTTTGTGATTTCAAATGTTTTGACTATAGCTAAATGACTAAATGCTTCTCTGAGTCAAAAAAAAAATCCTCCCATCAGTGGTTTTTGACATTGGTTGATAAACTCACAATTAGACCTTCTTTTTTTTTTCAAAATTTTTATATATGAAGCCAATATTTTTTGAATCAGCTATAACATTTGCTAGGCTACAATAAACAAAGGTCATATTTTGAACAATAAAGATGCTTTTTAACTAACTACAATTGATCTAAGTGTCAATTATCTGTCAATTTTTACTAAAAAAAACACTTCATACTCTGAGAACATTAAAAAGTGAATTGGAACATTCATATTTATTTCTTAGGTTCTGTTCCTTGTAAAATGACTAAATTCTGTAATAATCCCTACATCTTAATTGTTTTGTGTTCGTTTGCTTCCAGTTGGTTAGATGTTGTAATGAAACTGTTTGTGCTRGTAGGTGACACATCAAAGCAGTATGATCCTTCCTGACCCCCTCTAAGCTAGGATTGAACTACATTCTTCTCTGCCCAGTCTATATTATTTTTTTCCTAATAAACACAGAGAGAATTTTTTCAAACTTTTATTAACCAGAATGTTAACGTTTTATGCAGGAGCAACGATAACGACGAAACGACGAAGAAAAAGGTCAACCTTGTGTTCGAGAAGATACAGACGCTGAAGTCTAGAGCCACAGCGACCGCACAAAGCGACAACAAAGTGAGTATTTTTTTTATTAACTTAAATGTTCATAGTTAAAGATTGCTTTATTCTGTTTATGCTGGCTACACGTCTAAAGAACATGTTTAGCTTCAGCTGTTCTGCAGTAATTTAATGAGAGATGAAGCTTCCAGCAGTGCAGCTCAGCTGACTCAGATTTGTTCATTTTAAGTGGAGCTTATTTACTCTTTAGCAGATATTGTCAGCTGCTCAGTAATTGACCATCATCTATAACAAATTATATTAAATAAACAGATATTATGTCCCTGTATTTTATTTACAATGTATTAGCAAAGATTATTCATCTCAAAACTTAATAAGTGTCTTTATTTCAGTCAYTGGACCTCGCTGCCCAGACCAAAGAACTTCAGGAACAAAATGCTGAACTGGAAAAAGAGATCTTGGAACTGAGGAGACAGCTGGACGAACAAATAACGGTAACATCAGTAAAACTGCAGGTGTGCCTCTGATGCCAATCTGCTTATGCTGGCATCTTGGATTATTGCTGAACTTGTTGTTCAGGGATATCCTTTAAACATGTTTTTGCCTGAAAAAAATCTTACGGTGTAAATAAAATATGCATTTTTACAAATGGATTGGCAAAAGAATCAACAAGACTTCAGGTGTTATTCCTACATGTGTCATATAAACTGCTTAAAATAGATATAAATGTAAACATGGATATAAATAAATACATTAATATATTGTTTGGTTTTTATAAACAGAAGAGTCAGGCTGAYAAAAGGACAGCAGCCGGGTTGAAGGAGCTACAGCAGGAGCTACAGCGGAGCCTGGATGAATGCAGACGTTTGAAAGAAAAACTGACAAAGACAGAAGTCGACCTCCAGACCACAGTGGAGGAGTAAGTGAAGAGTCAAGCTGCTGGTCGAGCCAATAATCATTAACCAACCAGCTTACCTTTTTGGTTTTAACTGTTTTGTCAGTGCAAGTGTTTTTCTGAAACTGTGCTGCTTAGAGTTGAAACACTCACACTGAACTGTTTGAACAACTGGAACGTTGGAAAACTTGCWAAGAATTGTGTTTTTATTGCTGCTCTTTTGATCCCAACTGATCTCTAAGGGTTTCTGTACAGAAGAGGGTCGGTTCAGGTAGCAGCAGCACGCACGTCCCAGACTGGGCCTCCCAGTAAAGCTCCATGTTTACTTTAGTATCTATAATAACTTACTTTTAGTGACTGGTTTAATATTCAATCTGACACAGGGTTCCTGCAGATCCTTTAAAAGTCTTAAAAGTAATTGAATTCACCAATCCAAAAATAAGGCCTTAATTAGCCTTAATTAGCCTTAAAAATCAATCTTTCAGATGTCTTAAAAATGTTAACACATTGTAAATAGAATGATTGTAATTCATCTCAAATATTAAAAGAATTGGTAACATTTATTTCTTTTAAATGTTCACATACAGACATTCCCCTTTCACATCACTTCCTGTTATTTCACATGCTAATTTCTCAACAGCTGCCCATCTGAGCAATGTGAAATTTGTTTTGCAATATGTTAACAATGTTTTTTCCAAAAATGCATTCACTTTTCTTACAAAAAATTGATTTCTCAGCACTTTGTTTCATCTACAGAAAATTGGAGTTAAGACCCCACTCTGGGACCTAAAACTCCAAATTTGTGGTTGTTAGAGGATTTTCAGAAATTAAATTAGGTTTAAAACTGACTGCTAAGAACGTTTCTTCTATGGGTGATGAAAAGCAGTTCGATATGGATAAAAACAATTGGTCTATTAGCAATATTTGAATACTTCAACCAAAAATACTTTGATTCATGAATTTCTGTTTTTGTCATTTTCAWTTTTTGTCATTTGTGTTTATTACGAAATTGGTCTTAAATTTAATTTCACTTGGCATTAAAAAGTCTTAAAAGGTCTTAAATTTAACTTGGCTTAAACTGTAGGAACCATGTGACAGAACTAACAATCCTGCTTCATATCTGCTTTTTTTTAAATGTGATCCAATGGATCTGACAGATTTAAGAATGATATTTACAGTTTGTTTTATCAGAGCTGCACAAATACTGGGCCAATCAGCTGAACTGTTACRGTCCTAGATGCTCCTCTCTGATGTAGACGCGAGTGGCTGGAACACAGCTGTACAGTGTTTTGAGGCTAATTATGGCAGAAGATAAAAAGAAGAGAGGAAAATTTATTTCTACTGCACGTTTATTTTTTATTTTTTATTTTTTGCACAATTATTCTAGATTTGTTTGAGGCTTTAAAGTTTCCAAGTGAAAACTGAGGTGAACTGACATCAAGTCAGCGTTTTCTATACAAGCCAACAAGGATTGCTGTTTGGAACTGGAGTAGATGTTTTGCTCGAGTCTATATGACTGAGAATTTCTTTAAAGTGTCCCACATCATTTGCCACCCTCCACTTTGGTATTTCACATTATGTTGAAGTTTTAAATTTTGCCTCTGTGCTCTGCAGGCCTTCTGTTTAATACCAGCCCAGGTGCTTCTGTTTGCATGTATGAGTTGAGTTGCAGGTGTGCCTAAATCCTGTATAAGAAGAACCTATGCTGTGTTCAAACATATTTTGTTCCTTGTTAGGCTTTTCCAGGTGAAGATGGAGAGGGAGCAGTACCAGACAGAGATCAGAGACATGCAGGATCAGCTGTCAGAGATGCACGATGAGCTGGACTCAGCCAAGAGGTCTGCTGCTGATGAAGAGAAAGACATCTTAATGGCGGTAAGCTGCAGGGTTTGTTGTTGAAAACATAATTCTGTTAAAACGTTAAACATCAAGTCTGCGTTAACTGTTTAACCTGCTGAGTTTAAGTTCCCATCATGTCTCCCATTTTTCCCCCCCCAGGACATGATGCAACTGAAGGTGGAGATGCAGGAAGTTCTCCTGGCTAAGGAGGAACAAGAGGAGTTGCTGAGGAGGCGAGAAAGGGAGCTGGCAGCTCTTAAAGGAGCCTTGAAGGAGGAAGTATCTGCTCATGATCAAGAGGTGGACAAGATGAAGGAGCAGTATGAGAAGGAAATTAGAAGGCTGCAGACATCTGTGGAGGACGCCAAGCAGGTAATCATCCTACGATTTGACTCCTCTCTTTCAGTTTGACTTGATGCGTTCCCTCCTCCTCATGTTGCAGTTCCCCTCCCCCCTTCAGGGAGCGCAGCCTGTCAGAGAAATGTGGAGATAAGCACATTGTCAGGGGAATTATAATGGTGTGTAATTTATTGACCACATTGCCACGTGTTTGTCATCACAGTTGGTGTTTTGCTTTGAAGTAACTTTATTTGAACCTTTTTATAAGTTTCACATCTGAATATCAAAATATGAAGACACTGGTTATAAAATGAGATGGGTATAGTTAGTTTTTTTAATCAGTGTGACTTAACTTTACAAGAAAAGGAGGCAAAATGTGTTTTTTTTTTTCCTGTAACTGTTTAGTACTTTTTCCTCAGTTATGTAAATAAATAAGAGCACTAATACTTAGTGCTGAAGAAGTGACTGACTTCTGTTTAACCTCTAAAATCCAGTTCTACCAGTATAGATTTTACAGCGTGACGTGCAGATGATTTCCTAAAAATGGATAGCCAATGAAAAGGATAAACACTTTAAACGTCTGAGTGTGTTGTGATTTAAATGCACAATTTGGTGAAAGAAAAACTAATGGTCTCAGTAGATGGTAGGATATTAATCTGTGGGAGGATGAAATGGAAATTTGGCTTCAGTGGGTTGAGTTTTAAAACAGAGCAGTTTGATAAAGTATAAACAAAGTGGTAAGATGTAATTTTAAATTTTCACAAGAAACCTTTTAAATGTGGAGGGGTTTTCTTTTCTCGTTCTGCTTCTTTTTGAATAATTCTATTCCTGGAAGAGTGATACTGGAGAACAAAAATGTAGACGTTTATCTCTAGATGAAAATCTTACCTGGCACACAAGGTCCCCATTGTAGCTGTATAATTGCCACTAATACAGATCTGAGTTACAATAACATTGTTGCCAAAGCATTGAGGAGTTTTAAGCTGTTTATAAAATGGATAAAGGAGAGTGGACGAATGGGAGAAGCATGATGAAGACTGAAGGCCTGTTTGTCTGTAGGTTGCTGTGTAAACCCACGTGTGTCCTGTTTGTCTCAATGAGTGGAAGTTGCCCTTGTTCTCTGCTTCCTGCTGGCATGTTGGGGGTTCCAGCGCTGCTCTGAACAGAGATCCAGGAGGATATTTGGTTTGTTGAACAAAGTTAACTCTTCTCAAGGGACTAAGACATCAGGGGATTACCCTTGGTGCTTTGTAAACACCTGGCAAGATAAAGTCATTGTGTGTTTCTTTTTTAAGATAGTCACTCATGAAAGCTTTTTTTCCTCATTGTAAATACAATATGCTTTGCTTTTTTTACAATGCTTATTAGATATGATGCCAGATTTGATCTTACAGCACTGTTTAAGCAATCAAAAATTATGCAAAAGTTTGCAGCTGTGTTTGAATACTCACAGATTGCTCTTTGTGATCTTCTTTAGCTCATGTGTTTGTCAACTGGAGGTTGTCTTCTAACATGGCAGCTAAGCTGCATAAACAAACTGACATCGTTGCAGGGAAGTCTATAATTGCTCTTTTGCATAATAGAAATGTGCAGAAAGGTTAAATCCAACTGGGAAGACAAGTTAGACACACTTCTATTCATGCTGGGGAGTCAGACAAGGTAAAAAGAAGGTCAGAGTGGCATCTTTATTTCTGCAGCTCCATCTCTAACCAAAGTGCTGCTTCACTCTYCCCTGGCCCTGATGTTTTCTGGTGACCATGCTGACCAAGAATGCTGGAAAGTGGGGCAGTAAATTGCTCTGTATGCAAGTTAATTGTAGTGGCAGGCCATCACTAATCTAATGAGCTGCAGTTTCTGAGTCGCGACGTGTCCCCTCTTCTTCCTGTGCCCTGAAAAAGTGGGGGTAATTGTGAACCTCGGTCGATAATGAATGATGAGTTTGTTTCACACAATAATAGCAGTGGGGGTTGGGACACGCTGAATAAGTGGGTCAGTATGCTGTAGGAAAGGGGGTGCATGGCTGACCCCTATAAAAGAGGTTTGAGGTCTGTTTTGTGTCTTAACTTGAAAGCTGCGTTGTGTTTCTGATGAGCTGCAATTTGAGGAATTTTGTCTGGGCTGAAAAAAATTCTTGGCCATGCAAATTATTCTGTGCATATTTAGCAAGTGTTGCTCCGAACGTTAACAAAAACCATCTGCTCATTTGGCGGTGGATCTTCCTGTCCTGTGTCCACGTGGGCCAGTATTTGAAAAATGTGGAAGAGATGGGGTGCAGTTGGAAGAGATGAGCTTTCCCTTTCAGGAATGTTGGGGTCAGATTGGAGAATGTGCACCCTGTAGATGTTCTTCTTTACTCAGCTCCGGCTCAGTTACACTAGACCCTCTTCGACCTGCGGGAGAGGCTTAAATGTTTTTCATTTTTCCTCCCTTCGGGGTGCAGTAGTTCTATCCCAAACTCTGCAGCACTCCAGATTTTCAGTGTTGGAGGCTTTAATAGGTCTCAGCCCTTCCTATATTTAAAGACGGAGCCTTGTGCTTATTGCATCATTTCCAGCTCTTGTTATGTTTCACCAACAAACCTAAACCACAGTGTGCAACACAGCTACAGTGTTATCCTGCCCCCATCTGTAACCTCAATCCCAAATGCTGCACTTTTTAATTTCCCAACTCCACAGTTTCCACACAAGCCTCCTGAGTGATCTGCTGCGCACCTAGATGCTGTTTATTTTCTTGCTCGAGTCGTTCTCGCTCCAATCCCAGCCCGCCTCCCTACTAATCTCTGCCAGCGTGTGAACTGAAGTCTCAGTGTCTGATCATCAAACTTGTGTAGCCCTGAAAAAAAAAAGAGTTTCCCCTTCGGGCTTGTTTTGAAAGCAAAGACTCCAGCATGAGTCTGTATATTTGATGATAGCGCTATATTTCCCAGCAAAGCTTTGGGTGTTGATTTACCAGACGACTGCAAAGAGGAGGAATGAGACGACAGGACAGTAAGTGAGGAAGGAAAGGGTGATCTTGATGCAGACATCAAGGAAGTAACAGTTTATCCATCATAAAATATTCCTTCTTCCAAGTCTTCAAACAGCWATGCTGACAACTTTGTAGATTGGTGGATTTAAGCAATCTGAAAAATAATGAAATACTCAGCAATTTCACCAGAAGGTTTTTTTAAATTTAGAAACTGTCCTGGAAACTGCACAYGAACTAAACTACTACAACATTTCTAGAATATCTTTAGGTTATCTGGTTTAACTGGCTAAGAAGTATTATGATGCTAGTTGTCAACTTAGCTGACTTTGAATGCATAACCCCTTGAGCAAAACAAATATAAGGTTCATTATCTGCATCAGGCAGAAAGTTACACAACTGCTGCAGCCAGAGAAGGAAAGAGAAGCCAACAAAAAGGATGGATGTCTGAAAACAATTATTACAATAAACCCAGAAACAAGATAAAAACTGTTATTTATGCTCTAAAATAAGAAGCATTTGGTTTAGTCTTTTATTCATTTTTCATTATTATAAACATGGAATAGGAAACATGTATGTATTAATATGAATGTAAGCATGTTTTGGTTAATTTTGACATGTGTGATGTGCTGTCCATTAATATAATGTCTGAGAAAAGCTGCCAAGTACAAACTCCAAGTGGGAGCTTTGATGTTTGTATTTGTTTTGCTCCATGGTCTAATTAGAAATGCCTGATTTGCCAAAAAAAAACAAAAAAAAAAAAAACCAAACTTGCAGATTTGGATCTGAACATGCCACTTGTGCAGACGTCCAAGACTGTTTGAGATGTTTCTGATAAGTGGTTTGTGTATTCTGCAAACATTTACATAATGCTTTTTATTCTGACTGGTCACAAGATGATTATTTTTGCTTGTTTCTGATTTTGAACACTTTGACTCTTGGAGTTTGGATCTGATCGTAAATTAGCGTGTGTGCAGAAAACTCTGTTTGAGCTGTTAATCTTCGCACTTGAATTGTGTGAGATGTTTTCTTTTCTCCCACGATTCTTTGCTCAGTTTTTTTGGCACACAGCCAAAAATGTGCAACTCATTTTTGGCTTTTAACACAATGGTTGATTAAATYACCTCTTTACCTTCAAAGTCCATTGATGCAACTCTGATCTGTYGTTTCAACAGTTCATATTGTACAGTGTTTACATTGTCACACTTAGTTACACTATAAAAATGTATTGTTGCAACTTWGTTTTTGTTTTTTTCTCTGTGTGCTGGAATCAAGGTGCATCAGATTTTTTCAAGAATTTAATTTTATTGGTTTACTAATTTTGTAGTAGCTTTGAGTGTTAATAACTAAGTTCACGTAGGACGGAGGACAAAGAAGGTATCCAGTTCCCCTATGTCTCTAATTCCATTAAACTCCTCCAGATATGCAGTTTGATTTTGCCAAAAGAAGCTGGTGGTCTGTTTTTCTAAAGGACAAGGCAAGAGATCATTTCTGTCTTGACCGAGGAGATGCCAGCACTTCTCAGCTGTCACATTTTAATTTCTGCTTAAATCCTCTCKTTCAGTCAATCACAGGGCTTCCTTTGAAGCTCGTCTCAAACCTGGATACCTTGTCCTTGTGAGGGAAGTGGTGGTATTTATGTTTAGTTGATTGATTAAATGAAGGCCTCTTCTTGGCCAGCGAGGTTTAATAAAGCCTCTCTCTGAGCTTAGACATTTAATTTAAATAGTTTGATAAGGTAAATGGCTGGGGACTGCTTTTGTAACCCTTTCCAGGAAAAAGCAATTAATGTATTTTTATTTGAAACAAGAAAATCTTCAAAAATTGCACCTAGAAAGAAATGGTAAGATTCTGTCTTTTTGTAATCTTAAAAAGTCAGAAACATTAAGAGAATAATAGGGAAACAAAAGGTTTGATGCTGAAAGTTGAGCCCAGAAGTTAATAATGTGATWAACGTGGAATAAACACGTCAGGTTGACAGGTTGGATCTTTCCTTGTTCATGTTTCCTTTGTTTGCCTGGATAAAGACTCAGGCCTGAAGCTAAGATGCCATTGGAGCACTCGACCCTGAAGCCTGCACCCGACTTAAAGCTGCATTTCAAAGACAGCTCAAAGCTAGTTAATGTGCAACTTAGAATAAACACTTGGAGTATACATAMGGACTTAAGTCAAAAGTCAAGTTTGACGAAAAAATGAACTGGCTTGTGATATTAGCACTTATGCTTTTGTCAGGATTTACTAATATATGTAMGTTGAACTGTTGTTCTGATTTATTTAAGTTGGTATTTACAGAGTTAACAAGACTAGTATTGAATAAAATATACAAATTGTGCAACAGCTATTTATTTTCAATTCTTAATCATTTGCTGATTATTGGCTTCATTGTACTTTACTTTTATTTTACTGTTAAAAGAGGTAATATTTATATGGCCTCTTTTAACCTCTTTAAAAACACATTTCTTTTGCAAAAATAAAAATATTCTTGTAAAAAAGTTTTAAAAAGAGGTTATTMGTGAGAATAGGACAGAGTGAGACGTTCAGTTATCTGGGAGAAACTCGGTAGAGCCGCTGCTCCTCCACATCGAGAGAAGCCAGTTGAGGTGGTCCCCTGAATGCCTYCCTAAGGAGATTTTATAGGCATGTCCAACTGGAAGGAGACCCCTGGGAAAACCCAGAATTAGCTGGGTCTCTCGGCTGACCTGGAAACAATTTTGTTTCCTCCTAGAAGAGCTGTAAAAGGTAGTTGTCTGCTCAAGATGCTGCCTCCATGACCGACCCGAAGAGGATGGATGCATGAATAGATGGATGGCTAGACAGATGAATGGCAGTGTTRCTATTTCCTCTCATTAACAACAACAGATTTAGTTTTCTTCCTGACTGAGCAGCTTTGTTCAGTCGTGACACATATAGGGTAAAGTGGGACGTGGGACAGGCAGAATAGTTTTTGGGAGCTGGACTTGTTTTTATTGTGTTTATTTAAATGGTGCATTGATTATTTCTGCTTGTTTAATAAAGATAACATGATGTTAATCAGATGTGAAAACATGTTGAATTAAAGGTAAAAAATGCATTTTATTATTCTAATCATTTTTTAATTTACTCAGTCTAAAGGCTTAACATATTGTTTTCACCCTTTGTCTCCCTACGTAAATTGTCATTTGTTTGGATAATCCTGAGACTTGAAGCAATGCTGTGGTATGAACTCGTACTTTTAAGTGTGCTCTGAGGTGCTTTCTTCTTTGACCATGTCCTGGTGAAGCAGCAATGAGGGCGGCTCTGTAATGACAGTACAAACAGGTCTGACTGGCCTGCAGGCACTGAAGCAGGGAGACGTCCGTCACCTTTCTTATTCACAATCATTCTCCTGTTCTCGCACAACAATAACAAGACGAGCCAGCCACCAACACTTGTTATGCTGGTCACAAAAGGATTAGTAAAGAGTCAAGTAGAAACCTGTTCTATTCTGTAGAGATACTTTTTTTCATTATTTAAAACATTTGCTCAAAAATGTCCACCTGCTGACGGCTATAGTACTAAAACTGATAAGCTCAGATTTCATAAGTAGATAAAATGTAGTAAAACATAACTTATTTTTTTGTTTCAGTACTGTAGGCTTTACTTGATAAATCAACATAAAAATAGCTGAATTATGTATGTATGTATGTATGTATGTACTATATGTATGTACTGTATGTACTATATGTATGTACTGTATGCATGTATGTTAGGAGCAGTAGCATACATGAAGAAACCCAGTGTGTGGTTTTCTTAACTTAAAGCCTGTGCTCAGAGATGGCCTTCAACTTTATGAATGTCTTCACATATTTTCACTTCCCAAGTTTTCAGTATTACCCACCCTTTATCAGTTTTTTTTCCTTTCTTTTATTTTATTTTTTTACTACGGATTAACAATAGATTTTGCAGTTGGATTCAGTAATTCTGGATCTACTGGTATGATCTGCTGCACAGAAATGACCTGCACAAAAACTGTCTAACCAGTTGTGCAACATTCCACCTTCATGACAAGAAACAAATCACTGGGAACCTTTTGCATACCAACATAATTAACTACCTGAGTGTCACTACCGACACCTGTCATTTGTTGTACATATCAAGTTGTGTGATCAGTTTTCTTAGTTCCTTTCTTGTTTTATTTTCCTACGCATGTGTGTTTCAGTTTCTTCCTTTAAAGAATGCTAGGCCTTTTATTCCTAAAATCTTCCCACAAGTGCACACTAACATCTAAAACTGTTTTTGAATATTTCCACGTCTAATAGAGGTCACCATGTCACTGTCTGCTGACTTCTAGAGGCCCTCAATCAGCAGACATCAATAAAACCTCAGAGGTAGTTTCCTTCAGTTGTGGTTTATTATGAAGTGTGAAAGACTTACAGGAAGTCATTGTTCTTCGGTGCCTCTGCAGCAACAAAGAGGTCTCGAACTACAAAACCCTTTTTGTTATCAGGTTTTTGAGATGTTCCATCACGCGTCARAGTTCTGCTTTCTGTTGAGAGTCACAGACTTCTGCTTCTTTTGAACTGACGCCGCGTTCATTGTTCGGTTTCTGCAGAGCAGCGCAGCGGTGGTTCGGGAAAAGGCTGAAGTGGAGGCAGCCAAGGGCGCAGCGGAGGGCCAAGCAGGGCGGCTGACCCAAGAAATAGAGCGGCTGCGCAGGCGGACGAACGAGCTGGAGAATGAGGTGGCCAAACTCAACCGGATCATCGACGAAGCCAAGCTACAGGAGAGCAGGCTGGGAGACAAAGTCGGCCGATTGGAGGTGAGGGCTCGACAACAAAGATAATGAACTGAAAATAATCATACTTTAAGTTTAGGACTGTATTCTTTGTAGGTGAAATACAAGTTCTGAGGTAATCCTTGCATTGCAGAGGGAGAAAAAGCAACTGGAAGAGTCTTTGGGGGAAATTAAGGAGGAAGAGGAGGAGATGTCACGTGCCAACCGGGCGTTGACTCTCCGTCTGGAGGATGTGCAGGTAACTGTAACATCACTGTTCCGTGTTACAAGTGGTCAAATGAACAACTTCTCACTCCTTTTACTTTAACATGTCTTCTTTTTGCAGAGGAACTTTGCCAAACTGAGCAGTCAACACAAGGAGCTGGAGGAGAGGTTACAAGAAGAGAAGACTCAGAAGGAGCAGTTCAAAACCATGAAGAACAGCATCGAGGAAGAGAGGAGGCTGCTGGACCGAACGGTGGAAAAACTTCAGAAGGAGGTCCGTATACTAACCACGTAAAAACTAGGGGTGTAAATCACCAGCTTTATCACAATACGATATGTTTGGATGACAATTTGATATTTCTCTATCACAAAGTCTGTCACGATATGATTTCGATTCAGTTCACACGTCTGCCATCGATATAATGCGATATCGTATGTCCATCTAACACAATGACTGTGTTAGATGGRYATATGATATCGATTCMCATCGAGCATATGATGACARTATAGATCGATATTTTCATTTTGCCTCGATATAACTGAATCATGAACCATTCAAATCAATATATCGATATAGATCRATGTATCATTACACCCCTAATAAAAACATTATCTCACATCATTGACTTCAGTTTGAGTCTGATTCTGAGTTGGCAAAAAGCCTTCAGCTGTTTATTTAGATTCAAATAAGATTCATTATTATTGATTTGAATGTATTTTAATGCATAATAATCTGACTGACTCACAAAACTATGGTAAAAACAAAAAAAAAATACAATTTTAAAACAACTTTAAAAACAAAAAATAAATAAGGCTATAAATGATCGTGTTCTGCAGGTATTATTGATTTAAACCAGCATCTTAAGAATAAAGAATGTATAATTTTTACAGCAATTTATAACCTATCTAAATATAAAATTAGTCTAGTTTCAGTTTTTATGAATGAAATCAAACTTTCTGCCCCATTATTGTCACGCTGCTCTTTTTTTGCAGGCGTTTCACTCTTTTGTCTTCCTCTGTCTCTACCTGCAGATGAACGATATCGTTGAGGCGTCTCAGACGTCCACTCGGGAGCTGCAGGAGCAGATTGATATTTATAAAGAGAAGAACCGACGGGAGCTCACGGAGCTCCAGAGGCTCCTGAAGGAGCGAGGACAGGAACTGGAGGAGTTTGTGAAGACCACCAAAACTCTGCAAGGAGAGGTAGGGTGGCCCGCAGCAGCCTCGTCTGACATAATGAGGATGTAAATACTGCTTTCAGGGTGAGATGATGGTCAGGTTATTAGTCAGGCCAACCAAGCCTACTCATGCAGAATAGCTTTATGACTCAACCAGATGAGCCCTCCTTTTGACCTCATGGTCTCCGCTCAGACAGTGATGTCATCTATTTGGTATTTCTGCTCCCCGCTACCTTTCTAAACCTGAAAAACGGTTTAAAATAAAAGACTTCAACGATGAGAAGCAAACCGTCTGAATGTTGTTTTCATGTTAATAAAGGTGAAAATGAAAACTAATTACAACTAAGAGTTAATCATGGTGCTTTTGTGATACTTAATTGATAGATATAAATATATATTCCACWCTTCTTATTTATCTTTGATCCTTGTCAGCACTTTGGAATGTAGAGAATGTCTATTGAAAATTGGAATAGATGAGTGTGATTATTTATGTTAAGCTTTATTTACACACCAAATAATTACTGAAGGTGGGGCTATTGACACAGTTTTTTATGAGCACCATACAGAACAGTTTTACAGCCTAGTAAAATGCTTGAGAATAGTGTGAGGTATAATATTAACCTGGCAAAACCGCAAACTTGTAATAAATTTAGCGGTGTACAAAAAAAAAAATCACTGGTTTCAGAACTTCTGCTTTATGTTAAGTTTCTGAACAAAAGTYGTGCTTCTGTGTTAGAAATATGTGTTTAACACACTCAATAACACAAAAATAACTTTCAATGCTTGCTGGCTCCCTGTTTTTCAKTTTACAGAAGCTTGAATAAGATACTCAGTATTTGCACACAAAATGTTGAAAACATTTATCCTGACTGCTCGTGGTTATAAAAGTTAAACAGTTTTTAATTGTAAGAGAATTAATTACCCTAAAGATGTAAACATTAGATTTTAATGCATAAAACAATTTTAACTAAATATTAAAAGCATTAAACAGTGTTATATTTTAAATACACTCAGACTTCACTGAACAGTGTTCAAGTTTAAAAGTTTGTTGTTCAAAGTGCACATTTTGTTACACTTTCAGAGCTCATGAGGTTTCATCCTCTCATGTCATGTGATARAAAGTAGATAATAAGTGTCAGGGCAAGGTCAGCCTCCAGCCTCTTCCCGTCTGTATCCCCGCTGATGTATCTTTACTCAGCTGGAGYGCAGGAAGAGGAGGATGTCACTGTTGCGTTATCATTGTTGTGAAAGCCTCGCTGGCTCATTCACATCCTCCTCATCCTCCTCCAACACCTCTCCAGAGAAACTGATTACTCGTCCAGTGAGTCCTCTTATCACGCTGCTCTCAAACCTCCTGTCAGTCTCCTCCCATGTTTTCTTGGCAGGTCATTATTAAAGTTATGAGTGCAGGCCACAACATCTGAAATGTGTTTATATGTATTTTTTTTTTAAAAAGATAACTGGGAATGATGGCAACTTTAAAACAAACACAAGTGGTAAAACAAAAAATAAGCACATTCAGGAATAAATGGATGTTTGTAAGAAATTAGTGCAGCTGATGAATTAGTCTTGGCAGCAAACAGTGGGGTCAACTGTTCCAGCTGCGGGGG
>NW_013952407.1:3978902-3980097 GCF_001266775.1 Austrofundulus limnaeus | reverse complement strand
GGCTCTATCTGAAGGAACATACTAGCTGCTTTGGATTTATTAATCACTCACAGAATACATTCATTCATTTAAACAGCAGCTAAAATGTTGATTGTTACTATAGTTGCGTTTCTTTTTTATGAATTAAGGTGAAATCTTAAAACAAAATGGAGAGATTTCGACAGGTGGGTTTGCACATATGAGGCCTTCTTAGTGTGACATTGAACTCAAATCAGACGCATTCAGGGACTGTAAACRTATTTAAAGAGTTGTAAACCTGAAAGAAAAAGTTTCTTTTAAATGTCCTCTACCTCAAGAGTCTGTTTTTGTTCTACCTGCGACCTTTTATTTACTAAAGCTCAAGTCGTCCTTCTGATATTTAAACACTTCAGATAAAAATCTCTGCAAACTGACTGATTTATTAGACAGTGGTCATTAGGTTGCTGCTGTATGTTTGTATTCAAAAACCAATTGATGTGTTTTGTTTCAGCTCTCACWGCAGGAGCAGGACCTGCGGCAGTGTCAGAGGGAAAGAGACGACGCTCTTCTCCAGGAGAAGACTCTGGAGAAAAAGGTCCAAGAGCTGGAGATGGAGATGGAGAAAACCAGTCAGAACAAAGATGACAAATCCCGACAAATGAAGCTACTGGAGGTACATAAATCTATAGTGAAAGAGTTTGTTTTTATGAGCTGTAGAGTGAGAGTTCTTGCAAAAGGACAAATTTTATTAAACCTCACCTGTCAATAAAACCCAGAAAACAGTCACTCACAGTTCAAATGTGATTTCTTATCTGCAGGACAGGATTGCTCAGCTGGAGCTGGACCTTGAGGAGGAGCGTCAAACAGGAGACCAGTTGATGGACAGGGTGGACCGAGGGAGGGAGCAGGTACACACGCTCAACACGTTTTCATTACCGGGGCTCACCTGACCCACTGTTCCTGTTCACACAGACGTGTCTCTGTTCCACCTCAGTCTGTAAATGATATCCAGACCTCCTGTTGCTTCATCTTCCACTTCTAACATCATCACCGCAGCCACTAATCTCCAAATTAAAGAAAACTCCATGTAACAGTTCCACTTCTTAAAGGGATTCCTGATTAGTTGTAACATTAGACTTTATTTAATAAACATAAATTTTAACTGTAAAATAAAGACTGTAAAAATACTGTAGGCTGTTTAGTTTTTATAATTTAAAAAAAAATATATATATATATT
>NW_013952407.1:3973355-3978892 GCF_001266775.1 Austrofundulus limnaeus | reverse complement strand
CGCTCACACTGAGGACCTATCCACGTCATCATTTACCCAGAATGCTTTGTGTGTAAATAAAAGGGCTCTGTCTGTGTTAAAATATATTTTTAAAAATTATAAAAACTAAACAGCCTACAGTATTTTACAGTCTTTATTTTACAGTTATAATATATGTTCATCAAATGAAGTCTAATGTTACAACTAATCGTGGATCCCTTTAAATGTTCTCTGTAGACTCCGTTCATGTGATTCTTGTGCTCACTCTCAGCTGTGCTTCTATCCACACTCCACAATTCACTTCCACTCTCTAGTTTTTGAATAAAGCGAGCAGGTTTATTGCTTCATGAGATGATTTTGCGTAATCACTCTGGTTTGGTGACTTGCCGAGCAGGGTCTGAGAGCGTCACAAAAAGACCCTTCTTGATGGGCCAAAATACACAGGCTGCCAAATGTCTTCAGTTTTCAGGTTGTTGAGTTCGCGGCTCGTAACTTTATCTTGAGAACAGAACAAGTTCAGTCCGCTTGCAAGGAAATGCTCCAGTTTTCTGTGATAAAGCTGCTGACAGAGGCTCCTTGAAGTGAGCTTTATAGATGGTGTGTGCTTTTAGGACTGCAGTTTGGGAGAGATTTTTCTGTTCAGAGGCAGAGAGGAGTCAGAGTTGCTAACAAATCTAAAGATTTTTGGCTTTGYTACAGGCTCCTCCCAGCGTGGGACGAACCGATTCAAAAGTTGGGACCAAATTTTTAAATAAAGTGTGTCTCGTTTGTGTGGCAGAGTATTAAAATCTTAAACGGTTCTCCTAAGAGGGAGGGGAAAAAAAGCTCCTGGCACAGAGAAAAGGAGCATTGTGACAAAGTGGCATTGGTTCGGCATGAGGCTGAGGTCGGTTGTCAAGGCAACATCCGAGCTTTTTAGCACCAAGTGGAGAAGACTGAGTGCTTGTGGTGTGTTTTTGTGAATGCACGCACACACACACAGGCCTTGTGGGTGTGTGCTCTCTAATGTCTGTGGGGCGGTGGGGTTGCAGCGGAGGCAGCAGGACGAACACCTGCGTCTCTCTTGGCACCAGGTGCTCCTCTCCTGTCTAAATGAGAGTAATCTCCTCGCTCCTCTCCTGCCGTCTCTCACAAAGCAGATTAGTTTCGCTGCATGTTCCAGTCTGCTGATTCAGCTCCCTCAAGCACTGCGCTGGCTGCACCAGTTAGAGGGGCCATCGTTCATCAAAGCAGCCCACTGTCACCCGCTAATTGGCATAAAATATCACCAATTCTCAGCTACTCTCACAAAGAAGCAACCATCACTGCCACATCGATTAGATTTCATTCCGCCTCCTTTAAAACAGTCCCTGCCGTGCCCATCTGGAACGATCCAGTCAAAGCTGATAAGTGATGACGCCAGAATTAAAGGAATAGTTTGGTATTTAAAACGTCAAGTCACCCCCCACAAGCAACTTTAAACTTAAATGCAGGCAGTAAACTCCACTGAGGGTTGATCTGCACAGACAAGTCATTTAATTCAGGATTCAGTTAAAAAATTATTCTGATTAATATTTACTAAAAATAGATTTTAAATCAGTAAATTCAAATTTTACCATAAAGATCTGCTTAATGATTAGAATATTCCCTCAATTTAAACAGATTCATGTTGAATAAATTAGATTTTTTTGTATCCAAATATGAAACTGAATGAAAGGATAGGGGTGGCGTCTTTGAGCTTTCGGATAATAAAATGTAATTAATATACTTTTAATCCAAACTATGTTTTGATATATCTAAAAAAACCACTTTTCATAATAAATTTTCAAAGTATTTTTTTCAAAGTAAATAAGTAAAGTTTTCTTTATAAAGTGCATTTCATAGAAATAAATTCACAAGGTGCTGTACAATCATCAATAGATATTCTGTCATATCGGCTTTTTTCTATAAATAACTATTGAACCACTGGGTTCAGCTTCTTCAGTAAATTTTAAAAGATGCTAAATGCAAAAAAAAGCAAAAAATAAAATTAAAAAAACAAGAAGTTACCTGAAAACTGAAAGTGTRAAAACACTTGATATAAACCAAAATTAGTAAATGACTACCTAAAAGTATCAAAAGTTTACAAAAAATGCATGTAGCAAAATGCCAGCTAAACTAAAAGTTGCAGAACTTTAGCATAAAAAAACTATGAACTAAAATTTAAATGTAGCAAAACAGTAAAGGCTAAAATAAAAAATAAAAAAATGTAGGTAAAGCCTAAATGTAGCAGWACAGTAAACCTAAAAACAGCAGAAAAGCTAGATAAAGTATCAAAAGGTTTAGCTAAAAGCTAAATAGTATAGAGATTTCAGTGTATTCCTTTAGGGAAAAGATACATATGATATTTAGAAAAGGATTAAAGTGTACTAGAGCCAAACGTCATAGCACCCATGTCGCGTATGAGCTGAACTTTTTGATATATAAACAGCTTCAATAGCATAAAGTACGCACAAGTTAATTAGTTGAAAACCTACAGGAAAAGACAAAACAGGAAAGCATAAATGTAAACATTGAACCAGCATTTCACACAAACAAACAGTGTGGTTGCCGTACAAACATACGTTTGTGGAATTAAACAAATTTAAACTAAAATCTAATCCGGTTTAAAACCAGTCTTGCTGAACCTAAACTAGTAGCTGAGTACCTGTGATGCATGAAAGCCCACATCTTCATGTCTGTAATAAAGGCCTGTTTCACTGAGAGCTGGCATGGCCATCCAAAGACGTGGTGGAATGCAGTCGAGTGAGAAAATCCAGCTCACCAATTAACCAGGACGTTCACAACATTAACTCCTCCATTGTTCAGCACTTTGACTCACTGTCTGCTGAGGCAGTTTCTACTGTGGGTGCGACTCYGAGCCCGTCTGGGGATAACTGTGGTGAGACGTTGTGGGACTGTAGCGATGACGGTGTCTGGACTCGGCTTGACAGGTGGAGCAGATGAGGAATGAACTCCTGCAGGAGAGAGCGAGCAGACAGGACCTGGAGTGTGACAAGACGGCTCTGGAGAGACAGGTACACTCCCWCCTGGATGAAGAGATACACAGCTCAAATCACACATCTTCATTCATTTATCATCTCATTCATTTGATTGTGTCCACTTTTCATCAGCATTATTGTTTTCTCTCTGTTTGAAAATATAATCATGGCCCAATGCTTAGTGAAGCTTTTCACCAGCTCCTCTGTTTATCCCGTCTCCAGAATAAAGATCTGAAGTCCAGAGTGTCTTATCTCGAAGGTTCCCACAAGTCCAATAAGGAGGGCCAGGTATCCCAGCTGGAGACTCGCATACAGGAGCTGGAGGAGCGGCTGGAGGGCGAGGAACGGTGAGACGAAGGGCTTGATGGTGTGGAGAAGGTCACAGGAGAAAAATGATCTTTGACCAAAGTTTCATTAGGCTGACATGAATATTTTGTGTGGAATAGTTCATGTAAAAATAAAAATAAAAAACAGAAAGATGTTTTGTGTGATGATGATGGTTGTGCTGGTTTTAGAGAGCGGGCCAACCTGCAGCTGGCCAACCGCAGGCTGGAGAGAAAAGTGAAGGATATGATGATGCAAGTTGAAGAAGAACATCATGTGATGCAAGACCAGAAGGACCAAGTATGCTCGTCACCCTCTCTCCTCGTGATCAAATCAAACCCTGGTTCTACAGAGTTTTAATGCTTTTTATTTGTTTCTGTAAAACTGAGACTAACAGGATGTAGTTCAGAGATAAAAACCTGAATAATCTGTCAGGGATATGAAAGAATATTTTGTTTTTCTGTAGTTGAACCTTCGTCTGAAAGCCTTAAAGAGGCAGGTGGACGAGGCTGAGGAGGAGATCGACCGACTGGAGCACAACAAGAAGAAGCTGCAGAGAGACCTGGACGAGCAGCTGGAGGCCAACGAGCAGCTCCAGAGCCAGCTCAAAGCTCTGCGGAACGACATCCGGTAAACGCCACGAGCCGTGGAGTCGTTAGAAAGAAAGTGTTGTWGGTTCAGACACACATGTTCTTTGTGCTTTTGATAAAACGCTTGTTAAATCTCTGATCCAGGCGTAAGAGCTCCTCCGCTCCGCTGCTCACCAACCTGGACGACGATGACGACGACGACGAGGACATCGGCACCGACAGAGAGATGTACTTCAGCTCATCCATGGGGTTCAAGCGCTCCTCGAGTCAAGACAACAACCTGTCGACTTTAGCTCTATGAAAAACTGGAATAAAGTTTTTTGTTTGTTTGTTTGTTTGTTTTGTCACAGTTGGACCAAATGTCTGGATGTTTATTTGTTTGTGGATTTTACACTGAATTTTCTGTGGAAAAATCTAAATGTTTTTTTATTATTATCAGCAGTGGACACTTTTTGTTCTGGATTTTAATTCTGGACAAAGTCCCCGTGTCCAGAAATTCACAGTATTATTTGAGCAGCTCTTTGATGAATAAAGTCAGAAAAGAAAAATAAAGTCTGCAAGAATTAAATGTACATACTCCTTATCATTCCGTCATTATTTCTTATTTTATATAATTAGATGGTTCTGAAGTGAACTTTCAACTTTCTCAACTTCTTATCAATAATTATTCTAACATTAACAAACCATTAACTGCACTGCAAAACAGCATAACCAGAACTGCCTTTTTCAACATGAAGCTATTTACTTGTATGCCTATCATATATATTAAACWAAGTGTCACTTTTAAATTTTTTTATGTCCAGTTACATATTTACCCTTTTTATTACTGAATGAAAGTCTAATCATATTTTGTGTGGATTTTGAATTGATGCTTTTTTAATTTATTCTGTTGATTTTGCAACATCTTAAATTTGTGTTTGATTTTTTTAGGAAACAGCAAATGAGGGACTTCTTTTTATACAGTTTTGTATCATTACAGTTTTATAACAATATCAATTTAACTGGTTTCTTTTTATAACTCCTCCTAAAATGACTAATTGTTGTAATGCTGACACATGTCCAGAATAAGAATTTTTATGGACCTGAGTGAAACTGGAAATGCTTTCAGTTCCAGTTGACTCTGTTAGCTGGTGGCAGTATTAACACTGAACATAGGTATGCAACTGTTTAACCTCATATTTGTGTCTGAGGTGAACATCAGGCTTCATCTTTACTGCACCCGAGTCAGATGAGTTGACAATCATTATTTTGTTTTGTTTTTTGTTGTTTTTGCTACACTGTGATGACTTCCTACTGTTTGATAATGTTTGATACCCATGGAGGGACACGGATTCCTGSAGATACCTCTTTGTACACAACTGTATGTTTATAAATCCTGCTGAGACTAAAATAAAGATAATTCCTGTTACTCTCTATTACTTTTTGCTCTGTGAACCTTGATTGATCTCATGTATAAGTTAAGAGTCCAGTGCGTAGCGAATATGGAGGACCAAAACTGACATAATTGGAAATAAAGGCAGAAATCTACAAATGGACTAAWAAATCCACCTAAAATGCACCATTTTAATTAAAGAACTTTATCTCATGTTTTACAATTTAACTGACCATATTTATTTTTCCAGCTTAGTTCCAATAAATTATATAT
>NW_013952407.1:3971701-3972719 GCF_001266775.1 Austrofundulus limnaeus | reverse complement strand
TTGGCCTTCCACCGCCTGCAGTCTGGGCATTTGGACTGATGACGTCGAACTGCTTCTCTACCTCGAAGTATCCAAAAGCTTCGGCGWATGTCGGCAAACAGTCGTTCAGGACCAGGATGGCACAAGCGTCGATCATAATCCTGTATCAGTAGTCTGGTGAATGGGTGGTGTGGATCTAAAACCACTGGATGTACTGTGCCAAACTCCAGATCCTTAGCGTGTCTCAKTCTGCCACCTACCCTGATTTCTCCTGATTCACTCAACTGTGGTGCTAAAGCACGCAATCTGCTGTTAGCAGCAACTGGCTTACCCAATCTAAGAAGTTTGATCTCATCAGGGAAGCTATCATGTTGCATCTTACTTACAATCTGCTGTTCCGCATGGCGGTAGTCTTCAGCAGTCAAACTTAAATCCTTTCCTACTACAGTTTGTAGCTTCTTTGCAGTGGATTCAAGTAGTTCCTGCCAGTCTTGGTAGGTTTCAGATTCTGAGTTCRAGGTAGTGGTGGCTGAAGTTGTACCACAAAAGACTGACTTCCGTAGCTCTGARGGCTCCTCTTCAGATGGGRACATTGGCTTAGTAGGCCAGTGGTCCTGGGTTTGGAGTAGGAAAGAGGGACCTTGGCTCCATCTGTTTGGCTTGGACAAAGCCTGCAAGGTCTTACCCCGAGTGATGTCATCAGCKGGATTGCTGGCTGAATCAACGTAACGCCAAGATTGTGGATCTGTTAAATCCTGAACCTCTGCCACTCGGGTGCCCACAAATACTTTGTAGCGACATGAGTCCGAWAGTATCCATCTTAACACTGTGGTGGAATCTGTCCACAAGGTGGTAGTGTCAATCTTCAGGGTGAGTTCTGCATTTAGGAGCTTAGCCAACTGAGTGCCGGTTAAGGCTGCAGATAGCTCCAACCGAGGTATGGACATTTGGCGTCTGGGCGCTACACGCGAGCGAGCWATGAGGAAGCATAGATGGATTTGGCCCTGGCTATCTTCAGTCCTGAGGTATGCAACTGACC
>NW_013952407.1:3955364-3969454 GCF_001266775.1 Austrofundulus limnaeus | reverse complement strand
GTCACATGGAGGCAGGGCTTAAAAGCCTGAATTTTGCCTGAAACTCTCAGACTGAAGAAGTCTCTTGGAGGAGAGACGAAACGTTTCATTAGAGAAGAATCCGTCCAGAAGACCTATACATTTTTTTTTCTTTTTTAATTTTCTCCACAAGTCTTTATTTCCTTGTGTTGCTTTTACATTTATGTTTCCTTTGCATTACCTTATGCATTCCTGCCTCATTATGTAAAAAAGGTGGGTGGGCCTTCGTGGGTCAGCTCTCCTGCTATTGGTCAATAGACAGGAAGRAGCAGGATCCATGTGCAGATCTACTGTGCATGCTGCTGCTGCCTCAGTTCAGCTTAAAGTTTAAAGTTTTGTTTAAAACAAAGGCACAGGTAAGTGTTTTCCTTCTTGCCGCCATTTATATATTTCTGCTTTTTGTTTCCAATTTTGTCAGTTTTGGTCCTCCATACCTGTAAGGATTTGTCAAATTAATATTCTCCTTCACTTTGATAATATCTGCCGTGGAAGACTGATGTCTCAGTATCAGGGCTGTGTGAAAGTATGGTCATATAACTACCTTTTTAAATGTAAAGATAATATCTGCAAGTGTTGCATCACAAAAAAAACTCCTTTAGTAACAAACACAAAGACCTACCCTCTAAAGACATAATGGGTTTCACACAGGGACAGAAATATATAAACTTAGGTCCATATCTGTTTGGACACTGACAGATTTTTTTAAACTAAAACATATTCAAGTTATAGTTACATAAGGGACATAAAATTCATTTTTCATTTTATTTGACCTTTATTTATAGTCTCATTGAGATCYGGAATCTCATTTCCAAGAGAGACCTGTTATAAGACAAAAATTMCAAAATGCACAAGTATTTACACAAAAACAAAACAAAAAAATTGGGCCCAAATAAATAAGCTAATAAAACATGAGCTAAAAACAAAAGCACATTTCATAAGAAGATTTCTCTTTTTGTCTTAGAAGGAATTTGAATTGTCCCGAGGGAATCAAAKTACGTAGCTTCAGATCCTGCTGTAGAGCGTTCCATGTTGACGGAGCAGAGTAAGAGAATGCCTTTTTYCCAAGTTCTGACCGTACTAATGAAACATTGAAGGAGAGCAAGTCCTGAGAGCATAGCCTGTGACCGGACTGTCTAAGTGAGGACAAGTAAGGCGAGAACAATCCCAAAATTGTTTTATATATAAAAATATACCAATGCATGGGCCTACAAATTGTTAATGATGGCCAGCATACCTTAGAATATAAAGTGCAGTGACGAGTGAAAGATTTACATCCTGTTATGAACTGTGATAGACAGCATCCAACATGTGTAGGCAGGTGACAGGTGCATTCATATAAACAACGTCACAGTAGTCCAACAGGGGCAGAAAGGTCATTAAAACAAAACGTTTGAATAATGTCAAATGCAGACTGAAGATGTACGAGCATAGCAGTTACAGAATTTGCTTTGGAATAAACCACAGTGTCATCAGCATAAAAATGTGTACAAGCATCAGTAATTTTATCCCTGACACTGTTTACATAAATTGAAAACAGAGTAGGACCCAAAACTGAACCCTGTGGTACACCTTTTGTGATATTTAAACAATYAGATGACAAACCTGTGTTGCACACACTCACTACGATTTGACAGATAATTAGAAAAACAATTTACAGCATTATCTGATAAACCAATATATGTCAGCTTTTGACAAAGTATAGTATGGTCAACTGTGTCAAATGCCTTAGACAGTAGTGACTAGCATCCAAAGCTTCAGTGATGTCATTTACAACTTTTATGGTGGCTGTAACTGTACTGTGCTGTTTCCTAAAACCAGACTGATGACATGACAGGATATTAGCTGCCTGCAAATAATCTTTAAGTTGAATATTAACTAGTTTTTCAAAAACCTTGGATGAAATACAAAGTTTTGAAATGGGACGGTAATTGTTTAGCACACCAGGATCACCACCTTTTTATAGGTTCAGACTTTCAGCTTTCATTTGAGGGTATCCACATCAAAATTGGATGAAGGGTTTGGAGTTCAGCTCATGTGCCCATCCTGCTTTTAAAGGGACCGAAAATAACTGGACAATCGACTCAAAGCCTTTTCCAGGGGCAGGTGTGGCAATTTCGTTATGTCATTCTCAATTAAGCAGATAAAAGGTCTGGAGTTGTTGTGAAGAAACCATTCAATCAAAGAAGCTTTTCATGCAGGTTAAACAATCCTTAAGCTGTGAAAACAGAAAAAACCCTACCTGAGAAATTGCTACAATATTAGGAGTGGCAAAATGTACAGAACTCATCAATGCAAAAAAGACCTGGAATCCCTCAGAAAACAACAGTGGTGGATGATTGTAGAGTAATTTCCATGAGAAAGAGAAACCCCTTCACAACAGCCAACCAAGAGAACACTCCTCATAAAGAGAAGACTGCATGAAAGTAAGAGGGTTCCCTGCTCACCAGTTCTACAAGTGAATGTTTTAAAATCTGAAAAATAACGTAGTTTTATCTGAAGGGTTTTAGTACAAATCTGTGGTTTTGATAGTTGAATCTGCACATCTTTGTTGAACATGTTTGCATCTTGCTGTGGACCTTTTGCCAAAAATGATTGCATTACCTGATCATCTTCATCTGTTTCTCCTGGAGAAGAAGGCCACTCAGCTTAAAACTGTTTCTATTCTGAAACTAAAGAGACTTCAGGCTGTAATCGTTCAAGTGAAGGTTTTATTTGTTGCAGACCACAGCAAAGAAAAGAAGGTGAATGATTGGACCTTCCTCTGCCTGGCTGCTCTTGTTGTTGTTGCCAGGTCATGACCTCCGTTTGTTTCTGCTCCATGTGGAACAAACAGTTCGACCTCTGCTGAGCCTTGGTTTTTATCTCCATCTCCCCCGCGTCCAGCCGAGCAGCAAACACAACAACTGCAGGATTAGGAGCTGAAAGCTTAACAAGGTGATCATTCCTGGGATTCCTGTGTGTGCCTGAGTGACTTCAGCCTGAGGGACTGCAGGGAAGTGAAGCGGACTCATGAGAAGAAAAATAACTAATTAGTGATGTGAAGTTTTAAACCAGGGCTAATTTTCTGACAGATCATTGTTGGACATGTTTTCTTGGAAAGCAGGAAAGTTTTGAAGGTTTGCCAGGAATCTGGGCAGATCTGAGCTGCAGAGGAACAGAAAAAGAACCTCACAGTGTCATGCTGCCACCTAGTGGTGGGGGTGAAAACACTGAGGGCCCCTGAGCTACTTTTCTGGCTTTATTGGCTTTTTATTATTATTTTACTCATACAAATAACAGAGCATGTGTACATTAATTTTACTCAGAGCAGCTTTAATGTTTGATCTAAAGTCTAACACGTGAGACATAAAGCAGAACTGATTTAATAATAATAAAAAAGACAATTTGTAGAATTCACAGGCATAAAAACTTTCTGCTGTGCAGGCCTGAAAATGAAGGTGAAATGCCCGCCAATAAATAAATAAATAAATAAATAAAAAATTGAGATACATATGAAAATACAGACGATAATTTAGTCAAATGACACTGAGAAAGAAATCTGAAACGAATTAAACAAAAGCTAAGCAGTTAATTGACGTTTGCTTTATCATATTAATTATTGATTTATGTTTTTTTGTGTTTTACATGTTAGATTTGTTTCCTTTTTGTTTTTCAGTAACTTGGGTCCAACTCCTCACTGCTGACAATTAAAACCAATGATTTGGGTTCGAACTGCTGCAAACAAGTAAAGTAAGGCATTTGGAAAACTTTAAAACGATATAATATTTTGGAGCTCTTGCCTGGTAAACTTACTGAAGTCCARTTTCATAGACCAGCATCATCCACTAACTGGAAATAAACAAACAAATAAATATTCCTGTTTATTTTGGAAAATAATCAGCTTTTATTATGAATTTTGTACATGTGTTCATGTGTTTTCAAGTTGCGTTATAAAACTGCAGGTTGTAATGTGAGACAGGAGGCTGTGAGATCTTTACAGGCCCAGAGGCACTCGGAGCAGGAAGTCTGACACTCCCACATCCTTACATCCTGATGACGAACCACAACAGTTTAAAGTGAATTATTTCTTCTTCATTAAACGCAGCACACAGATGCATTAATGCTTTCTCATGATGTAACCTTTTGTTTTCAGAGGTGTGACCTGTTGTTCTGCAGCTTTTAGGAAAGAACTCTGTTTTTGTTTCACTCAGTTCTGACATCGTTACTCAGGGTGAGAAGACGACAGGGAGTAAACACATCCACTGAACGCCTCGGGGCCTGGATGTTTCAGTGAAGCAGGACAAACCTGCTTTCTGTGTTTGTGTGTTCAGAGTCTCCATCAGCAGCTCAGGATGTCTTTAGGAGGCTTAAAGGTTTGACTTACGAGGATGTCTGTGCATAAAGTCATTCCTCCTAAAACACAGAGTACTGCTGCTGCTGGACTGTAGTTTTAGAATCTGTTTTTATTATCTTTGCGTTTTTCCACTCAAGTAATTGATGCATCCTGTCTGCTCAGGTACATCAAGAGTCTGCAACCTTCATATTCAAAATAATATAATTTACCTGGAGCCACAGAATAGACTTGACTGAAATAAAGTTAATCCAGTTTACAGAGTGCAGAAATATATTATGGATAAAAGGCTAGAGTTTGATTTGATTTGATTTATTTATTTAACAGGAAAAGATTATTAAAAATCAAGCCTGACTCAGCATAATTGCTGTTTTACAGCAGGTTCCTGTTCTGCAGCACATAAACACTCAGAAATACAGCATCACAATCACATCATTATACACCATAGACACAAAGACAAACAAGCATACCAAATTTCAAAAAGGCAGCATTTGCAAAATAGGACATCTAAATATGAGCACAACAGAAAGTGTCCAGCAGATGGCAGACAAGATTCTTCTTAAAGGGCTGTAGTTTTGAAATGGACTTTACGTTTTGAGGAATGTCATTCCATGCTTTAGTATAAACATAGAAGAAAGACCTCTGGCCGTAACAGTTTTTAAAAGTTGGTAATATCAGTTGTCCTTTTGTGACAGATCTAGTTGAATGACCACTTCCAGAATTTGATTTGGGCAGCAATGCACAGAGAGTTCCATAATTGGCACCTTGGAAGATCTGAAAATATAAATTAATACCACTATACAAAACATAATTCTGAAAAGTCAAGGCATCAGACAATGAAAGAACTGTACAGTGATGAGTCCAACCAGGAAGTTTTTTTATGAATTTTGTAGGTCCTGTTGTAGAGCCTAACTATGGGTTCTAAGATTTCATTTGTTGTAAGAGACCAAACAGGTAAACARTACGACATGGTTGAAAGTATAATGGCAYGAAGATAGATATTTGAAACAGAAGATGTCAGATTGGATCTAATTTTTGAATAAACGTATAATTTCTGTTTCAACTTAGTGGTTAAGACTTGTACATGATCACGATAAGTCAAATGAGACTTGTCAAATGTTTGTTACATTATAAAACTAAATATTTTATCATAAACAGCTGACATTTATCAAATTTTACGTTTGGACAAAAAATACATAGAAGGAAAATTTTAACCTAATTTTTACCTCTTTTGATTAAATTAAGACTGTCATTGTGCAGCACTTTGGTTACAACTTCTTGTTTTTCATCTTGACTAAAAATATTTGGCAGAACTGATGGGTCCAGAGCTGCAGGTTGCAGACCTCTGAGTCAGGAGAGGCACAAACTTTTAACTGACAAAGTTTTTATTCACCTGCAAGTTTTAAAATGTGGCCGTGGGTGCTGGATAAAAAAACTGTAGAGATGCAGGAAAACTCTCTTAAAACACCCAGTATGCTCTCACCAGTCAAATCCATGGCAAAAATACAGTTGTTTATATCAGAAACTACAGTCAATTTAAAACTGTGGGTTTAAATACAGGATTATCAGCTGATTATAATGCCTGAGCTTCATTTGGATGACTCATTAATCACCTTTTTAACACAACTTATGTTGACTCTGAAGCATTTCATTGAAAACGTCTCTGTGATCACATTACAGCTGTTGTAATTGTTATTATATAAATCATTGGTGACAAACTGAGTTTTTTTCATAAGATCAGCTGCAGGACGTTGGGTTAAGATTGATGAATGAATGATTAACTCTTAGAGCACCTTAACTTTAGCCTTTTCCATATATTTTTTAATCTTTTAGTCAATAACATAAATAGTGTGTATACAACATTTTACACTTAAAAAAACAATTACTATCTTTTTTTATTGTTTCTGCTGCATATCTAGTAGGAATACTCATAAGTAAATGATTTTATTTCTAAACACAATTTAATTGTTTAAGTATTTTTGTTTCAGTTTTTAAAACTTTGTGTCCAGAGCTGCAGGGTGGGGCCGAGCAGACAAAGGGAAGTTTTCAGTTTCAATAAGTAAATCTTCTCTAAACAAGCAGGAGATCTGATCAAACAATAAACCCACCTCCTGACGGGACTGGACACGTACCGAGTGCTTATCTCTGTCCTGCAGAACCGGGACAGAGCTGCACGTTTCAAACCAAACATCTGAAGTTTCAGTGTGAGGCCGGTCTGAAACACTGTTAGAACAAAAACAAGAGTTTCTCAGTGAACTGCACAGATGTGATCAGTTTTAGTTTCATTAAACCTTCCTGTGCAGAYAAACGGTTAAATCCCTGTTGAGCACAAGTTTAAATTAGCTTCTTGAATGAATAATCTGTGAACGTTTTAATTAACTTATCTGCTGATTGACTTGATCAAATAAAACATTAACATTAAAAAAGAGACAACTCTTTTAATTTAGGTTTTCTGCAGCATTTTAAAGTATTTAAATGTTTAATCAAACTTTTAGGCAGCTGGAAATCAGCGAAATAATAATGTTTAAGCGCAAATACAAATAAAACAGCTTAATTTACATTAAGAATGACTTGAAGCTGTCAGATTAACCAGTTATTATGTTAGAAAAACGTAAATTTGTTTTGTTAAAAGCTCTATGAATGCTCTTGATGTTTCTCTGCTTGTTGGCAACACTTAAGCTGACCTGCTGTAACTTTTACTAACACAGCAGGAAACAAACRTCTTGGAAACAAACCCAGATTGTGATGGTGAGAGTGCACACCTGTCAGAAAGTGAAACAGAGGAAACGCCCCCGGAGGGACGTCCACAGGATGCTGGTGAGCAGATCAGTGATCACAGCAGCATTTTGTTTGTTGTTCAGTTACTGATTAACCACTCAGGCCCTGCAGAGAGGCCTCTCTGGATTCTGAGAAATTAATGTTCAGGACCTGGATCAGAACTGACGGCAGCATTCAGCTGAACGAGCGAGCTCTGCAACTCTCCTCTATCTTCCTCATTCCTCCTCGGCTCGGCCCTTTGTTCCTCAGCAGGGAGTGACTCTCAGGTAGAACATGTCACCTGGCTTTGGGAAGAACGTCACTCGTTTTCTGCATCCGTGTAAACAGACAAGCACAGAGGGAAGCGTTTGGTAGTATTGTGGTAGGCAGGCAGCAGGAACATTAAATAATAATGGCTGCCATGCTGGGATCCTTTTCATCAATATCCATTATCAGCTGTGTCAATAATTCATGACCTGAAGCAACATGAAGACTGTGAAGCTGGAACAAGAAACATTTGAAAAGATAAAAGATGTTCCCGCTTGCAGATTATTTCAAGTTAAAGAGCTAATGTGCTCAAAACATAATCATTTGAAAAGTTTTCATAATTATTTCTTTCACCTTCAGCATAAATGCAAAAAATACTGTTTTTGTTTCCTGTGAACCACTGGGCAGATTTGAATGATATTTCCAGGARTTAATCATCTCACGTCTACAGCTCCTTCATTCTTGGAGCTCATCTGATTCAATTTGGCCGCCAAAGACTCCAACTCAGTTTTGAAGATGGTGAGTTAAAATTCGACGTGACAGTAGCTGAGAGTCGTTCAAAAACACATACTCTGAGGGCGACAGGACATTATTTAAAGTTTGATCAAAGTAACTTTTTTCATTTCTCCTCATCGGATGAATTAATATGGAGGACGGCGGGCGACAGGCTTTCCTTCAAGAAATGTTTGGCCTTTAAGTCTTGAGTTGTTTATATGTAAACAACAGTAGTAGTATTTATAAGCTGAAATCCTGAATTTAGATTTTTGTTTGTTTGTACCGTTTCGTCACTTTTTCTTTTTAATCATCTTATATTTTTGTGAAGCTTAAGTTATATGTTACTTTTRTTTCACCGCTTTGATTAAAAGTTGTTTTAGATCTGTTTTATGAATCAGCTCATACAGTTTAAGTGTTTTTTATAAWGATGTTATTAGTTTGTTTTAATTTCACATTTGTTTTTATTATAAAACCACGAGTTTGTAAGTTTGTAAATTATAATCTGTGTTCAGGCAGATCCTCCGTCGATGCGTTTTGTGAATGAATAAACTGCTCGTCTGAAGTTCAGCTCCTCCCTCCTGCCTGATGAGCAGGGCTCCACCTGTCCCAGCCCCGTACGAGGACCCGCCCTGTGAAAGTCCAGCTCTCAGGTGAAATGTGGCCCAGCGGGTCTGATGGGAACAGAGCGGCCGGGAGGTGACTGACGAGTCTGTCTCAGTCTGACACAGATGTGTTCAAGCTGCTGACTCTGGGACCGGACGGGACTGCACCTTCCTTTACACACACACACACACACACACACACACACACACACNCACACACACACACACACACACACACACACACACACACACACACACACACACACACACAGAGGTGAGGGGGGGGGACCTCAGGAACCCCAGGGGCCCCCGAGGACCTGCAGCAGAAGGAGGCTGACAGAGTGGAATTTCCCTCCTTCTTCCCTGAGCGGAGCCGTGGTGGAGGTGGTGGGGTGCAGATGAGAGCCTGAGCAGAACTCAGGAAGGAGAGTGAGAGGAAGGGTGGGAGGAGGGCTGGAGAGGCAGAGGGCGACAGGCGAGGAGTGGACAGAAGAGGAGACATGCTTCGCTACGGTCCAAGACGAACCGTTTCCACCACCACCACCACCACAGAGGACCCTGAAGACCCTTTAAGTGAGGTAAGAAGTCCCCGAGAGGTCCAGACCTCTTCCCTCGTCTCTCCCTTCTCTCCATTATTTTGTTTTTTTTTCTTCTCCTCCCTTTTGTTTGTCCTCAGTTTCTCTCCCGCACTGAGACCCAATCGGTCAGCCCACATTTCTTTCAGTCTGACCTCAGAGCTGGTGGGTTTCTGCTCGTGAGGTGTTCTCACTTGCACAAGCGTGTAATCAGAGAGGAGTGGGCAGGAGGCAGGGATGTCATGTTTATTTGAACAGCTCTCTGATAAAACAGGCCTTTGTTCTGGAGGCAGCTTGCTTCTTTTCTTCCCACGTTGAACATCTCAACAAACAAATCTACAAACGCTGGAATGTTTTGTTGCAGAAAACCTTTTCTACCACACTTTATTTGTAGAGAAAGTCCAATAGTGCATTCCCTGAACTGGGGATACCAAACAATGTTTTTTTTACACTTTTACCATATAAACTTTGTTTCCTTATTGTCTATAAATACACTGCACTGATGATAGATGTGAATTATTGACTCACCTTTACTATGAAAACTCTGTGTTTGCTTGTGTAGGCTATAATCTTTGTCTTTTTTTTCCACAGAGGAGGATCAGACGTCTCAGGTTAACTCTACCTGCAGGGAATAATGGGAACAAGGAGCCAAAACCTGCAGACACAGTGAGTCTGACATCCTGCAGTGAAATTCCACAATTTGGCCACTTCGAGTCCCGCTCGTCTTCACGTCAGACCTGTTCAGAAAAATTTGTTTAAACTTAGAAACTCCTGAACGAACAAATCTTAGCTTCGAGCAGTTTAACATCACATGATGCAAAAACCTTTGGCAGACAGAAGGTGGGGCGTCTGAGATTTATGTCTTTTTATCATCAGGTCCAGTTGTACAAGCTCGACTGACGTGTGTGCGTTTGTGTGATAATACACACAAACAGCTGTTTCACATTTAGTTCAAATCTGAGCTCAGACCGAACCAGTCCAAGATAAATAAAAGGCAAATGAAAATATTGAGAAATCCTGAGCTCAGCTGAACTGAGCGAATCAACTCCAACATGATAAAAATCCTGTGACAACAGAGCTGCAGGTCTCTGGTTCTGATGAACGCTCCAGGCTGTGTGGCTGTTTGCTGTAGGTGGCTCCTTCACAGCCTTTGTTTGTTCGGAGAATTTGGCCCGAAAACATTGACCAGTGAGAGTTTGGGAACTGAGGCCTTACTTTCTACTATTTCTTTGACAGCACGGTGATGGCATTCTTTGTTTGAACTTTGGCCAGGGAGTGTGGCGGTCAGCTCGTTACCACGCCCCCCACACCTCGCTGATAGCACGCCGAACTGATCTTTGAAAGCTTTTCCCTTTGGGAGGGAGGGAGGGACCTGAACTGTTCAGGGGTTTTATTTCAGTACCAAGAAGGAGAGTTCTCAGAAAAGCTCAGAAATGATCATTCAGCTGTTCTATAAGCAGTTTTTATGTTGATCTCAACATGTGAACTTATTTCTCTCAACTTCCCCTAAAGTATRGAGACATTTAAGCTGGAAGAAGTGTTTTAAATAAATATAYTTWAAAAAAGAACTTGCAGATCACATCATGAGGGTTTAAATCTCAGCCTATAGTTGATGTTTTCTGTGGTTTTGCACTCAGATTAACCTTTAATCAGCTCTCATCAACAAAGTGAAGGTCTGAGGTTTTAATCAGACAGTGTCGATGGTTTGATTTATTTAATTTCTGCTGCCGTGAAATGAAGGATTTTCCCATCATGTTGACCCCTGGTGAGCTCAGCTGCAGGTTTTCCTGCTGAAAGCAAAGTTAGTTTGATGAGATGTTGTCTTATCAGTTTATTACTTCTCAAGGCAAAGCTAAATGAGCTGACATGCTTTATATGACCTGTCAGTCTCCTGTTATTAATCTCTCCATGTCTGATGCCAGGGGTGCAAAGTACGTACAGACAAACAAAAAAATAAATGTTCAGGAACAGTGTTTGTKTCCTGCAGCTGGGGGACACACAGCTGTCCTGGACTTTGACTTCTTGTTTCGTTTTGTGCAGTGAGTTGGTGTTTTGCAGCGGAAAGTTCAAATGTTCTCTGTGACCTATCTGGGAGGAGCCTGAACGTCCTCCTTGTGTCTGTTTGGGTTTTTTTACTCACTGGAAACACTCGACGTGAACATTTGTTACTGTTTATGATTAAATCTCATCATTTCCAAGATTAAACAATGAAACACACATTGCACAAACTTATCAAGCTGCAGTTCTTTATGGGATCATTTTATTCCCTTGATTTGGCAGCGTGTTGATGTAAGTGATAGAAAGCAGACAGAGGAGGAAACGTATTGAGGGGGAACTCGTTTGTTTAATGCTGATGTGTTCTTCAGTTGGGAAATGACGCCACTCTGCAGCTCCTGCAGGCAGTCAGACTCCACAACACCAGCAGCAGAGCAAAATATTACAACAAAATCCCCCGAGGTGGAGTCAAAGTCTAAAAGGGAAGGTAAAGAATCGATAAAATAGCCCCGAGGCTGTGATGTTGACCTTTTCATCTTACTGCCGGGTTTTTGCGTGACTAAAAGAAGATGCTGCACATCTGCCACACTTGTTTAGATGACAATAAAAAACAGGTGTTACAGAAACATCTGGTGCCCACGATCAGAAATGACATGACTGAGGGGAAAAGCTCAAAGTTTCTTTTATCCAAAAAAAGATCAAAGGATAAAATTCTTATTGCATTCTTATTGTCACACAAACTGTAAATATACAACCTAGAAAAAAAAGAAAAGGTCAGAAAATAATCCCTGATCGTATTTGTGCTGCTGTGACACCTCTGCCTCCAAAAATGAACTTTTTTGTTTTTATATCTTTATATAAATGAAGGGAATTCAGAAAACAATACTAAAAGTTGTGTGTGAGAAACATGTTCAGTTTAATTGTCACAACACATTGTTTGAATCTAATTTTTCGCAGATTAGATTAAAACTCAGTTTAAAAAACATAATAAAAAAGGGTTTTGCTTTAGCTAAGCATAAAATATGTGAGACTAACAGAATGGAATAAACTGAAGCCTTTAGGAGACTTCAAATGGAAATTAGGGCTCACTGAGTTGAAAAACATCATGTGTTCCACTGAGCTGTGACCAAAAGAAACTTTTCCTTTTACTGTTTACCTTCACTCAAATATTTGTGTGTTTTATTGTTGATTTTTGACACAGTGAAGYTGAGTGTTGGGCCTTAGGGTTGTTATAAGGAACCAACCAAACATGTTGGAGATGCTGGTAAAAAGAGTTCATAATAAAATTAGAAAGGGTGTGTCCCGCAACCTGACTCACTGTGGACACAATCCAGCCGGTTATTTTGTCCTACATAAAATGTAATACATCAGCACCCTAACAAACACGCACACACACACACACACACAGATGAGACAAAGGCTGAGCTGCTGCAGAAAAATGTTGTTAAACCTGCAGCTTTTCTGACTGACAGCAGCTACAAGGAGAACAAGATTCRCCCTGATGAGCTTCATCAGAAGGTCTTTGTTGTGACGAACACAACTTTCACGTTTAGGTGGAAAATTTTGGAGCTWAGTTCAGTTAAAGCAGTCAGATTAGGAGGAATTAAAGAGATAGTTATATCCTTTGAAATGGGCTCGGTGGTGAGATTGTGAACAAATATTATCTTACCTGTTGTAGACAACTGAACAACCTCACTGTGGACAAAAATGCAGGTAACCTCTGATAAAGTGGATTACTATAAAACATATAGTATGAATTTAACAGCAGTTTAAATGAACATTACTGTCAGATTTTCATAACACCAACTCAAATCCCTTCAGAAGTCTGAGTGATTCTTACAGGGCGCCAAGAGTCAAATAAAATGTTTTAAAAATGTCACTAACATTGTCCCACAGTTTAGCTCAGTTTGTGTTTTAAAAATGTCCACTAACATTTTATTATTTAGCTCACAGTTCTTATGTTGCTAATTTTTTTACTATATTTTAAAGTTAAATGTTAAAAAAATATGTAAATATTAAATCCTAAATCTAAATGTGTAAACCTAAATGTAAAAATTAGATCCTAAATATTGAAACTTACATTTAAGTATTTCAGAATTAAACACAGCCTCTGCTGTTGGTGCTCGGCTTTTGTTAGGATGTCATCATCCTGAGACATTAGCAAATGCTAACAGTGCTAACGCTTCCCTATGAGACATCAAACTTGCAGTTGCAGCCGGTATTTGAGCTGCACTTCAAACTGCCGGATCACAGGTACCATCCATATTGTTTTCAGTGAGTACATTTGTTTAGATTTTAAATACCATATTCAGCAGCGTTAGAAGAGTTAGCAGCAACTAGCATTGATGTTTGTCGCAGGATGATGACATCATCCTGGTTAGCTAATGCTAACCACTTCATATAATGCTTCTGAAGATAGCATTTAAAGTCTAAATTCAAAAATGTATTTATTGAAAACAATATGGAGGGCAGCTTCAACACCGGCCGCAACTGAAAGTTTGATGTCTTGTAGGGAAGCGTTAGCGGTTGCTAATGTCTCGGGATGATAACATCCTAACAAGAGCCAAGCACCAACAGCAAAGGCTGTGTTTAAATCTGAAACATTTTAATGCAAATATCAACATTTAATGCAACATTTAAGATCTAACTTTTTCATTTAGATTTAGGATTTAATATTTACATATATTTTTCAACATTTAAATGTAAAATTTAGTAAAAACTAGCTAAAGTTAAGAACATCAAGGAAAAAAACAAATGTTAGGAGAAAATTTTTAACACTCAGAAAGTGAGCTAAATAATGATGACATGGAAATTAGTGATATATTTGTTTTACATTTTATTTTACACTTGACACCCCATACATTCCTATAGTCAAATACTTTTCCACCACACTAACGTTATAATAAGTTTCTGTGGTTTATAACAAAAGAAAAATATGGTTCTACCAACTGTTGTTGCATTTTCAGTGCAACCTGAAACCTGATATTCCTGCTGGAATAAATTTGTAATAGTAATAATGTTATGTAATTAAGAAAAAAACAATAATAATGT
>NW_013952407.1:3930443-3948974 GCF_001266775.1 Austrofundulus limnaeus | reverse complement strand
CCTAAAGATCTTCAAATATTTATTCAGTTTTAGCAACAGTGAAATAATAATGAGTTCCTCTCCTGCATAGATAAAAAAAAATAAACCTTATTATGAAACTCTCCATTCAAAAGAAATATAATATTGACATTATTCACAGTTTCTAAGGAAGTTCAAGAGTTTATTTATTTGAATTATTGTTGAATAGGCTTGTTTTATTGTTTCAAATCATACAATAATATTCTGGAAAACAGCATTTATCTGAATCTGTGAAATATGACAACAAAAAGAAGAAGAAGAATCTGCTGCTTATGATTTCAGGACTGTTTGTTGTTTGTTGTTTTGGATGTACGTCTATAAATAATACACTATAACAAAACAACAGTAACGTTTATAAATAAAAACGTGACGCAACGAATAACACTTAATGACAGCCATGATGAGCGWTTTATCAAAATGAAGTGTGTTGATGTGAAGCGACTCATCGTGGACACAACGTCTTTAATGTTGTTTGTTTTCTGGCTGCAGCCTGCTGCAGAGAAAGATGTCGGTGAAACGTGGAAGAAGAAGAACGGGCTGATCCGCAGAGAGCGGCCGGCTGGCAGGGAGTCGCCTCAGCAGGTAAATAATGGTCTACAAACACAGGATGTCGTTAATATTGTATTCACATAATTGACGACTCTGTGAAGTGAAGACATTCTGCATGAACAGAAGCATGTTTGCAGCAAAACTCAGCTGCAGCTGGTTAATGTGGAACGCACACAGATTTTTACTGTTACCTGCTCTCAAATGGTTTGGTTGTGTTCTACATTAAATCTGAACATTCCAGCTTGCCTTTAGAAAAAGTTATTAAAAAAACACAAATAAACAGCAATAGATAGACATCTAATATATTCAGGTTTACACCCAAATGAGATATACTAATTTCTTCCTGTCTGTGTGGACTTAGAGCTGTTTGAATCATAAATTACTGTATGCAAATGTAATGTAGACATAATCTTTAATATACTGTATATACACAGCAACATTTTGTCCAGATTTTAGCATCTAGTCACTCATGTAGAGCTTCATTAAATGCCAGAATTGATTCAAGAATTCAAGGTTTCAGAAAAAAATAAAAAATCTAAATGATCAATTTTCAGCTAACAATACTTGAAAAAAAAAACACATTTTTAGACATAAAATATCGTTTCCTGTCAGTCAAATTGTGTATTTTATGTTGTCATCTTAATTTAAATAGTGTATTATGTAATATGTGCATTTATAATAGGCTGCAGGTGACAAAATGCCTAAAGATTCAATTTAAAGTTATTTTTCGGTTGTTTCGAAACAATCCTTGTTCATCTCTGGAACTCGGGAAACTTTTARTGTCTGAATGTTTCATTAACCCAGTAAAAAGAAACATTCCTCTGAAAACAGTCAAGTAGTTGACTAAATGTTATTTAAAGTAGCCTAAGTCCAAAGAAGTCTAAAAAAACATTTGGATCAAAACTACTTAAAAGATGACAAAGTCTTTCTCAYTGAAAACAAAAAACAAAATAAATGGTTCAAGACTTTTGCACAGCACTGTACTGTGTGTTTCTAAAACTCAGAGCACTGAAGAAAAACCCCCACAGATTTGAGTGGAAGGGAGTATTCACTTTAAATATGAGGATATTTCTGATTTTGTGAGTTATACATTTTACACCCGATGATAAAGTATCAACCTRCAGAAACATTTTATCTTTCTGTTTTATAAACTATTCATAGAAACATGATCTGACTTACAGTTCAATAATTAATCCACGGCYGCCACTTTTGTTATCTGGTTTTTGTGAAGCCAAAGTGGCGCTCTGTGCCTCTGCTGCTGGGCATCTTTTTTCACAGGCTGATAAAGGTACAAAAGGCAGAACTGGCAGGAGTTCATGTACTGGGTTTCAGAAACACGACACCGTCGATGCACTCTGCACCCTTTTTTAGCTGCTTGTTACCAGCCTCCTGTTTCYAGCACTCGGTGCAGGAAACACCTCATCCAGTCCACATGCATGTAGGGACGTACRTCCAAACGCGTACGACCGGAAGTGTGAACGTCTGTGAGCGATTGCAGCTCAGTGTTGGTAAAAGTTTGTCTAAGTGGACGGAAACCTGACCGGTGTGATCCCGTCTCCCWCGCAGCACCTCCGAGACCCGACCAATGGGGTGCCAGAGACCTCGCTGCAGCAGCATGGGCCCAAAGTGTACGGTGTTGTGCAGCGGACGGGCTCAGACCGGCAGCAGCAGCTGATGGCGCGAGAGTGGACGACCAGTCACCTTCAGGACGAGATGAGGTACATCAGGGAGGTGAGTGAAAACGAAACAAACGCTCATTGTTTCGACGTCACGTCATAACGTCAGGGAAGTTGATGTTTCTGTGGTGATGACATCTGTGTGCTCTCGGTTAAACAGGTGAGAGACTCCCTGGAGAAAGTGAGGGAACGGATGTATGGGCAGTTTGGAGGAATGCAGCAATCGATGGAGAAGCTCTCACGGGAAATCAGGGTAATTAATTATGTAAAAACACAACTCCCTCTTCAGGCTCCCACCTTTTGAGCTGAGCGTGAATGTAAGAATGCACGTGTTTCTGCAGGAGGCCAACTCCCACAGGATGAGTTTAGAGTCAGAGGTGAAGACCAGGACGGCCGCCATGGAGAGCTTYGACCAAATGAACAGCTCTCTTATATCTGCAAACATCAGCCTGCAGGTAACAAATCAGCGCAGAGGAACACGTCGCCGCTGCCTGCTGCTGTGAGGATGAGCTTAGCTGGTGGATGTCGTTCACTTGTCTGTTTTGCAGAAATCCCTCTTGGAGAACTGCCAGAGCAGAGTGGACGCCAGAGACGAGGTGAAGAGTTTGAGGAGCAACTTTGAGAAAACGCAGGAGAAGCTCAGAGACAGGGAGCGTGAGCTCGCTGCAGCGCAGGCTGAAAACCAAACCCTGAAACTTCAGGTAATCTGTCCACACAAGCTCTTTACTGCACGCTCAGGGTTCCTGATTCACACCAACATCTGTGCCGAGATCCAGGAACATCTGCTCAGACTGGCAGCGGTCAAGCAGCTGGAGCCGAGGAGGAGAGGATGTGCTGCAAACCTGATCATTAAATTCATTTCATTCCTTGAAGGAAAACATGCCAGATTTTAAAAATAACACCAGCTTATGTTGAGAAGTGACAGAATTGTAAAGGGTTTGGTCAATCTCAGTAGAATCAGTCGAAGACATACATCTAATGATTATTTCCTCAAATTTCATTATAATCCATGCAGTGGTTCACAAGATATTTTGCTAACAGACAAAGAGTTGACTATGAATGTTCTAGGGTAAAAAAATAACCACAGTTTTTGCACAATCTGTTATCACTCAAAAAATTTGTTGTTGATCACTCTCACCGTCGACATCTTCAAATATTAATGTAATATCAGTAAAATTAACCGAGTTGTAGACATCTTTATGTTTTCTAAAGTCAGTTGACTATGGCGGCCATTTTTAATCTAGTTGACTTCAAAAGTTAATCAGTTGTAGATATGTGTCCAGTAATTAATTTCTGCAAGTTTCATTAAAATCTATTGAGTGGTTGATGAGATATTTTGCTAACAGACATACATAAGTACACACAAACAGGAGATAAATCGTTATTGTCCACCTTTGCCTTTTTGAGATGAATAGTCCCAAAAGCTCTGAGACCAGTTTGCTTTAAAATAGCAGGTTTGTTAATGTCTGGCCTCAGCACAACAACATCCAGCATCAGCTACATCTGCACCAGCTACCCCCCCCCACACACACACACACCTGAGTCAGTGCATCTCTGAGTCTGCTGAGGATCAGCTGAATGTGCTGCGCTGTGGATTTGTCCAGGTGGAGTCGACGCGGGAGGCCAACACCCGGGCGATGCAGGAGCTGGCACAAAAACTCCAGCTGGAGCACGAAGAGGAGCTGCTTAAACAACAACAAAAACACAGAGAGGAGATCGAAAACCTACAGGTCTGCATTCTCTGAATCCCTTTCACATCACATTTACTGGTTTTACAGTTTTTTACTGAGAACGGAAAGGAAAAAAAAAACTTTACATCGAGACTTCAGGGATTACACCAGATTCAAATGCTTTGATTTTTATCACATTTGAAAAAACTGCAACAAAAACAAGTCGAAATGTTTTAACAGAATATTAGTTCCTAGATGAAACTAAAAGGTATTTCCTCTTACAGGCCCAGCTCGATGAGTACATCAGGCGCCTGGAAGAGGCGGAGAGGACYATCAGGATTTCAGAAGCTAAGATTGCAGAAAGAGACCAGCGGATCTTAGAWGTGGAGCGTCTCCTGGACTGTATGGGAAAGGTAACAACTGGTTTTCTGTGTATGTTGTTGTGGACGGACGGGTTTCTCACATTCCTGTTGCATAAGAGCATTAACATTCACGACCAAAGTTAAACAGGAAGTAGAGGAATTAAAACATCAGAGCATCAAATACGGTGAAAAAATGCGGGGATCCGCTTTACATTTAACCATTTTTTTTGTCACAGGAGAAGCTTCAGCTCCAGAAGAAGCTCCAGGAAAGTGAACAGCGACTCGGTCTGCTGAAGCTCTCAGACACGACTGATGCAGCTGCAGATAAAAGGTCTGAATTAAAGTGTTTTCACTTCATTAAGGACTTCAAATCAGTGGATGAAACTGTGTGGTCAAGATGCTGTTAAATATGCCAGTTTTTAAAATTTAAAAAATGCCTTGTTGGTTGTTATAAAGGGTGAGTCAAAAGTCTCAGGACACCCTTTTATTTCAGAAAGAAAAGGGAAAAGAACACATTTGAATACCCCAGCATGTAATGGGTGATGGGGGGCTTATCGAAGGCCGTTTCAAGAATATGGCTGCCATCTTAAAAGCTGCTGTCTTGGATGAAGCCTCCTTACTCATTATTTGCTGGGGGATTCAGAGATTGCCCCCGTCCTTCTGAAATAAAAGGGTGTCCTGTGACTTTTGACTCACATTGTGTTTCAGGTTTTGTGTAAAAATCAGTYAGATTGGTGAAAATCTTTAATCTGAACTTTGAGCTCTCTCGTGTTTCAGATCCAAGCTGAAGAGGGAGACGGAAGATCTCAAAGAGAGAATCAAACATCTGAACGACATGGTTTTCTGCCAGCAGAGGAAAGTCAAAGGAATGATTGAGGAAGTGAGGACATTTTTTTCTTCTTTCTTTGTCAGCCGTGGGCATTCAGCCCCTATGTTCTAAAAATAGAAGAARGAATGACAAACATGAAAGCTGTGGGGATGAGAAATATAAGATGTATCARATACCAAATGTAGGCAAAGAGATGACGCACACATTATTATCTGAATATGGAGAGTTAAAAAGGCAATAACTAATTAAAATGTCTTTTCTCTGTTTAGTTGCCTGAAATTGGTACAAAATATACACAATGTTAGTGTTTTAGGAAATTTAAGACTCCTAAAAGGAAACCAAAGTTCTCTGATTCTGTGTTCATGATGTTTTCTGATTTTGCGCAGGTTGAATCTCTGCGCGCTCAAGTCGCCCAAAAGGACATGTTCATCTCGGAGCTTTTAGACAGAATTGCGATAGTGGAGTGCGAGGTAAGAGCGGGTTTGTTTGCTGCGTGTTTTATGTTTTTTTAATTACGATGTGGTGATGTGATCTGCTGCATGGCTACAGATGATTTGGTGACCTGCAGGATATCCTGACCTTTCATCAGTGTCTGCGGGGTTTCCCTTGCGTCGCTGTCAAATGGCTTTTTTCATGCAAAGTGACTGCAGTCCTTTGCATGTAGCTGAGCTGACAGATGTGTTTCCTGTTTCCCTTTTTCCTAGAATAATGAGTTAGAAGACAAAGTGAAGTATTTTATGTCCACACAGAACAGGCCGCGRGTTGTGGACACGAGGGAGGTCGGCGTAGGCTGCGACCTGCTGCCCAGGTAGGCGTCCACACGTGTCGAAGCGTCCAGCTGTGTTTGGTGCTTCGTTAGGAGCTGGTTTCTAACTCTGGTGTCTGACTGCAGCCGTGGAGCTCACGTTGAACCTGTTCACCTTCATTCCACGCACCTCCCGCCACCCTCTGACCCGCCTCTGTCACCGCCTCAGCCTTCATCACCTATCACTTCCTCCTCACCCACACAGTGGTCTTCATCAGACGCCATTCTGTCTCCAACACTACCCCCACCCCCATCATTCCCCTCATATCACCCATCGCTTGACCCACTAACACCGCCCGTCCAGCCTCCTCTGTCCCCGCCTCAGCCTCCATCACCAGTCACGCCTTCATCGCCCACACAGTGGTCTTCATCCGACGACACCTATTCTCCAGCACCACCCCCATCTCACCGCAGCCCTTATCCATCCTTCAGTCTAACACAACCACGGACGCTCAGACCCACTAACCCTCCACCCAGCAGGTTGGAGTCCAGCTTGCTGAAGTTCACTCCTGTTCAGTACAGCCGCTTGCGTCAGAACGGTTTGTCCTCTTACAGCCGGTCTGAGGACCAGCCGGTCCGGTCCGGAACGGACGAGGTGGACGCAGGAAGACRGTCCGCTCAACAGGAGCCCACTTCRACCACTTCCTCCTCCTCTTCTCAGTCAAAACCAGGACGACGACAGGTTTATACGCCTTTCATGAAACTCATGGAGATGACTGCCAAGATCAACATAGAGTGAAATAAAAGTTTCACAACACGAGCCGAAAATAACACTGGAACTGAGTTGAATCAACTCGTTTATTTCATTTAAATAAACGTGTTTTTGTTTTATTTCACATGAAATATTCTGATTTTATTTTTGGATTTATTTTGACTTCAGTAAAAACAAAAAAATAGAGCTGATGGTGAAAGTTTGAAATCAGACAAGTTTGAAAGAAGGAGGTTAGCAGATGCCTAAATTTGACCAAACATGTTTCTAAAGTTTAGCAGAACCTTTGAATTTAATTTATTCTAACTGGACCCMAAACACTGTTTGTGCAGCTCTAAAAGTCAGGAAACCAATAAAAACTGCTTCAACAGTTACCCTGATTTATAGTTAATTTAAAAACAGTATGAACTGTGATCCAAACTGAGCTGTAAAAGTGCTGGTTTCTGGACTTTAGAACAGAACAAGATTTACTCCAWACCCAGTCTTAATGCTACACTTATACTCAGCACAAAAAATAAGGAAATTTGTGTTTGGTAGATTATTTCTTTGTTGTAAAAATGCTTCTTGGCAATGAATCTTATAGTGGGCACCTGGAGGTACCAGAATCTCAAAACAAGTAACAGCAAAATAAGCTGTTTGRCAGAGAAKATTTTACAAATTTTCCATGTACACAACCCACATACTCAGCTCTATTTCATCCCACAAATGCATGTTCCTTACAAATGTGGCACCATTTAAAGCAAAATTAACAGGCTTTCTTTCCACTGGTAAAAGATATATTGTCAAGAAGCATTGTTACAACAAATAAATAATCTACCAAACAAACATTTCTTTACTTTTTGTGCCAACAAATTGTAGCTGCAGTTAGCTTAGCTTAACAGTATATTTTCTAAAACCAGTCATTTTTAAAAACTGATTAAATAATCAATTTAAATGACTTCAAATGCCTAATTTCATTAATTAATCTTTATTTACTTTTAGAATGATTACCATGTTGAGCTGAAAACCTTCACAGGTTGTGCATTTTGTATTTTTATTGTCTTTATTTGTCATGAATGATTTTAATCACCTTGTGTGACCCAAAAATCACTTTTTAAACAGTGGGACTTTAGTACTTATAGATAATTGCTTTGCCACCCAGCTTTGGTGATAATAAAACACACTGTTCTCAGAAGGATGTATAAATTTGAAGTGTTTTTAAATTTCTTTTTTATTTTCTATCAGGCCTTGTAGCTTTACGTTTGAAGGAGATGCTATAAACATTAAATCTTACCTAAAGAGTGGTAAGAACATGTGTGTATTTTCATTGTTTTGTATTTTCTCTGTACAAAAACTAAATGGATATATATTTTGATATTTTGACATGATGTAAATAATATTTATTAACATGCTTTGTGCCTTTGTGAACACTGATGCAGGTGGTGGTAATAAATGTTTGAATAGCCATGAAAGTGGTTGGTTTTTGTAAATAAAGCTGTTTGAATGCTGATGATGACAATTGTTTACTGTTTCCTATAATTATAGCTGATAAAAAAGTGATTTCCATGTAATTCGTGGAAATTACATGGATAAAAATGTGAAAAAACATGGATTAAAATATGGCCTGATTTTGACCATATTTTAATTCCTTATATTTAATTTACTTTAAAGTTAGCATCATACAAAAAGATAAGGCCAGTGAAAACACATTATAAAGATAGTGATATAAATGATATGTTTGTTTAGAATTTCTCTTGAGTTTGGGCGCAATACACAATCAAACTTTTTAACTGTAAAATACAAGCTCAATTATGTTTTACCTGTCTAGGTAAACATCATGTTTTGTTGTGAAAATTTAAAAAAAGGGACTAAATGTAACACTTGAATCCATGTATATTATTGTTTAATGTAAAAATATAAGCCTAATTCCAACTTTTCATCAGGCTCCAAAAGTCTGATGTAAACAGACTTTGAACTCTGACCTGAAGAAGAAGGGAAACAGCTGTAGCTTCTTGGTCAGAGTGTGGGCTATAAACGGTTCAGATCACTGGATGGAAAACATCCGGACAGGAAATGCAGCTGTGGAAAATCTGAGACTGTGATGCTTGAAGGGTTCAAGCTGATTGCACCGCTCACACAACAAAGAAAGAATTGTGCAAGAAACTCCTGAAACCAGTCTAAAGAGAATGACGATAACAAAAATGTGAAAGGACAAAGTATATAAATAAAACTGTTCTTAAACACTGGTTGGGTCATGATGCATATTTAATCTCAGCAGTTATAATAAACAATCATCTGTGCATCAAAACTTTGAATAATTTCCCCAAATTATCACCCAAACAAGGTTTGGTACTTAAAAATAAATAAATAAAACTGTCTGGATCTCTATTTGATAGAAAAAACAAATCACAAAAGAATAAATCCTGAAAATATGTTTTTTAAAATAGATAATAATATGTAAGTTTTTCCTCATTTAAAAAGTTTCATTTTTATCTGTGTCGACGCAAACTCAAAGTTAGCCAACAGGGGGCAGCAAATCATTTCTATTTTTGTGTTGGCGACAAGCCGCAGTACTGCGTACTGTCCGCTGGGGGCGATAGAGCGCCATGTTTAATATTTGACTTCCTCACACGAAGAAGAAGTTTCCTACTTTAAACATGTCCTGTGTAGACCAGACAGAAACGGACCCCCTTATTACGTCTTTAATAATATGAAGTGTCTAACAGTGTTTTATTGAGCCGGACAAGTTTTAACGTTGAATTTTAAACTCGTTCTGTCTGTGAATGAATGGCCAAAGCGGTCCGTGGCTGACAGAGAGAGATGTCCTCGTCGTGGACAGATCGGCAGGGACAGGTTGGAGACCTGAGACACCAGAGCAAAGAGGAGCTGCAGGAGCTGCTGCTCCGACAAGAAAAGATTCTCTCCAACAAGTGAGTTCACGTAAACATCARGTTATGTCAAATTTCACTGCAGGACTAATGAACTCCTAATGAAGTCCATATTTGATCTTTTCAACTCAGTAAAATTATGTGTTGAGCTTTTATGAAAGTGTTTTTTCTGTTTCATTCAACTTTTATTATCTTCAGCTATTGTAACATTGGTATATGACAAAAGACATAACAGGGATGTGGATACAATTTGAAGCATCTTGTGTCTAAAATAACAATAAAAACATGATAAAAGCCAATGTAAAAGTAGCAGAAAAGGTATGAAATAATCAAGTCAACTTGATGTGTCTTGGAAAGCCAGGAAATGAATACAGTTTATAAAACGTGGACATTTGTTTCATAAAAGACCTTAACCTAATTTGGAACAAAGGCAGAAAAAATAATGGTCTTCATGTAAGCTCACCACGGTATTTAAGGGGTCACTAGAAAAACGTGGATGTTTTGAAGTGACTCTTGAAAAYGCATCGACAGAAATGAAAAGCTCAAAGGAGTCTGCAGCTAAGAGCATCACATCAGCACGGTTTGTTGAATCGATGGAATGATGGTTTTAGTTGTAAGAAGGCAGTAATGTGTTTGTGACCCTTACAGGCGACTGCTGCAGACACTTCCTGACAAAGGGAACAAGATAAAAGACTTTGTGGACAAAGTGCGTCTTGCCATTGAACAGAAGAGTGAAGAGGAGCGGAGGCGGAGCTTGGTGTCCGCTGCCAGAAACGAATTACAATCCAAATATCAGCAAGCTTTCCAGCAGCGAGCCGTCTCCGCCACATCGGCAGATTCACACCAAAACGATGCTGCGGGCGATGCTCTGCAGGACGGGGAGACCTCACCTGGACACGTGCAGAAAGACACCATTCTGGAGGCGCAGCAGGACGGGCGTGTCTCCAACACCGCTCAGGTTGAGRCCATGGAGACTGTTGCAGCCGAGGCTCCTCTGAGCTCTGATGAGACAAACGATGGTGAACTTGTCGAAGCCATGGACAGAGTCACGTTATCTGAACCTGCTGTTGGTGAATCCAAAGATCAAATAAAGWGCAAAGCTAAAGATAATTACTTTCTCCAAAAGCAGCAACCAACAAAGCCTCACTATGTAACAGTTCTGGAAAAAACGGAAACATCCACGGTTCCCAGGAAGCAAAAGTTCAAACCCAATCAGTGAGTGCACTTTGTTGACTTTATTACCTTTAAACGAGTTACGGGTAAATAACAGATTCTTTATTGTGTTTTCAGGCTGCTCCACAGGACCGATGCCTCTCCACCGGGATCTGTATCACCTGGTCAGTCCTCTGGAACTGCATCACCCATTTCTGCTCAGGCCAGGAGGGAGCAGGACAGGAAACACCTGGATGACATCACTGCCGCCAGACTTCCTCCTCTCCACCACAGTCCGGCACAGCTCCTGTCTCTGGAGGAGTCGGCGGGCCTCGTGAGAGAACAGGCTAAGAAACAGCAGGTCAGTGCAGCCAGACGTGTCCCCTGCTCCCTCCGTGCTCCAACATGACCCCAGGATTCTTTCTTATTTCGTTTTCAGGAAATGTGAAGTAGGTGAACCTCAACTGCAAAGAAAGTCTGAACCTCTTTCTTTATTCAGACTCAATAAATTCACAGAAGTGAAAACTGATTTAAAGTGGATTTTTAAGGCATATTTTGAGTCATTATGTCAGTTTCAGCCACAGTGCCTTTATGTTAACAACAGAAAAAATGAAAGACCCTTTTACCTGCCGACTTTCAGGCCAGAGTTTTAACAAACATTATTTAAAGTAAAAAAACAATGAAAGTTACAGCTTTATTAGTCAAACCTTGTAAACAAAAACATGTGCAATCCTGCATAATATTGCTGTTAGGGCCCTAAGTATGTGTTATAAATGGCTCTCAGCTACTGTCAGATTTTATCCAGGGTGTCAGCGCATCCCTAAAAGTCTTAAATTCATTAAAAAAAAATCTCTTAAATACGTTACTCAAAGGTCTTAAACTTTTTTAAATATGTCCTCTCGATTCAAATCACTGATATTACATAAAATTTAAATAGAGAAAAGTTGTTAAAAACCCTCACTTCCTTCTGAATATCACTGTGATAGTGCAGGTTAAAGTGCATATTTATTTAATTTTTATTTTTTTGTATTAAGACAAAACTGGAGATTAAGACACCATTAAGCTTCATGACATGAATGTATTTATTAAATGTCTTTGTTTTGGATTTTTTTCCAAGCAAACAACAGCTAACTGAACCAGAGAGCACAGAACTTTTCATATTCAACGTGTTTCAATGAGCGACGCGTGCAGTGCTTGGTTGTAATAGAGCTGAATCCCCCATCCGTCACCTATATCTATAATTTTTTTTAAGTCTCGTTCAAGGTGGCATTAAAAAAGGTCATAAAAAGTCTTAAATTTRGTGATTGCTAAAAGGTTGATTGTGAGATTCTGGAAAAAGGACTCTGTGCCCACATTTGATCTGTGGCTGGGAGAACTAGCAAACACGCTGCGCCTGGAAAGACTGAGATATTACAATGAAGACAGAATCAGGGTGTTTGAGAAGATGTGGGACCCTGTGCTAAAATTTCTACAGCRAAAGACTGGAAATGACAGACCTGCCATTGCTTAGTAGTATGTATAAATATTTTTTTCTTTGTATTCAAATGGAAAGATGTGAATCATTTTRTGGTGTATTTATTTTACTTGTCTTGACTGTGTGGCTGTTATATGAAATGCCAAATTTGTGCTGGTAAGAGTTGGGTGGGAATTGACTTTATATGTTCTTATTGCCAAAATGTTAATAAAAATAAATTGAAAAAAAAAAGTCTTAARTTTGACTTGCTAAAACCTGCAGATAACATCTCAACATTTATAAAATTGACTTGGTTAGAGACATTTTTGTTTTGGCTAAAGAGTGATTATTGTTGGGCAGGTTATAAACAAACATTGTAAGTCAGATATAAAGATAGTTTTGTTTTGTTGTAGTAGTTCTCTGTGCAGAAAGTCCTCACCGTGTCTTTCAGTCAGCTCTAGATGGCAGCACTCAGACACTGTGTGGAGCTCAGTGACTTCAGAGCCAAACTTCAGAGTTCTGTTGGCAGCTTAAAGGGAAGCTTATTATCAGTCATACTTTTGTTGAGAGTTTAATAGCAACGGCAGAGCTTCTGGGTTTTGTTTACCGGCCTTTTCATGTCAGCTTTCTTTCTTTTTTTGTGTTTAATTTCAGGAGTTGCAAGCCAAACAGGCAGCCCAGAAACTGTCGGAGGGACTGAAGGTCTCTATGGGGAGCTACGCTCCTGACGGTGGCCCCATGGCTGCCTACAGAGAGGTTCACGATGAAGGAGCCCACCTCTCCTCTGAGGAGGACTGATCCTGCAGGGCCCAGCTGGGGAAACCGGTGGAACTTTGGCTGCAACGGAGTAAAAAACGTTTGGACCTCGTGGTCAGGATCCGTCAAACAGTATTTTTAATTCCAAGAACTCTTAAAGAGAGGGAAAGGAGTCTGTATGAATAGTTAGAGTCCCAGGCTCAGGTCGAGTGGAGAAACCAGCTAACTGTCATTCAGTCCGTACCAGGTTCAGCTGGGTTCAGTAGAATAACGTCTTTTGTTGACCGAGAGTCTTAAATGCAGAAGCTGTAGGTGCATCATGAAGGAAAAGAGTTTCTGTCAGTCTGTCCCTCTGAGCCTCAGGGTCGTGTCGACTAAAGCTTCAGCTGAAGTGAGTTAATGACATGATGTCATCATCAGGTGGATGTGACTGTTCTGGCACACTGTGACCTCAGAACTAAATAAAAAAAATCAGATTTTTCAAGTTTGTGTTTTTATTTTTGGTGTCCAAACGTGACACTGCAGGAAACTGATGCTTTTCCAGCATGACTTTWTTGTATAGTTCTGACTTTTCAGGTGATTTCCTGTAGAGCGATGCATATTTTATCTTGGGAATCCAGAGGTGTCAAATAATATCGTACAAATACTTTGTTACTTTACTCAAGTATAAATTTTGCTTATTTATACTTTACTGAAGTAAATATTTTTCAGACAACTTTTTACTTTGACTCCTTACATCACAGTCCAGGCAGTATGAAGTTGATCATTGCTGCAATAGGCAGATTAGTTCATCCCAACATTAACGTTGYAATATAAACATGCCTAAGCTTTTGAGCTCAATGGCTTTTTTTTTCTTGACAGTACTTTTATACTTTTACTTGAGTAAAAAGCTTGAATTGATACTCCTAAATGTAAAGAAGAATGTTTAAACCATAGTATCTATACTTSTACTTGAATAATGAATGTGAATTTGGATACATCTGTGGGAATCCTACAGGGGGAGTCAAGCTAACAGCTTCTCAGAACGAGAACCATTTCTGAGCGAATTTCCTCTGTTTAGTCTGTCCATCCACCTTGGACAGCTCACCGGTTCATCTCAGACAGTCCTCAAGTTTTTAATAAATCTTAAAACAAGGTTTATGTTACAGATGTTTACACCACATCATACTTTAYATCACAAATCTTTGTTTTGACCAAATTTAACACATTCTGTTTTACAACAGAACTCAGTCTGCAGTGTGGAAAAAAAATACTAGCATCACTCAAATTTGGGCAGTTAGAGTGTTTTACATGTTGGAAATTTACTTTAAATAGATYTGAGAATTTGTACTGAGTCTCCAAACTCTGATCCGACTAACTTTTGTCTAATAAAACAACCCCAGTACAAATTACTTCAAATATTATCTGTTTATTTAAGTGCAAAGCTTATGTTGTTTGTTCCCAGTTTTTAAAAAATCAATAATTTAAAACAATAATTGTGTCAGGCCTAAACCTTTATAATATTTAGTCTTTGATCCTTTTCACAGTTTATTGGTTCTGATCAACCTTCAAGTATTTGAGTTGATTGTAAACATTTCAYAATAAATGATAAAAATAAAGGAGCAAGCACAACAAAACTCCATCTCACATTAATAATGTCGTTTTGACACCTTGACAAACCTGTGGTGCTATTTTAACTATATATTTTTWAAGTTTCCAAGACTTAAAGAGTTTAATGCAGAGGAGGTATGTGTGCCTGACGGCTACATGATGAATTAAATGTTTCTGCTAATCTACAGCTCTTCAGGTCACGCTGATCGGAGCTCACAAGCTGCATTTTCTCARCCAGTGCGTCGTTTTGTTATTAAATTAAAATTGTGGTGAAGTTTGATTAATTGAAAAGTCGTCCCTGAGCAGGCAGGAAAGGGGGAGTGTGTATTAAACATGCGTTAAACTGCACATAAAATTTAAAGTTTGAGTCAAACAATCTGTCAACATTTAAACATTAATTTGAACAATATAAAAGGGCTGATATGTGCATTGTAAGCTGAAATTTAATTTTATTGCACATTATGTCTTGTTAAAACAAAGTCATGCCAAAAAAAATACAAATTTTATGCACAACAAACCAGTACACTTGACTTATGTGAGTTTTGCTTCGTGTCAAGATAAATAAAAAAATGACTCCACAATCCGCATCATCTGCTGTTTTTAGAGCTTCCAAGAAAAAAAAAGACTCAAGCTCTCTCGATGTAAATTATTAAAATATAACTATCTTATTAGTTTTAATATAATTTATTTTGTTGTTTGGCTCACAGCTCATAAGAGCTAMATAAATCTGAAAGATGCGTTCAATGAATTCCCAGTAAAGTCGTGTTCAGCTGCAGGAAGTAAATTTCTGAAACCCTGCAAGATGTTATCAGACAGGAATCCATCACACGCTTGATAAGATTAATGCAGGGCAGTGAGTATTAAGGCTCGACGGCTGAGACATCTGGACCGCATTTGGGTTGTGTTCTCGCTGGGAATGGCAGGCGATGATGGGCCCGGCAGCAAACCTAATGCAATATGGCCAACACCATTTCTCAGCTCTGCTAATACGAGGGCGATAAGAAGGGCCCGTTTGGTTCCTGCATCTCTAAAGAAAAATCTGCACCACTCTTCTTATCATCTGTCTTCCAACTGTCAGAGGCGATTGCCAGCCAAACCAGCTAAAACAGCCTGAATCGAGGCTCGTAATGAGGAGGAAATCAGGCGCTGAGGCACCTTTTCAGGGAGGAAATGAGGGTGGGTTCATGTAGGTCACAGCTTGGCGATAGATGCCCCTTGATAACCTTCAGTAATTGTTGCTGAAGTATTGGCGGAAGATGTTTTAAAGAAAAKGGGGGAGGGGGAGAAACATTGATTGCTGTGTATTTAAACTCTGTATCTGATGGGCCCCAGAGTGGCCCCCACAGTGACGTCTAATAACAAATACATACATGCTCCTCAGAGGATCCTCATTGTGTGGGTTTAATTATAGCCTATACCTTTCTCACATACGTCTACAGACTGTTCTCAATTATGGGGCACATTTTTGTTCTTCTCACTCTGGTGTCTGGCATCAAACTGGATCCTGAAGGTTTTATTGAAGTGGAACCAAAACATTTTCTTTTTTTTTTATTTACTCGAGGTTTTTTGACGTCGTCCATTGATGAGAAGGTTGTTTATGCTTCAGCTTGAGTCCCCTCCGCTCAGATTATTAGGCTCCTCGCAATTATGGGGCACATTTTTGTTCTTCTCACTCTGGTGTCTGGCATCAAACTGGATCCTGAAGGTTTTATTGAAGTGGAACCAAAACATTTTCTTTTTTTTTTATTTACTCGAGGTTTTTTGACGTCGTCCATTGATGAGAAGGTTGTTTATGCTTCAGCTTGAGTCCCCTCCGCTCAGATTATTAGGCTCCTCGCGAAGTTAGTCTGCAAGTGATTTGCTCCGACTCCGAGTCCGAAATCACACGTCCTGCGGGAGTAGAAATAATTTGCTGTTTGGGAGGGGAAAGTGGAATGTGATTTTAAAACGGCGTCTTCAAAGAGCAGTCAGCTCGGCCTTAAATTAGATATACAGTATGAAGTATAGACTGGCGTTTAAGGCGAGCTGGGCCCTCAGCAGAATGATTTGATTATGTCTGCCAGGTTACGAAGGCTGAGGTCATGCTTTTTCCATTCTCTGATGTTTGTGTCATATTTTTTTTTCAGGGCACATGAGGAGATTAAATAATGCAGCTCACAGCAACGCGCCGCAGATATGATTACAGCCTATCTGCACATCCCAAAACAAACCAACTCTCCCTCATGTCAAGAGTTTATTTTAGCCGCACCAGTGACTCGGCTGCAGGGATGGGATGTGTTGGATTGGAAACAAAACATTTTAAGTATTTAAAAATAATTATTGCCAGACACTAAAAGTGATAATGTTTTTTCAGATATGAATGAAACTCAGAAAGCAATCATAACTCATGCGGTATAAACTCTATAAGTTATCTTTTGGAGCTCAATCCAATTCAGTTTATGTATAAAGCGCCAAGTCACAACATACGTTGTCTCAGGGCACTGTACATGAAAAAAGAACAATGTAAAGAAGAAACTAGCAGATTGTGTTGAATCACTTCACAGTCTCCCATCCTGAGCAAAGGGTGGAGAGGAAAAACTCCCTGCTAATCAGGAAGAAACCTCCAGCAGAACCAGGCTCAGGACAGGAGGCCATCTGCCTCGACCGGCTGGTTGGGGGACAGGAAAGAGACACAGAAAAACACAGAAGAACTGGTCCAGGTGCACCTTCTTCTGGAAGAGAGACAAAAAGAAAAAAACATGTTATTGATAGAAATAATTACAATAAACATGTAGAGAAGAGAGACTAAATACAACAGCAGAGTGAGGAAATGTGCTCAGTTTGGGCTCCAGCAGTCTAAGTCTATAGCAGCAAAAATGAAGAATAATTCAGGAAACCTAAGTCTAACTATAGGATTTATCAAAAAGGAAAGCCTTTAGTCTAATCTTAAAAGTAGACAGAGTGTCAGCTTCACGGACAGAAACTGGAAGTTGGTTCCACAAGAGAGGAGCTTGATAACTGAAAGCTCTGCCTCCCATTCTACTTTTAGAAACTCGAGGAACCACAAGTAAACCTGCAGTCTGAGAGCGAAGTGCTCTGTTAGGAAAGTATGGAACAATAAGATGTTTAATATATGATGGAGCTTGGTTGTTAAGAGCCTTTTATGTTAGGAGTAATATTTTAAATTCTGTTCTAAATTTGACAGGGAGCCAGTGGAGAGAAGCTAAAACTGGAGAAATATGATCTCTCCTTCCAACTCTCATTAAAACTCTAGCAGCAGCATTTTAGATTAATTGAAGACTTCTTAAAGAGTTTTTTGGATGCCCAGATAATAAAGAATTACAGTAATCCAGCCTAGACATGATAAATGCATGAATCAGTTGTTCCGCATCATTTTAGGACAAAAAGTTTCTAATTTTAGTGACATTACGCAGGTGGAAGAAGGCGGTCCTGGTAACGTTTTTAATGTGGGGGTTAAAACACACGTCCTGATCAAAAATATCACCAAGGTTCATTACATTAGAACTGGAGGCCAGATTAATGGCATCCAGAGGAGGTGAAATGCTACAAAGTTAGCCCTGTTCAAGATGGCCGCCCCAGAATGTAAACCCAAAAATGATAATAACTCTGCCAGTTTTACAGATATTGAGAAGAAATTTGGTGTGAGCACTATCAYCAACACATACTTTGACCACTGCTCATTGCACAATATGATTGCTGTCTGTTAGCAAAATATCTCATGAATCACAAGGCATTACAAACTTTAACCAAACCAACTGAAACTCTGTCCCTTCTCAGTTCAAGATGATTTTAGTTCTAATTTCTGTCATGAAAGGTGACAATTGTAGTATGCATTCCTTAAAGGAATTCTAGGCCTTTAACTGACTTTGCAAACGAAGCTTTTGGTCACTAATATTTGTCTGAAGTGAGGCGAACAAATGTTTCATTTGCAAATAAGAAGCAAACATCTGTGTCTTTACCTCGGTGTGTGTGTTCTCCTGACGGGTCGACGAGGAACATAAATACTTTCCTGACAGGACTGAGGTGCTGAGGTCTCCAGTTATCTCACCGTGTGTGTGTGTGTGTGTGTGTGTGTGTGTGTGTGTGTGTGTGTGT
>NW_013952407.1:3926435-3929488 GCF_001266775.1 Austrofundulus limnaeus | reverse complement strand
GTGTGTGTGTGTGTGTGTGTGTGTGTGTGTGTGTGACAAAGTCAGTTTGCTGGCTGTCTGAGAGAGCATGATATGTGGCTGCAGCACTCAGAAGGGTCCTGCAGTCGTCCAGCACAGAATGTGGACAAGAAAATATTGTCTTACTGGTGGGTTAATCAGTTAAAGGAGCAAAAAGAAAAAAAAGATGAAGGTGTCTGGAAGCGAGTGCTGGTTGTAAAAATAGTTTTGGGGATGATTTATTGCTTTTTTACATTCTTAAGATTGTTTTCTTTTTACACCCACTAGAAAGAGCCAGATTATAGCGTTTATATGTGGTGAGAACACAATCTTTCCTGAATGCTTTTCTGTTAAATGTGGCACACCGATGCCAAAAATTTCCTGAAACAGAAGACAGTCCTTCCAGTTTAGGATCACATGAAGAGYAGCTGGATATATTTTACTGAGATTTAATATCACTTTTATCTGAAAGGTTAAAAATGTAAAATATTGGTCTTGAGAGCGACAGCTTCTGTCCTTCTGCCTCTTTTAGACAAGGATGGGAAAAGACAGAAATATACTTAAAGCCTCCACAGCTCTATGTTGCCTCAATTTGTTAACTTACATGTCAGAAAAATACAAAATTAATACGGTTCACTACAAATTTATCACCACTATTATGTCTCCCAAATTGTYTTGAGCGTTTTGTTTCTTACAGCAATAAGGGTTTGTTGAAGCTGAAGCTCATAGTCCCACCTTCAGCGTCCATTTCATGTGATTTTAAACCATCATGATGAGAAGTAGACAATAATATTACACTTAAAGTGACGATTAAATTATTCTGGGAAACTGTAGCAGTTAGTACCTCAGAGGTCAGAGGTCACCTGTATCCACAGTTCTTTCCCAGATTCCCTGAAAGATTTCATAAAATGAAGACCTGTAGAAACATCTGAGTCATTTCTGGTCTGGGTTCAGACAGATGGATCTGCTGCTCTCCTTTCTCTTGTTAGTTGCTCTGAGGTAGAAGTGACAAAAATCTATTTTTTTTGTCAAATTAGAAGTTTAAATGTCTTTTCTACATGTGTGGATCTTTATCCACAAATCAAATGTTTAAATTGTTTTTTTTTTTCGCTCCACAATCTTTGTGCTTTAATCCGTTTTGTTTTAAACCAATCAGCAATTGACTAAAGATCCAAGACTGCATAAAGCTGTTCTGTATTTGTTGAATATTTAGTCCTTTCATTTGTGGAGATGCAGTTCAGTTAACGCTCAGTGATGCTTTTATATCCAACCACATCCTGACAACCTCACCATTAAACTCTTTATTTATAATTCTTTTCTTGGGGATCTTCTGTAGACATTTTATTCCTTCATGACTGAAACTAGTTAAACAAATGCAATTATATTTTCAGTTTTCTTTGCAAAATCTCAACTATGCACACACCAAATAATCTTTTTTTAATGCTTAGTTTATTTATATAGCGCCAAGTCACAACAAACGTCGTCTCAGGGCACTTTACACAAAAAAAAACAAAACAAAACAAAAAAAAATCTAAAAAAAGCCAGCAGATTGTGTTGAATATTCACTTCATCACAGTCTCCCATCTTGAGCAGCACACTGGGGACAGTGGAGAGAAAAGACTCCCTTTTAACAGAAATAAACCTCCTGCAGGACCAGGCTCAGGACAGGCGGCCATCTGCCTCGACCGGCTGGGTTTGAGGGGACAGGAAAGAGACACAGACAAACACAGGACTGGTCCAGGTGTATTTTTCTCTGGAAGAGAGACAAAGAAAACATGTTATTGACAGAAGTGATGACAAAAAAAAAACATGTTTTATTACACATACTACAATGTTACTAAATGTGCTGAGACCTGAATTATATTTGAATAATTTACAACAAAATTTCTTTAGTCTTAAAATCAACAACTTGTATCTTGAATCGCTCCTCTTTATCTCCTTCAGCTTGTATTGATTTGAATCAAATGCATGTAAATAACAGAAAATTTAATTTTCTTTGTGTTTCAGAGAAGACATCTGCTTCTAATTATCAGCTTTGTGTAATAAAATACTCATGTATTGGTATTTTATTGAACACACTGCTGTTTTGATAGTAATGCACAGTTTGTTTTTAACAGCTTTTCTGTAGATGAGGTTGGCAAACAGCCCACAGAGTTTCTGTCACATTAGCATGATGTGTTTCCCTTTCCTTTGAACAGATTTGCTGCTCTAAAGCAATAAAACGCTCCACAAATGGAAAAAGGCTGGGTTTAGCTGTAATGAGTTATCCTGGTGGCAGATTGGTTCCCTGCATGCAGTTCTTACAGATCAACACTAGAGGGCAGTGGTGGACCTTGTGTCTGTGTCTCTGCAGCTTTACCTGTTCATGATAGTGGTTTATAAATAGTTCTTTTCAAGAAAAAAAATTAAAAATAGTTTGTTTGTTTTTTAAATCCAGCCAATAATGTTTCAGATTTGTCACTGTATGTTTTTAATCGACAGCCATCAAACTACATGGGAAATGTTTTGACCTGAGGGACCTGCAGACAGAGCTCTGGGGATTCAGAACAGCTGTCAGCAGTTATGGTGACAAAGAGCTAAAGTTACATTTGGATTCAGAAGAACGAATCTCAAAGGTGTGGCGCACCTCGGCGCTCATTCAGTGGAGCTCACAGTCTGAGCCCATGTCGCCCACCATGACAGCAGAGTGTACAAATATGATCTGGATCCATATGAGCCTGACAGAACTCCCACAATCTCTGCTTAGTTAGCTTTGCATAACAATCCTGAAGCAGGAAAAAGGGAGGATGGAGAGTGTGTGTGTGTGTGTGTGTGTGTGTGTGTGTGAATTCCTGACATTTCCCTTTCTTTTTTTTCTTGCATTGTGTAATCAACATCTGGTTTTACATCACATCTACACTTCTAATATTTTATATAATACTGTATTTAAAAATTATATTTATCTGCACTTTTTTCTTTTATTCTTGCACAATTCTTCATATTATATTTTTTATTAGTAGTAGTATCATTGCTAGTCAGTGTGCATTGCCAATGCAATGCACACTATTGTTTTCCTG
>NW_013952407.1:3919151-3926361 GCF_001266775.1 Austrofundulus limnaeus | reverse complement strand
GGGCACGGTGGGGGGAGGGGGGGACGGACCAGAAACCCTGCATGGCAGTTGGGTCATAATAAGAAGGAAAAGTTTTATTTTTGTAACCCCATTAATGTTGCACAGTAACAAGAAACTTTTGTTCAACTTTTTAAAAAAGTTTTCTTTGGGTAAATTTATCTCTTTTAAACAACTTGATACTTATTTGATTCTTATTTTATTCCTGTTATTTATCACATTTACAATTCCTGTGGAAAACCATGTCTGATATGATTACAGCACTCTGTGAAACTGCCTGGTTGATTGATTTTAACTCTGGATTATGTCCCATGAAGAAATCCACCAACATATCGAAGCRTTAAGGTGTAATTTCTTGGCTAAAGATGTTGGTGACATCAATCTATAGCTGTTCAGAAACAACGAATTGACCAAAAACACAGTATATTATTTCCAAAAGGGCATGAATGAATTCAGCACAACTCGATTTGGGAACACTCTATTWAAGCAACACCAGAAAAGTGATGCAAACTCAGCAACTGACACATTTTTTAACAAAACCTTAAAGTTTCAGTTGTGAAACGTTTAAACRTGTGAACTGAAAATCTGTTATGTCTGACTTTTAATTTCCCAGGCTAAAGTTTCACAACTCTGGTGCGTTAGAGCAAAATTTTAGGAAGGAAGCTTCTATTTKCTTGCAAAAAATATGTATAAGGGGTTTAGAAATAGCCCTGGGGTTTAAGTGTTTAAATAATAATAAAGCTAAGAAAAAAATTTAAATTCTCCTCAGTCTAACAATTATGGGGGCTCTGTACGGAGTATTTGGCTTGTTTATATGCTGTAATGGTGTGATCATTCCAAGCCTGGAGGCCAGGTGTTTTTGATTGCATTATAGCACGTTGGAGTGCACACTCTGCAGAACAGCTCTGCTTGGATGCAGATATGATGAACCAGATGAGACGGAGAGGGAGTGGGAGGCCCAGACTGGTTTTCCTGATTTATTTATTAATGTTTTGTTTTCTCYGAGAGAATCCGACAGACAGACAGGCAGCTACACCCTCCTATTAGATGACTTCCTTTGCTAAGTAAATACATTCCAGCTGAGATATAACATTTCAGAGTGCAAACTGTTGTGGGTAAAACACCTACACAGACACGAACGTCTTTTAGAGCTCAAATAGGCAGCAGTATCAGCCACGCTCTGGGCGACAGACACAACATTTGCCTCACTTCCATTCAAAAGAACCTAAATTTTACGTTTTTTGCCTCATTCATAGTGTGTATTTTATTATTTCTGCTACATCTATGAAATGTTTTATGCATGTAGAGTCAAACTACAGCAGCATCTTTACTTTCATCAGTACTTTGTTTGTTATTAATTGTCACAACATACAGAGCGCCAAGTCTAAAATAAAATGTTAAAAACAGTGACTAACACATTTTCATGTTTGAAGTGCAGCTCGGACACCGGCCGCAACTGCAAGTTTGATGTCTTGTAGTGTCAGCAGCGCTAGCAGCGTTAGCAGTGTTAGCTTTGTTTCAGGATGATGACATCATAACAAAAGCCGAGCACCAACAGCAAAGGCAGCGTTCCGTTCCGAAACATTTATAAACTTTAACTTTTACATTTAAATTTACACAATTAGATTTAGCATTTAACATTTAGACGTAACGTTTAACATTTAAATTAAACATTTAGTAAAATAAGAAAAATGTAAGAACTGTGAGCTAATGAGTATTAGACTAGTAACCAGGATTTTACACTCAGAAAATAAGCTAAATAATAAAAATATGTTAGTGACGTTTTTTAACATTTTACTTTACACTTGTTGCCCCATACAAACTACAGCAGCATCTTTGCTTTCATCAGTTCTTTGATTGTTATTAATCCTGACAACACAGTATTGTGAAAATATCCTTTCCCACACAAAAACAAATCATCATTGCACAATAAATCAGTAAAAAAAAAAAAAAAAAAACAGTCTTACATCAACTTATGATATTCTGATTTCATGTCTGTTGATTAAAGGAAACTTTAGCAGCCCAGAACGATGACAGTTAAAACAGTCCCAGAGCGGATGTAATCAAACTGTGAACATTTTTAAGGTTTGGGAGGAGGAGAATCTTGAAAGAGCTTTTGTTCTGGATTTAATAAGKTTGCACAGGTGCTGCTCCTGTAGGACAGAACTTTGGGTTTAATTTTACAGGACTCTTTTTTTCTTCTTCCTTCATCTCACAGCAGGTGCTCTGCTGCCACACAGATTATCATCTGTGCACAACTAAAACTGATGCCTCTAAGGTCTGATGCATGCTGGGAAAAAGCAGTGAACGCTCCAAGAAATCAGTCTTTGTTGTTTTGATATGACCACTACAAAGTCAGATTTGTTTTTGATGTATTTTTTTTCTTATTTGTTCCTCAAACACTGAGCTCGCTGTAAAAGTGTTGAAGGGAATTTTAGCCTCATTTTATTTTGTAGAAGAAGTCCACTTTTTTTCTTTTTTTTTCCTAGTTTATTAAATTGTATTTTGGATATTATTAAAATTTCAAACATGTCAAGACAAAACAACAGTTTCTCCTAGTTTCTACTTTCAAAATGTCACTTTTATTACAATTCAATACAATTCAATTCAAAAATACTTTATTGATCCCAGAGGGAAATTAGGGAATGAGGTTAATGTAACTAAGGGATGGGCAACTGGTGGCCCGCGGGCCACACCCAGCCCGTRGATGACTTCTGGCTGGCCCACAAAATTATTATTTTTTTCAAAAAAGCACTCAAAGCAGCTCTTAGATTAATTTTTGAATGAATAAATAAATAAAAATGTCTCAGTGGCACTGAATTCATTGTAATGACAAATTTTGCCTCTAGATGACGTCTCCAATGCAGATCCCACCTCGCGCACACGTCCTCTTTTGTTGGGAAGAGACATTTAGCCGTGGCAAACAACTGAAGAAATTTAAGTCACCACTACGTCACGTTGCACACTGAAGTCACAAATACATAAACAAGAGCTATTTTTACCAGAATCACAACCATGCAGAAGTTTGCATTTAAGGCATCTTATGTCGCTGCACTTCAGCTTGCTAAAGTGTTATTTTTTTGTTTGCTTCAAACATTTTATATTCATTTATTACACAAGAGTACAACTGTTATATATACATTTGAGCATAAAATATGTTAAGTTACTTCACTGTATGTTGGTTTAATAAACACACACGTATACTGTATACATAAACATTTTTAAATGGCAGTATTATTACATTTTGCTAACTGTGCAGCGTTATGTGGCCCTCTGGTAGTATCAATTAAAAGTTGTAGCCCCTTCATTTAAGTTGACCATCCCTGACTTAGACATATTATGGCAAACCAATAATTTCTCCTGACTTTTACTGTCAAACTGTCACTTTATAATTTTATTATTAAATATATTAATTAATGTTGATTAATGTAACTTGAGAGGAAGATGCAAACACATTGCTGAAGGAGAAAAATGACAAGCTGCAACACCATCCATCCATCCATCCATCCATCCATCCATCCATCCATCCATCCATCCATCCATCCATCCATCCATCCATCCATCCATCCATCCATCCATCCANCCATCCATCCATCCATCCATCCATCCATCCATCCATCCATCCATCCATCCATCCATCCATCCATCCATCCATCCATCGGTGATCACATCACAATGCAGCTCAAAGTAGTATTTGGTAAAATAAACCCATTTAGTTAAATCTTTATTTCATTTCACAACAACAACAAAATGTTCACATGCAATTTATATGGTATCAATAGAACTCCTTTTTAAAATCTATTTTAAATCTGTCATTGTCAGAAAAAAAATCAGCTGTTATGCAATTAACAAAAGTTTTCAAATCTTCCAAATACAAACATTAATTAAGTAAAAACTGTAATATTTAAAGTATTTAAAGCTTTATTGATGTAGCATTTGTCAATGAAAGTCAGAAATGTGTGTCAACTCAAAACTTTCATTTTATTTGATTTTATTTTGATTGCACGTTTTGTTTTTGTTCTTTGTTATGTATATAGGCGTTACAAATGAAACGAATACATTTCTAAATAGCAAATAAATAAAAATAACTCAAGGCTAATCAGCAAACTACATAAAAATGGTAAACTTCTGAAACTTTGCCCTCATTTTACAGTCATTTGGATGTCATTATCATTGCTTGGTTTCTGTTTATAAACCAAATTAAATGAGCCACAAATCTTTGCATAAAAGTGTTAGTTCTGTAAATCATCAGCCTTGATAAAAACTGTATTTGAAAAAGATTTAACAGCATGAATATCAAAAGGAAAAAATGCAACATCCTAATTAACATAAATACTTAAAGAGGCTTTAATCTTAACTAAAAACACTGAATCAGTGAATGTAGAGCACACTGAAGGAAACCTCAGGCTCACCCTCTTTAATCCCTGTGGGTATCCAGTTACCCCCTGGCCTCGTTGGAGCGCCGCTCATCACCACTCTGCAGCCAACATATAATAGGCTACCTCATAGTGGGTTTGGACTCAAGGTGCAAGGTAATTGTGATGTTATGCTTTCCAAGTATGATAAAACCATGGCAGACCCTCTGAGTCCCGCTTTACGTCAAAGTAGCATTTCTAGTGAGGCTGGTACGTGCTTGGAACAGCTCTGGACTATAAACAAGTGGTCCAACGATCTGCAGAGTTTCATTTGGACTCGAACCAAATGCCTGTAAAACAATTWCTTTTCATTTTTTGTACGTGTTTGTTGGGTTTCGAGGAAAACTTCCTTTACTTACAGTGACATACTGTACAGTATTTTCCAACTTTGCGATCAGAGATATAAAAATGTTATTCTGGTATCTCTGGTTTTAACACACAACTGCTGATAAACATAACAGTTTATGATTTTTACATATTAATGTTACATAGAATATTTCATTATATTTTTATTAATCAACAAATGCTCCGTTTTTGGTTTGCCAAAAAAAAGAAAAGGTGTAGCTAATAACATTAATGTCGGCTGTTTTTTCCTTTGGCTGCTCCTCTGCTGGGCCCAGGCCTCCACCTCTGTGTCTGCTGGCTCGCTGTCATGGCTTACTGGGCCACCGAAACAGGACAGCACCATCATTAACATTATTAGTTACACCTGACAGGTCAGGCTAACCGCTGTGGGAAATGTCTAAATCAGAGGCTCTGATCCTTTTCCAGTGTTCCCAACAAATAAACCYGTGCTGTGTGTTTACACCAGGAAAACCTAAAACTGGCTTATTTCTCAATAGGTTCAGAAAAGATGCTCTGTAGTTGAATTTTTTTATTATTTTTTTTTATAAAATTTGTTGAACTTGAAGAATATCTGGGTTTTGTTAAGCTATCCCTTACTGGCACAATGTCCACAGAGACCGTAATCAGTTTTGTTTTAATTAGCAAAACGTTACATGACTCATTTTATTGCTCCAAGTACAAGTTTTAGATGCAATTTTTAAATTGCAAACAGCTGGAAAATAATGCCTTACATGACTGAAACACTCGGGAGCTTAAAAACACATGTTGTGATGACTCTGCTGTCAGACTGACCTGAAAGAAGGTTTTATATTAGACACGTTTCTTTTTGACAACCTTTTATTCAGTGTATTTCTCTATGTTTGTGAAATGCAACTTTGTGTCTGTGTCTGTGTTTTATGAACTCACAAAACAGCAAATGTCCAAGAACCTGCAAAAGTTTAAAAACTGATGAGTTTTTTTGTGTTCAGCTTTCTGTTAAACATTACTTAAAGTTAATTTATTCACAAAACGAGAAACATATTTGAATGCAAAACACAGACACAAAAGCATAAATGTAAAAAAAAAAACAAGGCAAAGTAAAACACAGAACCATAAATTAGAGACACTGGAACAAATCAAACTAAAAAAAGATCAGATTTACAAAACGCATGATAAAAACTACACACATGGCAGAAACTATCATTATTTTAAATGTTTACTGAACCTGAGTCCTGTGAAGCAAGTTCACTAGGTTTTTTTTTTATATAAGAAATGCAGCCTAACCAACCCTTCAAATAAAGACTGAGCTCAGTGGTTTTACACACCTGATGATTGACCCAGTCAGTAAATCAGAACCAGGTTTAATCATGTGGAGCTGGCATCATTATAGACCCATCACAACTAACTGAAAATGGAAAGTGAATATTGAAAATGTTTAGCTCTTAGGATCATCATTTTATTTGGGATGACTGAGAATCTGCCCCCAAAAATGATCAAACAAATCTGGGCTTGTGAGATGCAATTTTTAAATCGCAAAGGATTTAAAAGGATTTAGTTTGTCCTGCAGAGACAAACGCTAATTTGCTTAATTTTGATCCAACATTGGAAAACAGCACTCTGGTTTTGCATCCCCTAACCACCCAGTTATGTTGTTTTTATGGTTTCCACCAATATTTACTCTTTTAATGTTATTTTCTAAACTTTACACCAGTTATTTAAAGTTTGTTGGTTACGCTGAAGACCAAGTTGGTCTGTTACCAGTTCTAAGCGTCTCAAAGCAAATCAGGCAGATTCTGACAGCTTAGTTTATGAAACGGGCAACCCCCCCTGAAACCAGACCATGTTTACATTTCAAACTCTTTCTGTGCTCATAAAAGTTGCTGCATCAAGATAAACAAAAGTAAAGTTTTTTACTGACTAGAAATAAACTCACTTCTGGAAGGATGATGTTTTTTTTTTTCTTTAACTGTAACTGAATGAATTATGGCAGAACTCCATGTAGTTTAATTTCTCCAGAGGAAGGCCTTTTGTCCAGCCCAGCACTGGTACTACGAGGCCGTCCCAATAAACAGAAAACAAATAGCAATAAAGGACCTGGCAAAAGGGGAGCAGCAGCTGTGCCTGCGTCTGTGGCCCAAAGTCCTGTGAGAGTATTCTTTAATCCTGASACCTGCAAGCCATTTTATCATGATTTACAGGGGGATGCTGGCTGGGGGGCAGGGACGCCACCAGAGGAACTGTCTTCACAACAAATGATGAAAAACACCAGGTTGCTCTGGCCAGGGATTTGTGGTTCGTCGTGCACAAATGTAACATATTGAGTTTAATTTGACGATGAAAGCTTTGACAGAAAGTACTCTCGTAAGAATTAGTGTTTACATTCCCGAGATCTCATGTTTGAGAGGAGCAGGAGAGCTGAGGAGTTAATGAATGAATGTTTCTCTCTCTCTCTCTCTCTCTCTCTCTCTCTCTCT